>NC_079976.1:19070116-19427616 GCF_029852145.1 Microplitis mediator
ATTTTAACACCTATACCGCTTGGACTGGCCCCGGTGATTTTCTACAGTGTACTGTTATCTATATTAATTTGTCATCATAGCCTTTGTTATAACTTCTTTAATGAAGAAAATATATTCGAAAAAAATACAGTAATAATTGTTTTCAAACTCTACTACGTTTTCACAGTAATTTTTCACATGAATATAATCTTTGGACTTTAATGATCCCGTAGTTCATTACAGACCAGTAGGATCATTATTTATATAGTTTTCCATTACTAATTCACTAAAAAATGAGTCAATATACATTATTTATTTACAGTATTGTGTACACACAGCAATCAATTGCGTACATTGTATTTGTAATGTTAAATAATGAACAATTGTGATTAATACGTATTTTATTTAGCAATTTTTTTTCTGCGGATTAGTTATGATACATTATGTTTCAAAAACAATTCTGCTAATCTCTAGTTAATTTCAGGATTGCTGCAGTTCAAAGACTTCAAACGCAAAAAATTACTGTGATCACAGGAAAGTGTTAATAAATAATTTTGGTTCACAGTTTTTTTTTAAATTTATTTCTGTAAATTCGTTATATATATATATATATATATATATATATATATATATATATATATATATATATATATATATATATATATATATATATATATATATATATATATATATATATATATATATATATATATATATATATATATATATATATATAGAAAAAGTTTTCCTTAAATTTACATTGCTGGCTGTTTTGCTCGAACAGTAGACTTTTAAAGCTCGAAAATTTCTATTCGTCTTTTTAAACAGCTACTTTGTAATTTAACTTTTTATTTTCTACTATTTTCTTCTCTGACAATTTTTTTTCATGCACATAAATATTTTTTTTTCCTCCATCAATATCGTCCTCAACTAATATTAAAACGCTGTCATAAATTTGCAAAAACTGTCGATTAATGAACTTTAAAGTTTCTGTCAAAGCTTCATCGTTGTTATGGTTTATGGTAAAACGCAAGTATTCGTCCTTGTAACTCAACGGATCGAATTTCATGTCCGTATTAGAGTAATTTTTAATGTTGCTTATTGCTTTTGCTAACATTTGTTGTTCTCGACGTTCGAAATCTTTTATTATCTTTAAGGTATTAATGCATGCCAAACCATTGCTTGGATTATTTTCATCGGTACCAGCTATGTTTTTTTCAACAAGGCGGTGGAAGTGGTTGATCTCTTCATTACTCTGAACTGTCCTCCTTTTTTTTTCTCGGCTTTGAAAAGTCCCTGCATTGATTTTTGCAATAATGATTCTGTTGTTATACATCAATTGCTTTGTGTGCCCTATATATTCAACGGTTATTTATCATTATTACAATTATTTTATCCTTGTTCAATATTTATTTATCACCCTGCTTAAAAAATCTGATAGATTCCTATAGCTGTATGTATAAGGCTATACCTAATTATAGCACTTCTCGTAGAACTGATTCATTCTTATAAAATATCTATGGGAATTTATGAGAATCTAATGGATTCAACGAGATTTTCTAAACAGGGCAATTATATGATAAAATAATGAAAAGAAACGGGTACTTACGTACGAATTCATTGGGATGCGGATTTTTTCTCAACTTGTCATTTCTTTGCCGATGATATGATTCTGTATCATTATCAGTACGGTCTTCTCCAGCTGAATAAACAGAAATCCCTTCAACACCAACTTTTTTTATCCATTGGTTTTCAAAATATGTAAGAAATTTATTAAAAACTCCTCCAAAGGATTCGATACAGTCTTTTTTTATTGAAGCATATGTTGCTTCAATTATTGGTGATGGTAGAAGAGCCAAAGACTTGAATTTATGGAGAACGCAAAAAATTTCCGGGTGGGTAGACTTACTTTTTTGACGGCCGTATAATCCTAGCTTTTTTGCTTTTCGCATTATTGCCTGAAAAACCAATTTTATGTAATATTTTGTTAGAAGACAAGGGACAGTACGGTTTCAAACGTTGATGAAGATGACCCATAGCCAAATTCATCCGCGCACCTAAATTATATTATTTCTGCATTACACTATATTTTGAATATTTTTATCTCTCTAAAACAGAATTTCTGAATATTAAGTGATTCAGAGTGATGATCATATTCTAGCAAAAATGAAACGAAAGTTAGAAACTAGCTTAGCTCGTCGAAATTAATCAGTTTCTTCTGAAAGGCAGAAACTGACAAGCTTCAGTCCGCAAAATTCCATCAGCCAGCAGTTTCAATGTACAAGATTTAACGACTAGTTTGAAATTATTGAATGCAAGAAATGAGGAAATATTTACTTGAGAAAAATGAAAATAACAGTGATATCGTCGAACTTCAGGACCAAACACTTTAGTCACTGCTTTTTCAATCGCCGATTCGAAGTCAGTCATGCAAGAAACCGGATTCAACTCCTCAAACTTTTCTTTTAATAGATTAAATATATTTACATAACACCTATAAAATTTATTTGTCATTACGACCAATACAATTGGTATAGACTGAAAAAAAATATTTTCGTTTGCAAATTATAGTGAGTAACCAATGAAATTATTTCATTTTTATTACCAATGAAACTGTAATATTCAGCATAACATCAGTTATAATTAAGTATTTAAAATTTCAATACCTTTTTAACACCATTGTTTTTTACCTTTGTCAAGATAGAAAGCAATTGCATATTTTTTTCGCCGAAGCTTGGTACGGACTTGTACGTAGCATCAATATATAGTTTTTTAAAATCACAACTGAATTCATTTAAGAAATCATGATCGTAAATAATAATATTTGTAGCATTTACAATATTATTATTTGTCTTTACATCAAATTCTTGAACATCCACTGTCAACTTATAATTTCTATTTTGCCCATAATCAAGGATTGGATCAAACTTAGAGCTCAGGAAAAAATTTTTAAATGATTCTAAAGTTAATGTATCTAAGCGCATATTTACATAATTAAACTTATTTTTTGAAATATAGTTTTGGGTTGTTCTTCGAAAATTACAGGATTTTATTTTTAATGCAGTAGCAGGATCTCTGAAAATAGTAAAAACCATTAATGTAGCTAATTTCTGAGCGCCTACAGTATTGGTTGTCGACGAATTAGATTGATTTTTAAAAAAAAAATTTTTGTATTATTCCGTACAACAAATAATGTTTATTAAGTATCTATCTAATTTACAATTGATTGCAGGATCCCTATGGCCCATAGGGAATACACGCATTTATTTACTTTCAGCGCACAGAAATGCCAGTAAACAATTACCATTGACATTTTATTTTGTGTCTAATATAACTTTTTCGGGAAAGATGAAAAAATATAAGAGTAGCAGATAATTGAAGATATGTACACATACCGCGTAGCTAAGGTAGCTTCTATTTGCTGAGGTGGTATTCCATCAATAGAGCTCATTTCCCGTGCAGTTTTATACCAAGTGTTGATATCTTCTAATCCATCTTTCGGCTGATGGTTATGCTGTGGAGAATCAGGATCTGGGGTATAAATCCCATTTAGAAATGAACCTCGGGCCTTACACTTTCCTCGCCAATTGTTACACTTCACTGGTCTATAAAAAGAATTTATTTATCCTCTTAAGTAATTACTAAATCATAAAAATATAGTGAAAATTGAAAATGTACACGGTCCAAAAGATTTTATTCGTAAAATGTCTTAACTAATAAGATGATAAGACTTACACTGTTCCAGTGTTGTCTATAGTATATACTAATTTTCTTCGCTTCCTGTATGAATATCCACCTGCAATCCACCGTCCATCGCCTTTTTTACCATCCCGAATTTTTTTAACATTAATTTCAGAATTCATGGATTCATTGATAGTAAAAACAGTATACCACAGAACATTAATACATACAACGAACAGAATCAAAAATCCGCCATTACAAAAGACATGAAGCAATTCGACATAGAAAAAGCAAAGAATACTAACATTACTGTGCGCTCACAGTACATAAATGTATAAATGGTTTTTAAACAGCGGTAATCCAGCAGATGATTAGCAATTAGCATATTAGATTATTTATAAAATTATAATCACTTTATTTAACAAACTGCGATGAAAATGGCATCACCGTTAACCAACATTAATCACTTACTTTACTGTGCGTTCACAGTACTTGGATGTATGTATGGTTTATGAACTGCGGTAATCCAGCACGTTAGTAGCAATTAGCTGATTATATTATTCATAAAATTGTAATCATTCTGATTAACGATCTCTGATTAAATTGGCATAACAATCAACTGTACTTACCAAGTCTACTGTGTGCACACGGTAACGAGTCGTATATATGGTTTGTAAACTGCGGTAATCCAGCAAGTTCGTAGCAATTAGCTAATTAAATTATTCATAAGATTATAATCATTCTAATCAACGAACTCTAATTAAATTGGCATCGTAATTAATTCACGTTAGTTACTAATCTAACTGTGTGTCCACAGTAATTTAATGTATTCGTGGTATTTAAACTGCGGTAATCCAGCAAGTTAGTAGCAATTAGCTGATTGAATTATTTATAAAATATAGTAATTTTAATTGACGAACTCCAATTAAATTGGCATAACAATCAACTTTATTTACCAAGTCTACTGTGGGTCCACAGTAATGAGTTGTATGTACGGTTTTTCAACTACCGTAATCCAGCAAGTTAGAAGCGATAAGCTGATTAAATTATCCATAAAATTGTAATCATTCTGATTATCGAACTCTCATTAAATTGGCATAACAATCAACTTTACTTACCACACTGTAAAAAAAAATCGTAATTTTCATATATTTTTACTATACAATCCTATCTAAAAATCTGGAATTCGATGTAGTAGAAAAAAATACAATTTTTGTATATTATTATTACAATATAGTATTGTACTTTTACAATATGTATAAAAATTTTACTATTTTGTATACGATTTCAATTAATAAGTCAACGTATGAGAAAATTGAAAATAATTTTCCCATTTCAATCAGACATAAGTATATTCAAATCAAAAATTCAAGTTTGTATTTGTGGAATCTCGTATTTCAAATAAATTCCATGACAATGTTTGCTAAATTCACAATTTCGTTATTGAAATGAAGACAGTGTATCGTTATTCTAATAACCACTGTGGCTCAGTGACTTTTACAAGACAACGTTTATTAAAATTACGATTTTCGTTTTATTTCCACAAGACGAAAGTTTTTTTAAATTAGAAACAAATGTTGTTATTTTTGAAAACTCGGAGTTTAAATAAGTTTCGTAACACTGTTTGGTAAATTCACAAATTCGTTATTGAAATGAATACAGTGTATCGGTATTTTAAAAACAAGTGTGGCTCAGTGACTTTTACAAGACAACGTTTATTAAAATTACGATTTTCGTTTTATTTCCACAAGACGAAAGTTTTTTTAAATTAGAAACAAATGTTGTTATTTTTGAAAACTCGGAGTTTAAATAAGTTTCGTAACACTGTTTGGTAAATTCACAATTTCGTTATTGAAATGAAGACAGTGTATCGTTATTCTAATAACCACTGTGGCTCAGTGACTTTTACAAGACAACGTTTATTAAAATTACGATTTTCGTTTTATTTCCACAAGACGAAAGTTTTTTTAAATTAGAAACAAATGTTGTTATTTTTGAAAACTCGGAGTTTAAATAAGTTTCGTAACACTGTTTGGTAAATTCACAAATTCGTTATTGAAATGAATACAGTGTATCGGTATTTTAAAAACAAGTGTGGCTCAGTGACTTTTACAAGACAACGTTTATTAAAATTACGATTTTCGTTTTATTTCCACAAGACGAAAGTTTTTTTAAATTAGAAACAAATGTTGTTATTTTTGAAAACTCGGAGTTTAAATAAGTTTCGTAACACTGTTTGGTAAATTCACAATTTCGTTATTGAAATGAAGACAGTGTATCGTTATTCTAATAACCACTGTGGCTCAGTGACTTTTACAAGACAACGTTTATTAAAATTACGATTTTCGTTTTATTTCCACAAGACGAAAGTTTTTTTAAATTAGAAACAAATGTTGTTATTTTTGAAAACTCGGAGTTTAAATAAGTTTCGTAACACTGTTTGGTAAATTCACAAATTCGTTATTGAAATGAATACAGTGTATCGGTATTTTAAAAACAAGTGTGGCTCAGTGACTTTTACAAGACAATGTTTGTCCAAAACACGATTTTCGTTTTATTTCCCCAACACGAAAATTTACTTAAATTAAGAACAAATTTTGTTATTTTTAAAATCTTGGAGTTTCAATAAATTTCATATCACTGATTGATAAATTCACAAAGTTGTTATTGATACCCGAGTGAACATATTTTAAACTGAAAAAATAAGAATAATTGTTAACACGAGGCCGAAAAAAGGCCGAAATTCGGTCGACAATGAAGCTTAAAGATGGCTGACGTTAGAGACGAGGTTTATATTATTACTATATATTGCAATTATATAGAATTGTATATAATTATATTGACTTGTCTACATTTTGTATAGAATTGTATACAATTTTTATACAGTTGTATACAATTGGATCGGGCTATTTTTTATATATAATTTTATACAATTGTATAAAATCTTTTTTCATCGGGTGGTTATCAAAATATAAATACTTAGGTGTACGAAGAATAAATGTCGGGGGAAGAAACTGCCCGCTGAATTGCATTAATCTGTAATTGGCTTACTTGTACTGACAAAACAGGCATAAAAACTCTTAATTTCAATGAAGGTGATTCGGAAAGAAGGTTTTCAATTTGGCATACAAAGAATTCATATAAAAATAAATGACAATGTTTGTATAATTATTTTGAATAACATCATAAAATGGATTTTTTTTTATTCTTGGACCGTTTTTTTTTACATTGCAGTGATAATAATTACTACATTTTAAGATCAATGAAGAAGAAAGCAGCTTCTTTTTGTCATTGAGTATTATAAAAGTTATTACGTAATTCCGATATTGAAATAATCAAAATTTCGAAAAACGATTATTTTCATTTTCATCAAATGATTCAAATATTATAAAATTCTTTATTGGAACTAATGTCACTTATTCTCAAGGAAAGGAATTATAATAATATTAATCCTTAATCAAATAAAGATTTTTCGAATTTATTTCTTTTACTCCGACTTTCTTACCATCTTCATTATGTAAATAGTAAATAATAATTTTCTATAGTTTTGGATCAAAAAAAGTGGACAGTGAAAAAAATTAGGAAAATGTTTACATTTATGAGATTACAAAAATCACACTTCAAGGTAATTATACTTTTTTCATCAATTTTAGCATGTTTAAAAATTATGTAGAGAGAAATTAAATGAATATGCACAAATATTTTTTAATTTCCATCGCCTAATATTGAACAATATTAAATTGTAATCATAATGTATAAGAACTCATACTAATTTTTATTTTTACAATACACATTTAAATAATTCGACAAAAAAAAATTGAAATAACTATAGACACATTTGTTTCAAAAAAAAAATTTCACTTTTTCCCGAAAACGGGTTGAAAACTTTCATTTAGATACAAAAAAATACGGCAGTGAAAATTAGAGCTCTTAATATTAACATTAAGAGGGTCTGCATCGCACTTTTTTATTTTCTAAAAGAATAATATGGAAAAAGTTTTTTTGCGTCTTCTGATTTTTATAACTAGCTAACGATGCATCGTAGGAAAAATCTGCAGACCAATTGTTGTAGGGAATTGAACGCTCAACAAAAAAAGTTTCTTATCATTTTTTGATAGGTCTATCTTTACAAAAGTGATTTAAGTTTGAAGACAAAGTTATATCAAATTTTGGGATCTGAGTTGTTCAGCAAAATTATCAGACTTATCACAAAATGTCACATGATTTTTTTTGGAGACAATTTTACTCCTTACCAATTATCTTCCAGATAGCAAAATGACATCTTGATGAGTACTGATTGAGTTCCTATTTATGATTTTGGACGTCTCATCAACATCTTAGAGATGTCTTTAAGAAGTTCTCAAGATGTTGAATGAGCCACCTAGCGAACTCAGTAAGACAACTTTAAAAATAGTTCTCAAAGAGTTCTTTTTTCTGACGTCGCAAATAAGACTTCAGTATGAGTTTACCATGACGTCTTTAAGAAGCTCCTAATTTTGACTTCATTATTAGTGGAGTCTTCAAGAACTCTTAATTAAGAGTTCTTAAAAATGATGCTTTTAAGAAGTCATTGGAAGACTTCTTGAGGACGCCTTCAAAAGGACGTCGTAAAGCAGTCATTCTGACTTGAATGCTGTCTGGGCTCTCATTCTTTGTTGATTCTGTCAATATAAGGAGCAGAAACCTGTAATTTGGAGCTTTTTCTGAGTCATAAAGCTCGTATTTCAATCTTTTCTATAACTGCTAAGCAACTAATTTATTAAATTTACAGACTGAAAAAATGTCATTTTCTCTTTAATGTGCCATTATTTAGATATACATACATACATTTGAGTTTATATAAACATTAAAAATTTACAATAATGTTGAAATTCATATTTTTATTAAATATTCTTTGTTATTGAAAAAAACGTATCACAGTTTTTATCTTATTTTTATACAATTGATGTTTATGGCTTGGAACTTTTGGACGCAGTTCCACATTCTTTCTAGATAACATTCATTTTTTTTTTTTTTGGTTACTTAAAAATTATCTTATAGGCAGACTGAAATTATAACCAAAATTATTATTTCATTATATCATTAATTATTTTGACATTAAGATCAGAAAAAAATATGTCGAACAGGGTCTTAAAGACTATTAAAAACTGATTGAAGAATTAATATTAGCCAATATATTTAGAGGACTAAATTTCTTTTATTCGCTAATGTAGTCGAGATAAGAATTTGAATGATTTTCATTCCATTTTATTTGCTAATAAACAAACTATTGACATTATTTTATTAATATCTGGAAACAATTTTGTATTTAAGTGATCCATAATATGAAATTGTTTTAATTTTGTAAATATTCTATCAATATATTTAATTATTAATTCTGTATTACGATCATTGTTTTTCTTACTCATGTTCGTTAAATAATTACATTTAACAGGAATAAATTTAAATTCAATTTTTTTTAGGTTTTCTCTAGATCGTAATTCATGTAACTCTTTTAGAGTAATTATTTCGTCGCCAGTTTCCAATAAATTCAAAATTCCGCAATCTTCAACAATGTAACAATTTGAAGCTTGAATGTCATAACTTTGGGATATAAATATTATCTCGCCGTTAATTCCGATACCTATTAAAAATTTAACCACGAAATATCCCTTGAAACTTGAATGTCTGAGTGCCCGTTGTTCTACTGAAGGTGTCGTATACAGTCGATATTCAAGAAAATCGATGACTACACGGCAGTTCGGGTGTTGATAAAATACGGGAGACATATTCTGTTTCATTGTTTCTTTATTAGGCCATTTAATTAATTTCTTTGCTGTTAAATTCAATGCTTCCAAAATATTATGGAAAATTGTAGAGGCACATACATTAGAAATTTTGAATATGCACCCAAGTGCATTAAAATTCAATCCTAGCTTTACTTTCATTAGAAACAATAACAATCGGTTTTCATTTGTGACTTTCTTTATAAATTTGTGATTGGTATTATTTACTTTAATATCGTCCAGCAAATTTTCAAAAAACGATGATGTGGTACCTCCAAATTGTTTCATCATTCCATTATCCTTAATGTCTTCCAATCTTAAAAAGCCAACATTATTTTTAAAATGAAAATTATGATCATGGTCATTTCTAACAGTATCCTCTGAAGTTTGAGTCGATTGTTCAGAATTTTTTTTTTTTCTAATTGATATTTGAGTTGAAACTATATTTTTTAGTGAATCATGCCAACAAGAGATTTCGCAAAAATCATCGCTGGAATAATCACTAGGGAAGTCTGTTTGGACCTCAATTTCATTCGTTTGTTTCGAGAAGTTTTCCATACTCATGTTCATTTCCTTTGATGGTGAAAGTAAAGGTTTACCTGAAGTACAGTAAACTGAGTTTGATTTTCCCCATGGAAAAATTGTTGGGTTGTATGATAGTTTTCGTGGATCATTTGATTTTTCACCGCCTTCAAAATGTAAACTACAAATTCGGGAATTCTTTGTTGGCTTCCATAATTTATCTTGATTCCTGAAAATATGAACAAAATTCAATCAAATTTATTCATTTTGACTTTATATTTTTTAAAGTTTTAATAATCAAATAAGACTTAATATATATATATATATATTAGACTGGGCCAAAAAAATCGACTATATTTTTTTTTTTCGATACTGTGAAAATATTATTCCTGATGACCAAAAAAAATTATCGTGCAAGTTTGAGCCCTTAATATTGATATTAAGAGGTGTATCGTTACGACTATCAGTTTTTTGACAGAAGTTTTATTTTTTACCCAGAACTCGTAAATCATCTATCTGATAAATTTGAGCAATGTATATTCTTGAAGGAAATTGAATTCCCTACAAAAAATCTCTCTTAGTAAATTGACGTAAAACGAGTGGTTTCCTTGTACCCGTGCCTTAAACATTGATTTGTTTTTTAAATTCTTTGTTTCTATTTTGGATTTTTGTAACTACTAGAAATATTAATATTTTTTGTAGTCAAGATACATATTCTTAAAGGAAATTTAATGCTCTACAAAAAAGGTCTCTTACCATTTTTTGCTAAATTCACTCTTCCGAACGTTATTTAAGGTTGAAGTTGAGTCAAAACGACATCAATGACCTGAATAACTTTCGAAGGAGTGAATTTAGCAAAAAATGTTAAGAGACCTTTTTTGTAGAGCATTAAATTCCCTTTAAGAATTTGTATCTTGACTACAAAAAATATTAATATTTCTAGTAGTTACAAAAATTCAAAAGAGAAACAAAGAATTTAAAAAACAAATCAATGTTTAAGGCACGGGTACAAGGAAACCACTCGTTTTACTTCAATTTACTAAGAGAAATTTTTTTGTAGGGAATTCAATTTCCTTTAAGAATATACATTGCTCAAATTTATCAGATAGATGATTTACGAGTTCTGGGTAAAAAATAAAACTTCTGTCAAAAAACTGATCGTCGTAACGATACACTTCTTAATATCAATATTAAGGGCTCAAACTTGCACGATAATTATTTTTGGTCATCAGGAATAATATTTTCACAGTATCGAAAAAAAAAAATATAGTCGATTTTTTTGGCCCAGTCTAATATATATATATATATATATATATTAGAGCAGTCCAATAGAAAAAATTTTTTTCCCATCATCTCATAAGTTTCTCTGAGGTATAAAAAAAATTCTCGCCAAAAGTCACCTTCATATTTCAATTTTTTTTTTTTCATATAAATAGCAGTTTTCTTTCGTTTTCTTCAGTTAAAACCACGACAAAATTTTTTTTTCTATTTTAGTGCTTAATTCTTATAGGGAATTTAATTCTCTACAAAAAAGCTCTGAAATAGTTTCATGGTAATTCTAAGTGGTAAAAAGTTATCGGGCTTTAAATACTTACAACGGAATGAATTCTAAGGAGGATAGCTATAACACAAAGGTTGGCAGTAATTGACATTACTTATAGATAATTTATTGAATTCCTATGATTCTGGAACGATTTTCAGCTTTCTGGAGTAATTTTTCAGTGACAGCACGACTTATTTATAAATTTATTAAACTATTTATAATATAATAAACAAATTTTTTTTTTAATTATAAACGGTCAATTATGAATAATTTTCAAGAGCAAGCTAATATTAACGTATGTTTATCTAATTTCATTTTTTGCAAAAATGTTTTAAAATAAAAAAATGCTTGAGCGCCTGGTAGAATTGAAATGCCACATTGGCCTTTGGCAAGAATTTTTTTTTTATATCTTCGAAAAAATTTTGAGATAATATTATCTCATATGAGACGAAGAAAAAAAATGATTTTTTTGGACTAGTGTAACATATACATGTTAGAGTGTTTCGGATTTAGGCGATATTTGTTTCTTTTTCTATCCTACCTGAAAAATTAATAATTGATGGAAAAAAAAAAAATATTCCCGCTTCAAAAACATTCGAAGCCAATTAGGGGCTTAGCGCATCGAAAAATTCGATTTCCCATGTTAACGAGAAATCGAATTTTTCGATGCGCTAAGCCCCTAATTAACTTAGAATTTTTTTAAAGCGGGAATATTTATTTCCATAAACTATTAGTTTGTCAGGTAGGACAAAAAGAAAAAAAATATCGCCTAAATATGAAACACCCTAATACATATATATGTATATAGAAGTGCAAAAATAAAATATTTCGTTTTTTTCACGACAGTCTATGAGAAATTTTACGTATTTTGAAATTCAAATTTTAAAATCAATTTTATCCACGTTAATATATTCATTTTGTTTAAATATCTCAAATTTTAATTAAAACTTCTTTTATTCTTGTAAATTATTTCTTACACAGTATGGTAAAATTACTCCAATAAAACTTACGAAGTATAGAGTTTCATATAATTTCCAATATGAGATCAAAATTAATTTAAAATTTTATATTTTTACAATAACTATAGTGATAATTATTTATAATACATCCGTATTAATTAATATTGTTTGTTATGATGCTATTTTTTCATAAATAATAAATAATATTCTTAGGACACATGTTAAACTGAAATACAAATTTTTGTTTTAAATAATTCTTATATTTTTCATTTTCCAAAAAAACGAACCATTTCGATTTGTAGTTGAATTAAGATAAATTTATAATAAACTCAGAATTTAGAATGATATGTAATAAAATAATTAAAAAAATTTTAATTAAACAAATTTAAAATATACAATAGATTTTAATTGTTTTTTAGATAAATATAAAATATTTAAAATTACATTATAAAAACGAAATAATTACTCATTTCTTATCAAATTATTAAAACATTATTAAAATAATCCAAAACCTCATTTATAAATTATTTCATCTTTAAAATTAGGGCAAGTTTTTCAATCCGGATTTTTATTCATCCGGGGTTAAATCATTATTGCTGGTATACCTATATATTAATAATATATACCAGCAATAATAATTAATACACGGTTAAAAGAAACTTAGATTGAAAAATTGGTCCTTGATAACTTTATGCAAAATTTATTACAGTAGTCAGGTCTCATGACGGAGATATTGTTACTCCAAAACGTAACCTATGCATGAAATGAAATAAATAAAGATTATCAAAAAATTGATCGGAATGACTTATTGTAAATAATAAATAACAACATAAACAAAAACAATAATATTATACTCACATATTTTCTTGTGTATTAGCAATCCATATACTTTTTCGCTTATGTTCCCATGTGCGTCCTGGGAAACAGTAATATTTTACTGCCATATTCTGGCAGTTACTTATACACCCAATTACACAGCACTTACGTTTCATATGTATTTTATTCATTTATTTAAAATGAACGTTAAAGTTTATAATTTATATAACCTGCGATAAGAAATACGCCAGCAAAAACAATAGCAACGATGCTATTGTAGAAACAGTGACATGTAATGTACGCCGTTTAATGTAAATCCCATAAACTGTAGTATCAGTTGGATTTGTGGCAATATCATTCGGGTGCCTTCGTCCCTTTTAAGTAAAATGGTCGAGTTCAATGTGACTTGATACTAGCTGAGTCACAGTATTACGCTAGTCAAACTATATGCAGTGTGAAGTTAAAACTTTTGCCGGTAGGTTGCGCTTCTTCTTTTTGAAAGTGTTGCCCTCTATTTAATAAATTGTGATATGGTGTAAACATAAATTCTTACAGACATTGAGAGTTTTCTAGCCTTTCTTTCTTCTTATTCGTGACATCTTAAAAAAATTAAGTTCTAGACAAAACGATTATATTATTTAAATTCATTTCATTTTGTTTCATTTCTATTAAAGGTAAATATGAATTTCTATTAATTATAAGTCGAAATAAGTACCAAATTATAGTTAAAATTGAAATAAGAGATTTAATCCAATTGTTGCGTTTCACAACTCAGAAAGTGATAGTTTAATCGGCCATGAATTCCATTATTAAATTTGTAAAAATATTTGAACACAAAGTTGGAAAATTTTATCTAAGTTTTTTATAAAACCGAGCCACTTCTATTGAGTTGTATTTTCTTACAACTTTCTTTAATCGCAGGGTAGTTGTTGAATTATTAAGATATATGTATTCGTCTGGTTATACAAATCACGTTGATTCGTGTTATGAAGACGCCATTGAATGCTTTCGTTCAGCATTACGTAATATTCGTTAAAAAAATGTTAATCTTTTTTAACAAATAGTAATGATGAGTGTGAATGTAACTGACAAGTGAGAATTTTTTAAATTTGAGATCAAATATATAAAATGTAAATAGAATAAAAATAAAAAAATGCGCATTCAGATCAATGAAAAATCCGTTTGCGCATTTCTTTACATTTCATTATTTTAATTACTTCGTTCATTTATTTAAAATTCATACACTGTCTCATATCTTCGACATTCATACTCATATAGTAATGTGATAATAAAAATAATATAATTAATTTTATTTTTTCCTTTTTTAAATAAACGAAAAATTAACGCAAAATTTTCTTCAAGCTTTGCACGTCCAAGATCTATAAACTTCGATAAATGCATTTTTAAAATGAGTGTTAATGTGATAATACTTAAGTTAGCTGACATCTAATAATTTTTTGATTATTTTTAAAACGATAAATGATAAAAAAAAATATTTTTAGAAATTACACCTAGAGTTTTCTTGACTTTCTACAAGTGCATATTTAGTTTTTTATTTTTGTTATTGTTTGTTAAAAAAAAAAATATGAAAATTAGTAATTGTCTGTTAACTTTAGGATCATTGAATGAGGCAGACATGCGAAAATTTATAAATTTTAAGTAAATAAATAAATTAAATAGAATAATGAAATTTAAAAAAATGCGTGTCCTGATTTTTCAATTATCTAAATATTTAGGATTTTTCAATTTTTATTGTACTTATATTTTATTTATTTATTACAACATTTTTAAATTTCCAATTGTCAGATACATTTACTCATATTTTTCAATTAATTTGTTTATAATATATGACTTTTGTTTATAATAACCCAAAAATCTATGAGTGTGAATGATTCTGAAGTTAGCAGACAATTTAAAATTTTCGTGTTTTTTTTTTTTCAACGAATCGATTACAAAAAAAAAAAATTAAAAAATTAAAAAACATAAAAACTAAAAAACGCATATGCAGAAAATTAAAAAATCTACAGGTGCAATTTTTTTTAATATTTTGTTTTTTTTATTATTTATCGGTTTGAAGAAAATCCAAAACGTATTAGACATCGGCTAACTTCAGAATCATGAGTGTGAATGTAGCAGACATATGACAACTCGAAACTTTAACAATCGATATCTCTGCGAGAAACGCGAGTATACTTACCAGAAGTTAAAAAAGTGATAATGGCGCGTATTTAAAATATCTTTTCAGTTATTTTTGACTTTTTGTATCTACCGTTTTTCTAAAGCTATAATTTTAAAACTAAAACTTTCATGAGTTCTCTATAAATATATACACTGAAAAAAAGAAATATTTGTCCCAAATAAATCAATTTATTTGTGGCTTTTTTTTAATTATTTCTTGATGACCAATAAATATATTTGATACAACAAAATATGACAATTAATTCAAATAATTTTATAATTTGACGGAAATATATAATTTATTTGTGGTAAGCAATTGATATATTACCACAAGTAAAGATATTAAATTTGTGACAAATAACCGAAAATCTGGCGATAATATGCATATATTTGAAGCCCTTATTTATTTGTAGCAATTGGATCATTTCTTTACCACAAATAAATCACTTATTTCACGCAATTGAACTACTCAAATATATTAAATCTTTCTCACAATTAAATATTTATTTGGCCATATCCAAATATACGATATCTTTGGCTCGAATAAATCTTAGTTGGCTCAAATAAATCTTTTTTTCGGTGTATTGATAAAAATTAATAACATTTACTTATTTATATTATTTTTAGATGCTCTGTTCGTGCATTTTTGTTTTTATTCAATGAAATTATCAGAACACATATTTATCATAATAATAAATAAAATCAATTTAATGAAATAAAAAAAAAAAAAATTACGTTTGTATATCAGTGTAAATAGTAAAAAAATGAAAGTCACATGTTTGTATTTCTGAATACTACATGTGTATTAAAATTTTATAAACATTTTTGTATTTGAATAATATACGTAAATTTTTTTATTTGAATAGTATATCATAAAAAAAAAATATTTTTTACTGTTTGAAGTATGTCGAACTATTTATTAACTATATTTAAGAGCTCGAAAGAGCTCGAAAATGTATTCACAACAAAGTTTTCGAGCTCAAGGAGCTTGAAAATAGCGGGAAGTTTCAGGGCTGGCCCGCAGGGTCAACCGATAGACCGATTTTTTAAAAATTATTTTTAACGTCAAATGATTTATTTTGTTTCTATTCTTCAGTTCAAAATATTTATTTTCATTGAATATTTAATCATTTAAAAATTTAAAATACATTTTACATTATGAGTGTGATATAGCAGACATCAGACAAATTTAAAATTATTAATAAATCGAGTATCTAATTAATAAAATAAAATTTTTAAAAATGCGCATTCAAAAAATTTTGAAATTAATAGTCCTTTCTTTACAAATATTATTTTTTTAATTATTTATCTTATTTATTTATAATTTTAAAGTTGTCTGATGTCTGCTTCATTCACACTCGCTTTACATTAGTATTATTTAATAATTGTTAATATTTTCACCATGAATAAATGCAAGAAATAACTCATTTTATTTACTGTTCCGGTATTAGGACAACCGAATTCCCGTATTGGGACGAAGCTATTTCAGCGTTCCGGTATTGGGTCTTTTGGGTGTCATAGAAAAAATACTTTTTTTTTATATTAAATTTAAGAAAACTGAACTAATTTGATTATTTTTGAATAGGTAAATGTCTATTCTATGTGTTTATTTTAAAACGATAAAAGTCAGTCGTATACCCTTCGTCGTTCCGGTATTGGTACATTTACCTTAGTTGGTAATGCATAAAATTTCTTGATACAAATTAAAATTTTGTTGCGGGAAGAAATCCTTTTTTTCTGCGTATTTTATAAATTTAATAGTGATATTTGGACAGATACGTAGTGAATGCAGGTTGCTCGTATATATTACTTATATAAAAAAAATTTTTTTAATTTTAATGCACATGTAGTATTTAGGAATAGAAATATGTGCCTTTGATTTTTGTATTTGTATAAAATTATTTTTATAGGCATGTGTCAGTATAAAAATTGGTCAGATGGAAAAATAATTAATATTTATGAATATAATCTGAAAAATGAAAAAATTTAAAAGTGCACATGTATATTTTGTACATATAAAGACGTGCAATTTTTTTTTTTTTTTTTTTTTTTTATTTCATTTACTTCATTTTCTTTATTATTGTGATTAAATATGTTCTGATAATTTTTTTGCCAATAATATATGAAATCCTAGACTTTATAAATCTAAAAAATATATCGCTCATAGAAATATTGAGTATCAAAATAATAATATTATAAGTTACTGCTATTTATTCGTTATATTTAAATGAGATTAATTCACCTGCTTTAATAGACTGAATTGTTAACAAAATATCCATGTAATTTAAGGTGTGAGATTCGATATTATCGTTGCGGTTTTTAGGGCAACTAGTTATTTTTTTCTATTAATAGTTTTCATTCTATTATCTCAATAGCAAAAAAAAATAATTTTGTTGCACCGTGATTTTTATATTTAATAAGTTTTTTTTATTGCTTAATATTATTTACGAGACACATAAGCAGCTTAATGACAAAACAATGCTTTATTGAAAAAATTTGATGATTTTGAAGCAAATAATTAAAGATTGAATTATTTGCAATAAATGAAAGAAAACTTCAAATTTTCACTTTAAAATTTTAGTAATTATTCATATGAAACAGAAATGGAATATAAAACTTTCTGATTACCTATATTTGTTATTAAGCATATAAATTTTCTATTTTATTGTTTTTGGTTTTATTGTAAAATTTATTATCCACCATTATTTTAGCCCCTTAACCGTCAAAAAATATGTTGCTAACTAGGCGTAACAAATTTTTCAAAGAAATTTTTTTTTTATTGTATCTAAAACTACGTACAAAATAAATATAAAAAGCCTGTAAAACGTTTCTGTTGTATCAAACTCGCTTATACAGTAAGGTAAGAAACCCAGTACCTAATCAGGGAACTATTACCCGTATCACCCATGTATTTGTCTATCTATATTCACTGAATTTTATTAAATATAGATGAACAAATACATGAAATGATCCAGTACTAGTTCTCTGATCGGTTATTAGGTCTTTTACTTTATTGAAAAATAAAATTTATCATCTTCCACATTATGAAGGCATTCGATTTAATCAAAGCATTACTTACTTAACATAAATACTTATAATATGAAAGAAAAATTATTAACTTGGATATTACATTTATGACTGACGAACTGAAATTATCATTACCCATTTTTAAACTTTTTTGTTACAACTTTTAATATATTCACAGATCAAAATGTTTCATTGTCGATATTGTCATTTTACAACGTCATTACTAAAACTTCATTTGGATCATCGTAAATTGCATTCATCTTTAAACACCAAATTCATTTGTGGTTTTAATAAATGCAACAAAATTTTTAAACAAGAAACATCCCTGAGAGCTCACTTATTTCGAACTCATAATCAGAGACTTAAAAAACCAAATTCTCAATTGAATAGATTCAGTCAAACTTCAGTCAGAACATTATTTTGTAGTATTTCAAGCTGTAGGAAAGAATTCGAAGACTTTCCTCGATTAATTAAACATTTAAAAGATCATATACGAGACGGATTAAGAATTCAGTGTCCTCATGTTAACTGCAAAAAATATTATACATTGGTTAATTCATTTGCATCGCATTTAAGTAAATGTCATAAATTGACTCCATTAAATGATCGAGTTACTATTCCAAATCCACCAATTTCACTTCTTCCCGAAAAGTTAATTGAATTACATGATGAATTTGACTATGATAATTCAAATAATTTTGACACAAATGTTAATGAATCTATATTATTAGATACAAATGAACTAGAAAACCAAAATCAATGTGATAATTTGTTTCTCCTAAATCTTGCTCAATTTTTTTTAAAGCTAGAAGCTAAATTTTTTATTCCCATATCAACCGTACAATGTATCGTAGAAGAAATTTGTAATTTGCAGGAACGAAACGAAACTATAATTAAATCAAATATATTAACACATTTAAAACAAACTCAATTATCCGCTGAAAGTGTAGATGATATTATAAATGAATGTTTTTCGAATGATACTTTCTTGAATGTCAAAAATAAATTAGAAACAAACTATAAACGTCGGAATTTTTATAAACAAAACTTTCCGTACGTTGATCCAATAGAAATCAAACTAGAAAATGATAAAAATAGTCATAAATTTTTCCATTATGTTCCAATTTTGGAAACTTTAGAGAAACAACTTAATCATCATAAATCGTTATCAATTGTACCACAATGTAATAAAAGTATCGCTGATAAGATTTTACGAAATTATACCGACGGTTCAGTGTTTAAAGAAAATGCTTTTTTTTCAAAAAATCCAGAAAATTTACAAATAATCCTATTTCAAGATGCGTTTGAAGTCGCAAATCCTCTTGGAAGTGCAAAGTCCAAGTATAAAATTATAGGAATTTACATGAATATTGGTAACTTTCCTGATCATGTTCAATCACGCACAAATTCAATGCAACTAGTTGCTTTATGTCGTGAGAAATTTTTTAATCATGAAAAAGTATATGGCAGAATTGTAGATGATTTAAAAAAATTAGAAGACGAGGGAATAAAATTATTAAATGGGAAAATTCTTAAAGGTTCCGTAGTTTTTATCTCTGGTGATAATTTGGGCAGTCATTCTCTGGGTGGTTTTCTTGAAAACTTCAGTAAAGCTAAATATTTTTGTAGATTCTGCCTTATGTCTAGAGTACAATTTCATCGTAAACAGGGTGCCTTAAAGTCTTACAGAGAACGATCTATTGTATCTTATGAAAAATCTGTTAAAAATGTTGAAAAATATAATAAACAAAAATCTTTACAAAAATTAAAGAACAAAAATAGTCGACGTCAAATCACCAAAACTGCTTATTCTTGCGAAGGTATTAAATTTAACTCCGCCTTTAACCGCCTGAAATATTATCATGTATGTTCACCAGGTTTACCACCTTGTTTAGGACATGATTTATTTGAAGGAGTAGTTGCGTACGATTTAAAATTATTTATTGATTACTTCATTAAAAAAAAGTGCTTCACATTGAAGGAACTTAATGACAGAATAGATTCGTTTAAATATTCGCAAGATGATCTTAAAGATAAGCCATGCACTATCTCAAAAACCGGACATAGAATTCTTGGTGGAGCGTGTCAAGTCTGGACATTTCAAAAATTATTCCCCTTAATGGTTATCGATAAAATTGATAATGTACTTGATGACGTTTGGAATTGTGTACTATTACTTAATGAAATTGTAGAAATTGTGTGTGCACCAGCTATTCATATTTCTTGCATTAGTTACCTAAAACTAATAATTGAAGAATATATTTTATTAAGATCAACTGCTTTCGATGAACCACTTCGTCCCAAGCATCACTATTTAACACATTATCCTAGTTTAATTTTGGCGTTCGGACCATTGATTAAAGTGTGGACTCTCAGATTTGAAAGTAAACATAGTTTTTTCAAGCAATGCATCCGGTTACTGCATAATTTTTTAAATATCACTAAATCCCTAAGTATAAAGCATGAATTGTTCCAAAGCTACATTCGAATGGGTGGTGATGCACAATGTGATACGGAAGTATTTAATTCTGTTGATTTTAATTTGTTTTTATATAACCAATCTATACAACAAATTGTAAAGAGTATAAGTTCTTATGAAACTTTGTTTGAGTGTAACGAAATAAAATTAAACGGTTTGTCGTATCGGAAACAAGATGCGATACTGGTTTTCCAGAAAGACTATCAATATGGAATTGAAATAGGAAAAATAATTATTATTTTACACAACGAAGATGAAATATTTTTTATTGTGGAGGTATTGGAAACAGAATTCGATCCTCACACTCGGAGATATGAGTTAGGCGAAACGTTACGCTACGAATGTGTACCTATAAAAGATTTATACAATACACAAAAACTCCATGTTTACAAAAATAAATCATCTACGATAGTCAAACCGAAATTTGGTTTTGTAACTTCATTTTTATAAATTTAAAAATTATTGTTTTTGTAGTAAATAATAAAAATCATTAGTGTACTTAGGATATGTATATTAGACTGATTCGAAAATTCGACCATTTTTTTATTTTTTAAAGACACTTTATAAATTTTTAGTAGGGTAAATAAAAGCGCCTGTTAAAATTAGAGTTGTTAATATCAATATTAAGTACTTCCTGATTGCAATTTTCCATTTCCCATTTAAATAACATGGGAAAAAAAATTTTTTAATTTAAAAATTTTACAATTCAACGAAATAGTAAACCAAAAAGGCCAACACAATTGTTTATAGAGATTTTAATTCTCTACTAAAAAAGCCTAGTAAATTTTTTATAAATTCGATATTTCAAAAGTTATTTGAGGTCAAAATTGAATTTATAGCATTTTTTCGTTTTTCCGAATATTTTGGTGGTTATCAGGCTTATTACAAAATGTTAGAGGACGTTCTTTATAAACCGATTCATTTCCAACAAATTATGTCTGATGAATTTTTCAAAATTCTTGAATGTTCTTTAGTTATTTGCATTAAAATTATAATCAGCCATAATCCGACTTTTGGAACTGAGTAATTTTAAATGCGAATAACTAAAGAGCATTAAAGAATTTTTATAAATTTGTAGACATAATTTATTCGGAATGGAACGGTTTCCAAAAAAGGTCTTATAACTTTTTTTAGTAAGTCTGATAGTTTCACTAAAAAAGTCGAAAAATTGAAAAAATCCTATAGATTCAACTGTGACCTCGAATAATTTTTGAAATATTGAATTAATAAAAAATTTATAAGAGAACTTTTTTTGTAAAGCATTTGTTTCTCTATAAAACAGCTGTAAAATTAAAAAATTAAAAAATTTTTTTCTCGTGTTATTTTAATGGAAAATAGAAAATTGCAATCAGGAAGTACTTTAATATTGATTTTAACTCTAATTTTAACGCATGTTTTTTTTACCCTACTGAAACTTTTGAAAGTGTGTCTTTGACATATAATAAATAGCCGAATTTTTTAATCAGCGTAATATTTATATACATATATATGTCTATAAATTACTCGGAATTAATAAAAATACAATAAACTGAAATGCTTCAACTTGTATTCTATAAAACATGCTTATAAATAAAGACAATTACATATAAAATTTAAATTGCACCCATAAATTATTGACTTCAATCAAAAAAATATTTTTTCACCATACCAGCACTGAAAAATTCAATTTCTGCCCTGTTGAGAGGGAAGAAAGACGTTTTTTTCTTTTATGAGAACATTAATGATAAAAATTAGCGCATACACCATTATCGTCCCAAGTGGAGATAAAAATTTAAACTTTCAGGTGTAAATCTGGTGAAAAATAGTATACACGTCACGTCGGAAGGTATGATGTTCCAATCTGCGTGTCTTTACCACCCTCGTCTTCGAAACGGGTAGGCAATTACACACGCGAAATTGGAATACCCTACTTTCTCCCTTGGTGTGTAATACACTATAGAATCGTTTTCGACTTTTATCTCAATATTGTTTATTCTATCATTTAAATGGACAGCTTGCTGAAATGCCGCTTTTCAAAGTTCGGACTTATAACCATCCCAAAAAAGTTTGCATCGAAGCTGAGAGCATAGCTGGCCTAATATCCAAAGCTATTATCAAACTGAAAATCACAACAAATGAGGAGTTTCAGGTACATATCTCAATATTTTTTTTGCTATTAAACCAAATTTATTCAACAAGTTTTTCATTTTTCAACATGTTGATAAATACAAAAGATTGAAATAATTATATAATATTTTTTATTCAGTTGATTTATATTACATTACATTCTAAACTTAATGGAAATTTTCGTTTCATTCTAATCATAATTTTGAATCAGAATGATATTTTATTTGATCTAAAAACAAACTTTTTTTCATTTCAGATATACTTGGAGGATGGAACTGAAGTTGATGAAGATGATATTTTACTACAATTAGCTACTAACTCTAACTTGATCAATATACTGGTTATTTTGCCAGTAGGGTTAGAGTGGAATGATTCTTTTTCTAATCCGTTAGCAAATTCTTCAGCTACTTCATCAAACAGCTCATCATCATCTAGTAATATTGAAAAAATAATATTTTGATCATTTTTGGAGATCGTTATTTTGAAACAAAAAATTTTTCTTTTTTAGGATCCAATGGTAAAGAAGCTGAACGCGATAAGACTGAGGTTAATGTTAACATTAATCGAAATAAATTAGAATTGGAATTCCATTCAACATTACTTCCCAAATTTCCAACCAGATTGTTGGACGCATGTAAGAAAGGTAAAGTTCCTTTAACCAAAGACCGAAAAGACATGGTTGCAATTGTAGCCACATACATGCTCCAAGATCTTAAGGATTCCAGTCGGGGCACTGCATTAACTATTAGCCGTAAACTTGTAAAATTATATCCTGATTCATTTGAGGACAAAATTAATGGCAAAAGATTAGGATCCGGTGAAGGATCACTTAGCAAACAAATTTATCAGGCTGTTAATACTAGGAAATCAGTTAAAAAAAGAATAATTAATGAAGTCGAAACAGAAGGTGAGAATCTGCCAGCACCTCATCGAGATATTGGATTTTATGGGTGTGTAGATTCTCTACCAACTTTACCTGCATCAGATTCTGTAGACGTCCAAGAAGGAAAGAGGATAAAGTTAGTTGATGTTTTTAAAAATCCAAGTACAGAATCATTTGACATGGTCAAATTGATGGACGAGACATTCTCATTACTTCGCTCGCACATAAACGATAATACTGGATCGATAAACCCAGAATTATTTGATAACTGGCCGTACTTAAAAAGCCGCGAAGTATTATTAAGTCATGCATCCAGGCTTTTGGGTATACAAGTGCGTGAAACTTGGGATGCACAGTTAAATGCTAAATATACTTCGATATTGGAGTTTGTTCAATCCTGGGATACGGTTCGAAATTTTAAATTAAGAAAAACTAAAACGAAAAATACTGAATCTGGCAGTTCTAAATCCTTCTGCGGACTAATTAAAAATGCAAGAGAAATAGCAGCAACACAAAATAATGATGCGCCTTTGATAAATATAGTGTTTCCTATCATCGCAAAATGGTTTAAAGAAGATGTTGACCTTTTATTTTTAACAATTGACGTATGTTTCATTTTCATTAAAATGTACTCATTAAAAAATACGATTCAAGCTGCTTAATAACAACATTTTTCGTTTTCAGCAAGATGACGATGATTTAGCTCTATGTGCTAAAGCAAAAAGCTTATGTCCTACTTTATTAGTGAAAGGTAACTAAACTCTTATCTTCAATTTTTTTTATGAAATTTTCAAAAAGTTGATGTGTTACAAATTTTATACAGTAATTTAAAACCTATGAAGATATATTCATGTAACAATTTTTTTTTTCTTCGCAGGAACATCTATTCATGATATTAATTTAAAAATGTTTGTAATTCTTGAAAAGAAAATCATTGTCCCAGTTGCTGGAAAATTCAATGACGGAATTTTAACAATAATGATGTTCTACTTCATATTGGGATACTCTTATCCAGAAAAAATTGCAAACACACTGGAAACAATTCAACGGTAAATAAAGAATATATTTAACTCTCCCATTTATCTTTTCAAGTAAATACACAAGTCCAACTCAATAATATATAAACTAACAAATAAATAAACAATTAAACTCTATCAAATATAAATTTATAATTGAAACACATCTCGTGGCAGTGGAATAAATTTTGGAATGTTGTATTTGATGTAATTTAAATAACGATCAAATTAGTGGCTTTTAAGATGCTTCGAAATTTCTAATTATTCTTAGTTTTTCGAATAGTTTGTAAAATACTCAAGTGACTAATCGTAAAATACAATTTACAAAGTTAATGAGATTTTCATTGCTGCTAAGAGTATTTTAATCTTGTAATTTATTTTGAAGACTAGTAGGATGGTTATTTGACTTTTTCTACCAAATTTCATAAAAATTTTCGCAGAAAATTTATAGATTTAAATTAACATAATAGCAGTAATTAAAAGGGTTTACTGAAATCAAAAACAGGTCAAATTTTGTGATTGATCAATCTAGTAAATGAAAATTTCTAAAAATAAGAGAAAAATCCCAGTATCGAATCGAATCTAACTTCGAATGAAAACAAGACAAACTACATCCAGATCGATTTTCGATGCGATACACACGGTGTAACGAACTGAAAGTTGATATCTTTGATAGTATTTACTATCGATAAAAATTATTTATAAATGCTAAAATTTCAAAAAAATTCGATAGTTCGTAAAGTTTAAATAGATATACATTAGACTGATTAAAAAAAATCGACTATTTTTTTTTTTTGAAATCCCGCATTGAAATATTTCTAGAGTACCAAATGAAGACGTCTATGAAAACCAGAGCTCTTAATTTTAATATTTAGAGGTCGCGCATCGCAGATTTCTATTTTCCACTTGAATAACACCGGAAAATTTTTTTTTTTTTTTTAATTTTCTAGCTCACAAACCAATCAACGGATTTTTGTGTATGAAATTGAATGCTCTGCAAAAAATAACAATATCATTTTTTGATAAATCCATTTGTTCTAAAATTATTTGTGCTTGAAGTCAAATTTATAGTAAATTTCGAGATCTTTTTACTTTTCCGGCGAAACTATCAGACTTACTACAAAATATTGTGAGAACTTTTTTGTAGGTAACTTTATTCTTGACAAATTATTACCAATAAAGTTTTTCGAAATTCCGCATTGTTAGGTAGATTTTTTCTAAAATCTAGGCATGGTATTCGTCCTCACAGTCGATTTTCCATGTACCTGACGATCGGAACTTATTTCACGCAACGAAAGTTTAAAAAATTTATGTAATTTGACTGCTTAAAGGTGACTTAAGGGGTAATGTGGGGTGGCTGCGAATTTCGGCTGACATTCTAGCACCCATGCGAAACATTTCGGAAATCTAGATCCAGAAGTTTTTTTATTTTCGTTTCGCAAAAAACGTTCAGATCTTCAGGTACACGATTTTTAAGAAATTATCATAACCTATCATAATTGGTTGATTGGAGTTCAAAAATACCATTCGTTAAAAAATTTATATATGCACGTATAATATATATATAGGTCACCAAATAAAATTTTTTTTTGAGTGTGACCCCAGCGGATTTTGTGCAAATTTTGTGGAATGATTCTCTACATCAGAATAAAGATTCGCTGAAGAGTTGAGCTCTTAATATTGAGTACTTTCACAGTCATGATTTTTTTAATTTTGACGGTTTTTTTTTTTTTACTTTTTCATTAAATTTTTTCTATAGTAAAAACATTTTCTATAAAAATACAAGCATTACAATTTTTTTGTAAAAAATTCGCAGCTTTCCGATAAAAATATTCATTTTCCACTACAAGTAATGGAAGACCCTCGAAACTTTAATTAAAGTGAAAAAAGTGATTTTTCTCGCCTTGTGACCATTTTTACTTTAAATTTGATATTTTTTTCTGAAAGCTGAGAATTATTTACCTGTAATGTGTAATATACATGTATTATGTAATTTGAAATATTTCTGTAAATTTTTGAGTTTAATAATTACCAAAAACTTCATGACTGACTAGTATGAAAAAAAACTGACAAATAAGTACGCGAGGTGTTACGGGACACTTAACAGAATCTAAGATTCTCACGCTTTGTACACAAAATCCAATTATTAATCAATATAATGTTACACTGTAAAAAATTCGTGGAGTGAATGCCGGTTAAATCCGGAGTAAATGAATTTTTAATTGTTCACTCCACTCAGAGTGAAATTCACTCCGAAGGAGAGTTTTCGCGGAGTAGTTAATTTTTTATTAATTTTATTTCTCCGGAGTGAAATTCACTTAGGAGGGGAGTTTTGAAAATATTATTAATAAACAATAACTCCACTAAACAAAATCTCGCACACACACCCGCACACACCCGAATACACGTACACACCCGAACACACACGCGTACACACACATTCGCAAACACATACGCACACATTTGCACATACGCACACACCCAAACATACACACGCACACATTTGCACAAACACACTCTCGCGCTTCCACACACACGTACGCACTCGCGCGCACACACACACACACACCCTGTTTAATGGTTTAATATAAATTAATTTAAATGTTAAAACTCCGGACCGGAGTGAATTGAGAGTGAAATAAAATCTGCGTCACTCCGAGATCACTTCGCTAAAAAAAAAACTTACAATTCACTCCGCATGCGGAGTGATTTTTTTTAAAACTGCGGAGCTTCAAGTGGCGAAGTGAATTCGGATTGAAATTAAATCCGGATTCACTCCCGATTTTTTACAGTGTATTTTAATATAGTAGTCAATAGTTATATTCAGTCATTTTTAGTAGTACAAAAATAATAGTATTTATTTTCAAAATTGAAAAATTATTTACATTCAATATACAATACAATAGTCAAGTCATCATATTCTATCATCGAAGCAATGGGTTTGTTGTAGCTGAAATAAGTGAGAAATAGTTGTCATTCTACTTTATTGATATATCAAGAAAAAATATCGTCAATTGTTGTAACATACTTAATAGTAGATTGCGCCGGATTATTATTCATAATTATACTATCTACACTCTCTGCCCCGTTCAGCCGATGTTTTTAGTTGATTAGTCACGTTAACTAAAATTTAGCGCAATTAAATATTAAATGCGAAATTTTTAATTTCACAAATAAAGTTTAATGCTTTTGAAGAATAATTTAAAGACTGAATCATTAATAATCTTTTAACGACAATATCGTCATAAATACTAATTGTTGACTTCACATGAACAAAGAAATCATTAAAATATTGTGTGCAACTTAACCTAATTATCTTGTATATATTAAAATTTCTTTTGACCATATCTGATTTCGAATTTATGACAATATTAAACTCCGAGAAAAAACAATGTTGCTGAGAAATATTTTTTGAAACAAGGATATATATTTTTTATACTTATATAGAACATACACTAATGCAAAAAATTAAAGGAGCAGAAAAATTTTATAAATTTTTTAGTGATTTTTGGAAGGCTGTAACTTGGTGAAAAATGATCGTATCGAGATTTAAAAAAAGCATATTACAGCTTGAAATCTCTAGTTTTGGTGCATTTTTTTCAAAATTTCTTAAAAGCTCCAGATATTGCGCAAACATGAGAAATACCGCGAGACAAAAAATTTCTAAATTTTTTTTTTTTTTTCCGAAGAGCCCACGGACCGCGAAAAAATTCTTTCAACTAAACGAATGCATAGTTCGTTTAGCAAATTTATTCAGCTTCAATTTGGTTTATTTTGTAACCTCGTAGGACGATTTGTCGCAGAGATATCGGCCTTCAAGCAGAAAATGATCCTTTTGGCTTTGATCATCGATATTTCAGGTACCAATGATCGCACAGAAAGTTTAAGGGCGGCAGTAAAAACTTGAATAAATTCCCTATAAGACCCTGTCATCATTTTTTAAAAAAAAATTTTTTTTTATTTTTAACATCCATTAGAAGTAAGCACAAAAAAATGACTTTTTTTGGTTTTTTAGTAAATCAACCGCTACTCTGCAAATATCGATAAAAAAAAATAATGTTGCCAGGGAGTTTTTCAGCTTAATGTACCCCCAAGACCCCTGTAAATTTTTAAATTGATCCATCGAACCGTTTTTTGGGAATCATCGATCAAATTTTTGCTAAACAATTAAAGGAGCAAGTTTTGTTCCTTTAATTGTGTAATCATAATCAAAATTAAAAAATTATTTTTTTTGGACTTTTCTCAAAGTTTTGCGTTGGTAACTCAGAAAATGCATGGAAATGACAAAAAAAATAAAAAATTTCCAAAAAATGTCAAAAATATCGAAAAAAAAAGAAAAATTGAAACTTTTTTTTTTGTTATAAATTTTTTTTTTTGACATTTTTTGGAAATTTTTTATTTTTTTTGTCATTTCCATGCATTTTCTGAGTTACCAACGCAAAACTTTGAGAAAAGTCCAAAAAAAATAATTTTTTAATTTTGATGATGATTACACAATTAAAGGAACAAAACTTGCTCCTGTAATTGTTTAGCAAAAATTTGATCGATGATTCTTAAAAAACGGTTCGATGGATCAATTTAAAAATTTACAGGGGTCTTGGGGGTACATTAAGCTGAAAAAGTCCCTGGCAACATTATTTTTTTTTATCGATATTTGCAGAGTAGCGGTTGATTTACTAAAAAACCAAAAAAAAGTCATTTTTTTGTGCTTACTTCGAATGGATGTTAAAAATAAAAAAAAAATTTTTTTTCAAAAAATGATGACAGGGTCTTAAAGGGAATTTATTCAAGTTTTTACCGCCGCCCTTAAACTTTCTGTGCGATCATTGGTACCTGAAATATCGATGATCAAAGCCAAAAGGATCATTTTCTGCTTGAAGGCTGATATCTCTGCGACAAATCGTCCTACGAGGTTACAAAAAAAGCAATTTGAAGCTGAATAAATTTGCTAAACGAACTATGCATTCGTTTAGTTGAAAGAATTTTTTCGCGGTCCGTGGGCTCTTCGGAAAAAAAAAAAAAATTTAGAAATTTTTTGTCTCGCGGTATTTCTCATGTTTGCGCAATAACCGGAGCTTTTAAAAAATTTTGAAAAAAATGCACCAAGACTAGAGATTTCAAGCTGTAAAATGCTTTTTTGAAATCTCGATACGATCATTTTTCACCAAGTTACAGCCTTCCAAAAATCACTAAAAAATTTATAAAATTTTTCTGCTCCTTTAATTTTTTGCATTAGTGTGTAATTCTTGTTACAAGAGTGAATTGATATGATATATTCGATTTTCGTTTTATTCAATTTTAATCATTCTCGGGTCTATCAGGAACTGTGAAATCAAGTTTTCATTTTCTTTTCTCAAGAAATTCTTCTCATGCAAAATATAATATTTATTTACAAGATTATCTGAAAATTATTCTTGAGTCAAGAAAATCTGGTCGGAGCAATAGTATACTTTTCTCTCAGTGCAGATATTTTGGATGGTATTATATCATATTTCGTCATAATTTCATTGTCTACTCATTTTAACCATTGTTGTTTTACCCTGATTTGTTACCTTAGCGATAACTCATAATCATTTTGTTATGCTCTCAGTTCTGTTATTTCAAATAAAATGATTAATAATATAATTACGAATGTAATTTTTGTAGATTTTTCATGAACGTCAATCCACCGACAGGCTCCAAATCCCAAAGAACTCATGATGGGAAGAAAAAACGAATTACGCCGTATAGCCCGAAAGTTCTCTCTTTGGCAAAAGAGATTGAAAATATAATACCAGAAGCTACCAGTACTGAGGAAGAATAAAGGATTCGTATTGCGTAGTAGTTTATTAAACAGTTACTACTTCTTTTTTCAAATCATAAAGATTATTATTATCATCATAACTAATGGAAATAAAGATTCATTCTAATAAGTATTGTGTTACAAACTTCTTATATAAAAAAAAAACCTTTTGTCTATATATAACATAATATACAGCCGAAAATCGATAAATCAAACAAACGTTCGAATTTTTTAGGAATTTTTAGCATGAATTTAATCGGCTAGAATTTTTTTAATCCAATAAAAAACTTGTTTCAGAAGCTTGACGCATGTGGTTTTATGGTCTAGAAAGTCCTTGATTTTATAAATCATTGTAACTAAGACATCATAAAAAGCCAGTCGATAAAAAACTTTTGGAATCGTCAAGTATAATTTGCAGATGTATCTATGTAGTAATTTGAATAGACAGATTTGGATTCTCTTAAGAATTCGTGTGCAGTATTTTTATAAAATGTGATTTGTAAAATTACCAAAGAGTAGTGTTGTAAATTTAAAATCATGTCGTGGAAAGACACTTATTTCGATCAGTAATTTTTAGACATATCTGTGTAAAAATTTGAATAGACGGATTTGAATATTTTTTATAAAACTATGTGTAGTATTTTTATGGATCGTACTTTGTAAGTTCACTAAGCTGTAGTGTTTTTAATTTAAAACCATGTTGTTGAAAGACACTTATTTATGTAAGTAGTTTTAAGATACATCTGTGTGATAATTTGAACAGACGGATTTGAATATGTTTTCAGAAACCATGTGTAGTATTTTTACAAACCGTCGTTCACAAATTTACTAAGCACTAGTTTTTTAAACTTGAAATCATGTTGCTGAAAAGACACTTACTGTTAGTAATTTTCCGACTTATCTGTGTCATTATCTGAACAAACGGATTTAAATATTCTTTACAAGACCATGTGCGGTTTTTGTACGAAACGTGATTTGTAAATTTACCAAGCAGTAGTATTGTAAATTTAAAAATCGTGTTGCTGAAAGTCACTTACTTGTGTTAGTAATTCTCAGACTTATCTGTGTAATCATTTGAATAGACGGATTTGAATATTCTTAACAAAACCATTTATGGTATTTTTACGAAACGTGATTTGTAAATTCACCAAGCAGTAGTGTTGTACATTCTAAATCATGTTGCTGAAAAACACTTAGTCCTGTTAGTAATTTTCAGAGTTATCTGTGTAATAATTTGAATAGACGGATTTGAATATTCTTTACAAAACCATGTATGGTATTTTTACGAAACGTGATTTGTAAATTCACCAAGCAGTAGTGTTGTACATTCTAAATCATGTTGCTGAAAGACACTTACTTCGGTTAGTAGTTTTCAGACTTATCTGTGTAATAATTTGAATAGACGGATTTGAATATTCTTTACAAAACCATGTATGGTATTTTTACGAAACGTGATTTGTAAATTTACCAAGCAGTAGTGTTGTAAATTCTAAATCATGTTGCTGAAAAACACTTAGTCCTGTTAGTAATTTTCAGAGTTATCTGTGTAATAATTTGAATAGACGGATTTGAATATTCTTTACAAAACCATGTATGGTATTTTTACGAAACGTGATTTGTAAATTCACCAAGCAGTAGTGTTGTACATTCTAAATCATGTTGCTGAAAGACACTTACTTCGGTTAGTAGTTTTCAGACTTATCTGTGTAATAATTTGAACAGACCGATTTGAATATTCTTTATAAAACCATGTGTGGTATTTTTACGAAACTAAATTTGTGAATTTACCAAGCACTAGTGTTGTAATTTTAAAATCGTGTAATGGAAGTATACATTTGCAACTTAGTAAATTAAATAATTGTCATTGTATGTTAAAGTTCAAATACTGTATATGCAAGGAACTTCCTATACATTTTTAGTAAAAATCTACTTTTTTTTTTAACAGTGTACCACCTTAGACATACGCACGGTATCGACAAAACACCAGTGCTGCCTTATCTGCCAGGAGATATTCCGCAAGTTGTTGAGAATGACCGTTGTTGTATTTACTGGAACGTGCTATTCGCAACAACTCGGAAAATAGCTCACAACAAACCTGATATTGTGCTCTTCGATAAAACCACTCGTGACATTTATGTCATCGAGTTCTCGGCACCTGCTGAGTATAACATCATGGTTAAAGAAGAACACAAACACGAGATATATCAGGATCTCATGTTCGAAATTGGCAAACTTCATCCAGGTTACCGTGTCAAACTTGTCGTCCTCATTGTTGGCGTCCTAGGAGGGATGAAACAGTCGTTTGTGTCTGCATTTGCTAGAATACCAACTTGTTCAGCGCAAGTTGAGTTTCTGGCATAGCGGATGCAAAAGGCTGTCATTCTCGGGTCCCTCCGTCTCCTAAGGCAAAGAAACTTGGCCTGCTGCGCATGCTGATCATCTTGTTCATGATGCATCGCAGCAGTAACGATTTGGCGCTCAGCTGAGGCCCTCAGTCGAGTCGGACTACCGGGGATAACCCCCTGAGCATTTAACAAAAAAACGAAATAATAATATTAAACAAGGATTTATATACTTTTGTTTGAAGTTAGAGCCGTGGTAGTTATTAACGCAGCCAAATTTTAACAATCATCAGTTTAAAACAATTTGTCGGGGAATATTTATAAAATTTAATAATTTTACATTAAAAATCAATATGCTGATAATTTAAAAAATTAAAGCATAATCTTCAATGAAAATTTTAATATGACTACCCTAATGGCACAGTTTGCGTTAGCAAAAGTTTACTTAAAAAAGTTTCCTTGGATTTTTCGTTAAATGTCCGTCAACTTTGGACTTTTTTGTATTTGACGCCAATTGCTGCACAACTTGCTGTACAATCCAACGTAATTTTACCACCCGAATTAGAATGCAAATTCACTTCAAAAGTTGACTAGAAAAAAGTTGTCAATTTTCAGGCAAATTTTTACATCAATATATTGCTAATTTGACTTGAAAAATTGTAAACTATTTTTTGGTACAAATTTGCTTACCTTCTAAAAGAGTAAAAATGAACATTACCAATTTTTTTTATTCGAGTAAAAAGTTACCTCTAAATTGAGCGAAAATTAACCTCAAATTTTTTGTTGAGGGGCAAGGTTCATAGTGCTAGTATGTTCCAGAAGTTACCAGAATGTATTAGCTATACTAATAACCATTGCCAATCTATGTATAGCGGTTAGTTCTTACCAGTACACCATCCTAAACGGACGTGTATCTTGTATCTATATACATTGTAATATACCTGTAATATACTTAACGTAATAACCACAAATACTAATATCTTATTTATTAATAACCTGCCCGTCCTTATCATCAGGTTATGGGCCCAGATATCGCGGGTATTCCATTGTAAGAATCAAAGCAGTTATTAATTAAATAAAGTAATTAATTGGAAGCACGTGAATAAAGCACGGGAAGCATCGAGAAGTTTCGATAGCGTGCAGTGGCGTGGAGTTCGCCATTGTGAGACACTAGGCGTAAGAGCTCGAACAATTTCGGCGGAAAAACCGTTGTGTGCTGTGACTAGCGTAAAAGTTGATAGTATCGATTTGTGGTTGTTAAGTGATCAGTAAAAAATTGCTTTTTCAATTAAAATAGATCCCCCTACCAGAGAGAATTACCGGTCGTAGAAAACACAGGTGAAGGGTATTCTAATGAGTCATGAAACGTGGGAATATGTTATTGGTGAAAAAACCAAACCCAGATCAGAAACAGAAGATAACGCAGCGTGGGTCAAAAAGGACAGAAAGGCGATGGCGGATCTTTTGATAGCATTGGGGACAGACGAGGCAGCAGCGTATGATGACTTGGAGACGTCGAAGGAAACACATCACCGAGTTCATAGAGACAGTGAAAAGACTGCGAGAGGTCAAGCTGGAGATAGCCAATGTGATGTTGGTTATTTTGTTGTTAAACAGCTTACCAGAAAGTTACACAGTGTTTAAGACATCAATAGAAACACAGAAGGAGTTACTATCACTGGACGAACTCAGGGTCAAAATTCTGGAATACCAGGAGGGACATGCAGAACAACATGTCGAGCTAGCACAAGGAGCAATGTGTTACGATCTCAACCCCTTCCAGACCTGTTAAAAAAGAGAGTTGCCCTGCTGACGAGTTTCCCCGTTACTCACCGGCAGGCCCAGAGTGTGGAAGCATAACTGACTGACTCCCGAGAAATTATTCATACATAATTATTATATATGATTATACAAAATTATTATATATTCATACATAATTATCTTTTAGTTATTATAGTATATATGTATGTTCATGTGTATGTGCATATATATATATATATATATATATATATATATATATGTGGTTTCCCCATTTTGGTAACTTTTTTTCAAACGGTTTCAACATTTCGGTAACTTTTATACATTTTGGTAACGTTACCAAAATACAATTTGCCGAATTCAACATTTCAGTAACGTTACCAAAATGTATTTTTTGATGGATCCAGCATTTTGGTAACGTTACCGAAATGCAATCAGCTAGATTCACCATTTCAGTAACGTTACCGAAAGGTATTTTTTCGTTGGATTAAACATTTTGGTAACGTTACCAAAATTTTTTCAATACAATTGAATAATTCAGTAACGCTACCTAAAGTTTTTTTATAGCATGCGTAACAACAGTAACACTTTGTGTTAATGCCTCAAATAATTCAGTCTCAAATGATGATATAATATTACACTTATTTAGATAATAGTTTAAGAAAATTCAGTTAATATTTCATTTGATTTGAATAACAAATGTATACTGATAATTCAAATTTTGATCCTAAAAATTGCAGTTTCAGTTTTAACATGTGCATACGGAAATTAAAGAGCTAATGCTCGTCTTAAAATTTTGAGAATTTGAATCTAGTTGGTGAAATAACTGTCCTTTCCCGTGAAAAGTTTGAAGAATTCTTGTCGATCATTCTATTTGTCAATATAATAGTCTAATAGCATGTTTTAAAACATATACCAAAATACAATCTACCGAATTCAACATTTCGGTAACGGTACCAAAATACAATCTGGCAAATTCAACATTTCAGTAACGTAACCAAAATGTAATCAGCTGAATTCAGCATTTCAGTAACGTTACCAAAAAGTCTTTTTTTGTCGGATTCAACATTTTGGTATCGTTGACAGTACCATTTTGATACAATCGAGCAATTGAATAAATTCAAATTCGGGCTTTAATTCCTTGACAAACAAATCAAAGAGTTAACAATGGATTATATAGAATAATTTTAGTCAAAGGAAAGAATGTAATGTCACACTTATTTAGATAATAGTTTAAGGAAATTTAGTGAATATTTCATTTTATTTAAATAACAAATGAATACTGATAATTTAAATTTTCATCCTTAAAATTGCAGTTTCAGTTTTACATGTGCATACGGAAATTAAAGAGCTAATGCTCGTCTTAAAATTTTAAAAATTCGAATCTGGTTAGTGGAATAACTGTCCTTTCCCGTGAAAAGTTTGAAGAATTCTTATCGATCATTCAATTTGTCAATATAATAGTCTATCAGCATTTTTCAAAACATATACCAAAATACAATCTACCGAATTCAACATTTCGGTAACGGTACCAAAATACAATCTGGCAAATTCAACATTTCAGTAACGTTACCAAAATGTAATCAGCTGAATTCAGCATTTCAGTAACGTTACCAAAAAGTCTTTTTTTGTCGGATTCAACATTTTGGTTTCGTTGACAGTACCATTTTGATACAATCGAGCAATTGAATAAATTCAAATTCGGGCTTTAATTCCTTGACAAACAAATCAAAGAGCTAACGATGGATTATATAGAATAATTTTAGTCAACGAAAAGAATGTAATGTCACACTTATTTAGATAATAGTTTAAGAAAATTCAGTTAATATTTCATTTGATTTGAATAACAAATGTATACTGATAATTTAAATTTTGATCCTAAGAATTGCAGTTTCAGTTTTAACATGTGCATACGGAAATTAAAGAGCTAATGCTCGTCTTAAAATTTTGAGAATTTGAATCTAGTTGGTGAAATAACTGTCCTTTCCCGTGAAAAGTTCGAAGAAGTCTTGTCGATCATTCAATTTGTTATCATAATAGTCTCATAGCGTTTTTTAAAATATTCTACCAAAATACAATCTTCTGAATTCGACATTTCGGTAACGTTACCAAAATACAATCTGGCAAATTCAACATTTCAGTAACGTTACCAAAATGTAATCAGCTGAATTCAGCATTTCAGTAACGTTACCAAAAAGTCTTTTTTTGTCGGATTCAACATTTTGGTTTCGTTGACAGTACCATTTTGATACAATCGAGCAATTGAATAAATTCAAATTCGGGCTTTAATTCCTTGACAAACAAATCAAAGAGCTAACGATGGATTATATAGAATAATTTTAGTCAAAGAAAAGAATGTAATGTCACACTTATTTAGATAATAGTTTAAGAAAATTCAGTTAATATTTCATTTGATTTGAATAACAAATGTATACTGATAATTCAAATTTTGATCCTAAAAATTGCAGTTTCAGTTTTAACATGTGCATACGGAAATTAAAGAGCTAATGCTCGTCTTAAAATTTTGAGAATTTGAATCTGGTTAGTGGAATAACTGTCCTTTCCCGTGAAAAGTTTGAAGAATTCTTATCGATCATTCAATTTGTCAATATAATAGTCTATCAGCATTTTTCAAAACATATACGAAAATACAATCTACCGAATTCAACATTTCGGTAACGGTACCAAAATACAATCTGGCAAATTCAACATTTCAGTAACGTTACCAAAATGTAATCAGCTGAATTCAGCATTTCAGTAACGTTACCAAAAAGTCTTTTTTTGTCGGATTCAACATTTTGGTTTCGTTGACAGTACCATTTTGATACAATCGAGCAATTGAATAAATTCAAATTCGGGCTTTAATTCCTTGACAAACAAATCAAAGAGCTAACGATGGATTATATAGAATAATTTTAGTCAACGAAAAGAATGTAATGTCACACTTATTTAGATAATAGTTTAAGAAAATTCAGTTAATATTTCATTTGATTTGAATAACAAATGTATACTGATAATTTAAATTTTGATCCTAAAAATTGCAGTTTCAGTTTTAACATGTGCATACGGAAATTAAAGAGCTAATGCTCGTCTTAAAATTTTGAGAATTTGAATCTAGTTGGTGAAATAACTGTCCTTTCCCGTGAAAAGTTTGAAGAATTCTTGTCGATCATTCTATTTGTCAATATAATAGTCTAATAGCATGTTTTAAAACATATACCAAAATACAATCTACCGAATTCGACATTTCGGTAACGGTACCAAAATACAATCTGGTAAATTCAACATTTCAGTAACGTTACCAAAATGTAATCAGCTGAATTCAGCATTTCAGTAACGTTGGACAGTATCGTTGGCAATACCATTTTGATACAATCGAACATTCGAATGAATATAAATTTGGGCTTTAATTTCTTGACAAACAAATCAAAGAGCTGACTATGGATTCAATAGAAAAATTTTAGTCTTAAAAAAGAATGTGATGTTACACTTATTTAGATAATAGTTTAAGGAAATTTAGTTAATATTTGATTTCATTCAAATAACAAAGGAATACTGATAATTTAAATTTTGATTCTTAAGATTGCAGTTTTAGTTCTAACATGAGGACACAAAAATTAAATAGCTGATGTCAGCTAAAATTTCAAAAATTCGAATCTAATTGGTAAAATAACTGTCCTTTCACGTGACAAGTTTGAAGAAGTTTATTTGATAATTCAATTTGTTAACATGATAGTCTAATAGCATTTTCCAAAAGATTATACCATCCCGGGAAAAAATGATCAGACCTGGACAGGCATGAGTCTTCAGGCCTGATCAGACATGAAAAATGATCGGGTCTGACCAGACCTGGCCAGGCATCTTCATCCGGGTAAAAAAATTATATATATAAAAAATGGCCCTATATAATTATATATAATTGTGTATAACTATTAGGGTGTTTCATATTCAGGCGATATCTTTTTCCTGTCTCACCTGGAAAACTAACAATTTATAGAGCAAAATGAATATTCCTGCTTGAAAAAAAATTCTAAGTCAATTAGGAGCTTAACGCATCGAAAAATTCGATTTCCCATTTAAATAACATGGGAAATGAAATTTTTTTTTGGTTTGGAATTTTATACTTCGGCAATGGCTCATTATACGATTTAGCCCAGCATACATTTTTGTAGGGAATTAAACGCTCTAAAAAAAAAAAGTCTCCTATCATTTTTTGATAAATCGATCTGTTCAAAAAATATTGGAGCTCGAAGTCAAAATAGAGTAAATTTCGAGATCTTTTTACTTTTCCGTCGAAACTATCTTAAAACGTCATGGAATCTTTTTTGTAGTCAATTTTATTCCCCACGAATCATCTCTGATTAATTTTTTTTTAATTCTGCATTGTTTTCTAGTTATTTCTATTATAATGCCAAGCTTCTAAAAAATAGTGTTCTGATCGATTTTAAGAGCTTGGCATTAAAATAGAAATAACTAGAAAACAATGCAGAATTTGAAAAAATTTAATTTTAAATAATTTGTGGGGAATAAAATTGTCTACAAAAAAGGTCTTATGACGTTTTACGATAAGTTCGATAGTCTTGACGGAAAAGTAAAAAGATCTCCAAATTTACTCTATTTCGACTTCGAGCTCCAATAACTTTTAAACAGATGCATTTATCAAAAAATAGTAAGAGACTTTTTTTGTAGAGCGTTTGATTCCCTACAAAAATGTATGCTGGGCTTAATCGTACAATGAGCCATTGCCGAGGTATAAAATTCCAAACCAAAAAAAATTTTTTTTCCCATGTTATTTAAATGAGAAATCGAATTTTTCGATGCGTTAAGCCCCTAATTGACTTTTTTTTCAAGCAGGAATATTCATTTTGCTCTATAAATTGTTAGTTTTTCAGGTAGGACAGAAAAAAAATATCGCCTAAATATGAAACACCCTAATAACTATATACAATTATATATAATTATTTTTATATATAATAAAAAAAAATCGGGCGTGTGCAGGGTTTAAACCGTAGACCTTGCACTTGAAAGTTTAACTCGCTACCCACTGATCTAAGAGATTTAGTTGAAAGGTAAGTTTCGTATGGACTTTAAGTAATAAAAATCTTATACGTGATAGATTCTTGGTCAACAAAACTTTATATCTATGAACAGACATGAACAGACATGACCAGGCATGGACAGGTATGATCAGGCCTGAGCGTATTTAACGCTTCCGATATGAACAGGCATGAACAGACATGAACAGTCACGAACAGGCCTGAGTGTATTTAACGCTTTAAACATGAACTGACATGAACGGGTATGATCAGGTTTGATCATATCTAATTTCAGGCCTGATCATACATGAACAGGCATGATCAGGTCTAATTTCAGGCCTGATCATACACAAACAGGCATGATCAGGTCTGATCATTTTTTCCCGGGAAAATACAATCTACCGAGTTCAACATTTCAGTAACGTCACCAAAATACAATCTGGCAAATTCAACATTTCAGTAACGTTACCGAAATGTCATCAGCTGAATTCAGCATTTCAGTAACGTTACCAAAAGGTCTTTTTTTGTCGGATTCAACATTTCGGTATCGTTGGGAGTATCGATCCGATACAATCGAACAATCGAATAAATTCAAATTTGAGTTTAAATTCCTTAACGAAAAAATCAAAGAGTTGACGATGGATTAAATATCAAAATTTTAGTCAAAAATAAGAATGTAATGTCACTCTTATTTAGATAATAGTTTGAAGAACGCTTGTAAATAATCCACTTCATTTAAATAATAAATGAATATTGATAATACAAATTCTGATCATCAAAATCGCATTTTTTGTTTGAACGTCATCACACGAAAATTGAATAGCTGATGCTAGGCTGAAAATTTGAATTTAGTTAGTAATATAACTGTGTTATTTTGTAGAAAATTAAAGAAAGTCTATTGAATAATTCATTTGGCCGACAAAATAGTCCAATGCATTTTCCAAAATATTATACTGAAATACAATCTACTAAATTCAACATTTCAGTCACATTACGGAAAGGTATATTTTTTTATATTCAACATTTCGGTATCGTTTGCAAAACATTTTTCATACAATGGAAGGTTCGAACAAATTCAAACTTGGGCTCAAACGCTTTGAAAAACAAATCAAAGAGATGATCATGTATTTAGAATATAAAAATTTTAGTTATAAATAAGGCGAAATCTATTGCTTGTTAAGACTGCTTATAAATAAAGACAAATAATTTTCTTTCGCTCGGATCTCCCTTATGTTTACATTTATTTATATTTATCAATATGTAACAATATTCATATATACTTTTAATGGAAGTGAATTACTCCGTATAAATAATTATATGATCATACACTTCTTTCGATAATAGTATGAACAAATCTAGTAGATAATTTAATTTGCTGAATAACGGAAGAGTTATATTAATTCAAATTTCGACTCTCTAAGTAAAAATTTTAGTTTCAACATAAATGCATGCAAATTAAACAGCCGATGACATTTCGATAAATTAAATTTAAATAATCAAATAATTGTCTGCTTTCTCATAAAATAGCTTAAACAATTCTAATAGATAACATAGTTATTCATCAAATTATTTAATTTACTTATTTCTATTGATTATCTTATTGTTCTTTATTCAAAGATTATTATCGTCCCGTAGAATCACGAGGCACTAAATTTCAAAATTTTGATTTAACGGAGTACGATTTGACATTTCAAAACGGAAGTTAAATTAATAACTTCCTATTATTGAATAATTTTCCAATTTTGTTAGATCGATGTCAAAGATGTGATTATTATTATTATTTATATTTTTATAAAAATTATGCACGTTTATTAATAATAGCCAAAAAAATTTATTTCGAATAGTATTTTAGTTATAATTAAGAATAATTTCTTGTCATTCGTTTGTAGATGTCTATTTAAAATGCCTGCCAGTTAATTCAGCACTTTTGCATAGAAAATTACCGTAAACTTTCATTATAGTTAGCGCTTCAAAAGAAAATAACTAACCAGATAGCCAGGAAAACTTAATGAAATGTTAGTTTAACAATCTCAATTGATGAACTTGGCAGCAAGTTTTTGCAAGCTTCAGATTTATAAATTTTTAACAACAATGGACGTGCTTGGCTGAACTAAATCATTACCTGCCTACCCAGATAACCAAGGTTGCTTAGCAAACTTCTGATCTTCCCTAATAGCCACTTTAGCTCGAAATCAAAAGTAAGTTTATGTTAAAATTACCTGAAATCTGATGCCCGACTTTGCCGATAATTTGACAGCAAAAGTTGAAAAGAAAAATTTGCAGTTAATTTTTCTTCAATTTTGGGGTAACTTTCTTCGATAAAAAAAAGTCGGTAATGTTTTTTCTTACCATTTCAGAATGTAACCAAATTTATACATAAAAACGTCTACAATTTGACGGTAAAAAAATACTTTACAAATTTTCAAGTCAAATTAACAATAAATCGACACAAAATTGGCCTGAAAATTGACGACAACTTTTTTCTAGTCAACCTCTGTAGTAAATTTGTATTCTAATTCGGGTGGTAAATTTACGTCAAATTGAATAGCAAGTTGCATACAAATTGTCGTAAAAAACAGAAAAGTCTGAAGTAGACGGAAATTTTACGAAAAATTCAAGGAAACTTTTGTAAAATAAACTTTTGCTAAAGCAAACTGTACGATTAGGGTTTATTTTGCTGTCCAATTTCGGGTAAGTTAAATTTCAAGTTGCTTCCAAAATTTTTCTTCAATTTGACGGCAAATATAGGTCAACTTCAGACTTATTAGATACTGACTACAACATGAGTGCAATATGCTGTGCAAATTGATAAAAAGTTGGCTGCAAAATTTGCTATTTTTTGTTTGTTAACTAATGTTATGAACAAATGAATTTTTCCCAATCTAATCTGGACTTTGAAAAAATCCATTTGTTTATAACTTTAATTATCAAAAAAAAAAAAAAACGTCTGAACGATACGATATAAATCCGTTTCGAAAAAAATGCCGTCGATTGGTACTATCAACATTTTTTCGATTTTTTCCATCCAATTTGGACTTTGGAAAATTCCATTTGTTTATAACATGAGCTCACAAAAAGAAAAAAGTCTTTGGACGATACGATAGAAATCTGTTTCAGAAAAAATGCTGTCGATTGGTACTATCGACATTTTAACGATTTTTTTTTTCTTTCATTTTTAAATGTAAAAAACTTAGAAAAATTCCGGCCTATCAAGCATCTGACGGAATTTGGTGGAGAGAGAGCTCGCGCATAGGCAGCTGCTCGTGCGAGAGAGAGAGGTTCGAGCGCCGGCTCGATTTTTTATCATATCTCGCGACATATTTGAGATACAAAAAAAACGAATGATACTTTTTTTGTGTATTTTTTCATTTTGAACATTTTGTTTCAAATAAACTGCCCCAACAAACCAGTGGTTCGGGAGTTATTTCGATTTAAACAATAAAATTGTTATTAATAATTGTTTGCAGCACTTTTGAACGAAATGGAGCCGATTTTTGTAATCCTTGGCCCAAAATACGTAAGATACAGTCAGATTTAGCCGGTGTCAACAAAATATACGGGCTCACCTCTTCAGCCGAAGGACTAGAAATACCGTTCGTTACCAAAATGCATAGTTCGGTTAATTTGTATATATATAGTTACCAAAATGTTGAAACGATCATAAATTTGATGTATATCAATAACAGTGAAGTTACATCAAAAATCCTGAAAAAGCCATCAAAGGACATGCAATCAGAAACATTTTAAGCTATTAAAAAAAATGCGTTACCAAAATGTTGAAACTACATATATATATATATATATATATATATATATATATATATATGTGTGTGTGTGTACATGCATATACATATATAATTATTATTATTAACGCATATATACACGTACACATTATTATGAATACATGACCAGGTTCGATGGTGAATGAAGGGTGAGGTACCGACGTCAGCAGAAATAAGAATTATTATTTAAATAAAGATACTAGGAAATTCTAAAAGTTTAAACAATTCAAAACAATAAAGTCAGCACCTTCACACGGTACGTTATCAAAGAAGTGTAAGTTTACTGTCGCCATATCCCACCTTTGGTCCACCGGATGTAATCTGATCGGGCATTGTTAATATATATGAACGTCGCAGATCAACGGAGGTACTCACTCTTCAGTCAGTAAGTCCCGGAATTTTTCCGCGAATAATTCTTCCGTTGACCTCCGTCGTTAACAAACATAAATATTTCGTAAACCATATCTATAATTTTAAAAATCAGTTCACCATTGGAACAATCGAGTAAATCTAGCGGAATCTATTATAAATCCAAATTTTCGATAAAATTTACCGTAAAACAAAATTAATATATCTTCCTAAACGAAAATTATTAGTGTAAACCACCAATTAGTGCTTATTGTAAAATTTGTGTTAAAGTTAAACTGTAAAATTTCTAAATAAGATTTTAATCAATAAAATATATGGTGACTGCGTCAAAACCTTGTGGAGTGAATACTTTCCATAAAATATAAATTAACTAAATAAGATAAGGTAGTTTAACGGGCCGTCTAATCAACGGTACGGTGGTGGTTATCAGTGGAACCTGTGAACTTCCAAAAGATCTTGACCCACAGAAGTTGTGTTTCATTCGGACACACTTCTGTTATCACTCAATCTTACCCAAAATCAGGAGTGTGTGCTTTGTCTAGCACCAGTCCTTGGGCAAGTTTCTATGAATGGTAAAAAAATCTCGTCGGTCGGGTCTACGGTTCTAACTGAGAAAAATTCACTCCGATTACGTGAACGGGCGAATTTACCACCGTCCGTTAATTGAGACTAGGTATTGGGAATCAGACGACCTTCCAATACCCGGGCAATCTCTAAATTCAATCGTATTGGATCAAGCGTTTCTTTCGAAAGTCAGCAAACCACGAGTCATTTCCAACGTCCCAGCTCCCGAGGGATTGTACGACCAACTTAAGGCCCGACGAATTCAACTGCCAGAAAATCACCACGGAATTCAGACCCCGTTCCAGAGACTGGTAGACCAATTGGAGGAGTGGATTACAGGGATTTCAATAATTCAACTAGATTAAAAGGTAAGCGAGCAACTAGAATAGGGAAACCCCGGAATCTATCGATATCCGAAAACATAGAGAGAAAAGGCGAATATTTTACGATCAGATCGTAACAAATGTATTCGAGGCAAAATCAGAGGAGACAACGTGGACAAAATGGCGGAAAGCCAAAGGCGTCGAGTTCTCGGGGTGAGAATTTTCGGCGGGAAGTCGAATGTTTCAAGTGCTTTAAGAGAGGGCACATCGCAAAAAATTGCCCGGAGCGAAACAAAAGAGAATACAATAGTGCTAGGAACATAAATGAGTCATCGTTAAGTACCAGTGAACAAGCTATGTACAGTAGTAGTGGTAACGCGTGTTGGCGTATAAACAGTGATGCGACCAGTCATTTGTGTAACAGTAGAAATAAGTTTAGTGAGTTTAAACCTTAACATGCAGAGTTGAGCCTGGCAACTGACAAAAACACTAAAATATTGGGAACGGGAAACGTTTCGGTGAAAGTGTCGACGGGTAAAAGACAATTGGACATCGGGTTTAAGAACGTATCATACGCACCAGATTTGAGAACAAATCTATTCTCGGTGGCATGGGCCACAGACTTTGGACATACAGTGACCTTCAGGAAAACTGAAGCGGTAGTGGTAGATAAAAATAATGATGTGATTATGCGCGCGCAGAGACGATGGAACCTGTACTTTATAAAAGACATCAAAGAGAGTGTTAACAGTGCCGTAACTAGTGAAAAACTAGGGATAGATAAGTGGCATGGAAAGTTGGGACATGTAAATGAGCGAGACCTGAAGCTCATGGCAAAAAATAAATTGGTGTATGGCTCGGAAATAAGCGATAGTGAAAAATTATCAGAGTGTGAGGTGTGTATACAAAAAAAACAGACCAGATTACCTTTTTCCAAGACCAGTGAACAAAGAACTCAGAAGTTATTAGAAATAGTGCATTCAGATTTATGTGGACCAATGCGACATTCATCTATCTCAGGGAAGAGATATTTCGTCACCTTCATTGATGACAAGTCAAGATGGTGTCAAATGTGAGCATGCTACCGGTCACCAGTCACGAAAAACTCAGAGAATTTCGGTTTTTTCGTCTACTTGTACAGGTAATCTATTGTTCATAATTTTTGCCCGGCGGATATCAACCACAGAATAACTTTGTGATATGATAGTGAAGTCCTGTAGCGAATTTGATAATTTTCTGAGCATGCTACCGGTCACCAGACAGGAAAAACTCAGAAATTTTCGATTTTTTTGCTAACTCAATCAGGTAAACTATTGTTTAGAATTTTTGCTCCGCGGATATCAAGTACAGAATATCTTTTTGATACTCTAGAAAGGTCCTGTGGGAAATTTGATAATTTTCTGAGCATGCTACCGGTCACCAGACAGGAAAAATTTAGAAAATTTTGATTTTTGTTGTTAACAATGTTTGCAAATTTTTCTTCATCTTGCATATTTTTAAAATTTAACTGCACAATTCGCTTAGGTGTCCATAGAGCAGCATAAGGCATCCACCACATTAAAATGTATTTAGCAAATTTTACACTTGGTTTTTCTTTAATTCGATTGGTTTATCATCATTGTTTTCTTTTATCTTTGAATTTTCGTCAATTAAATTTTCGGGTAGCGGAGTTTCTTGTCGGAAACGTTCAAGATCGTGTGGAGTATAATTTTCCTCTAACATTTTAGTTCGTTTTAAAGCTTCAATATAATATTTAGATGAAGTACGTTTCGTTGAATCTGAATATTCTTTTTTTTCTTCTGTGAGAGGTGTATCTTCTGATTGCGTAAATTCTTCATTTTTACGTCTGTTTCATTCACGAAATCATAAATATAATTTTCGCCTAACGAACTCGAAGATATTTTTTCTGTAATATTTGTTATCGGATTACATTCATTGAAGTAATCTAAACAACTTCGTTTCTCATCTTCACTCAAAGGAAGAGTGTAAAGTTTCCACATTACTTCAAATACCTCAAAAAGTAAATCCTCCGATGTACAATGTATCATTAACGATAGAATTTTTCTTGCTGTGGTACACAATAGGTACTCAAGTTTCAATTTTTTCATTTCACGGATTCCAGTTTTTATCATATGTGATGAACAAATATGAATAACTGTCATGTCTTTAAGACGATTACTATCATTATAAACTAAGTTAACGTAGTCAATAAGTGGTATTTTATTCAAAGCCTGCGATATAGCTTGGAGTAATGCCAAGCTAAAATCAGTTTCGATTTTATCGATAATAGGCGTTCGACTAGATAGTGATTTTGATCTAGATTAACAACATTTAAGAAGTGTTGAATATACGGTACTGAATGCCTGTTTGTCATTCGTTCTGCAACAGGAAATGAAGTTATTTTTTCATCATTTCTTTCCATACTCGATAATAATAGTGTGTAATAATACCCCATTTTACTCTCGTCATCTGGTTTTGCTATGAGTTTATCAGTCGAATCGATATGACAAAAAACTTTCCTTTTTTCAATTGATAACAGTACGTTCAATTGAGCTTCCGTATATAGAATTATTCGAAAAAGCTTGATATCATAATCTTAAATATAATTATTTAAAACTAAACCATTCCATTTGACTTCATATAATGAAATTAATTTTTTCATAAATTCATCAAGATCTTCACTTGAATTACTTTTTGCCTTGTCTTCACTCCTTGTTTTGTGCAATCTTTGAAGATCAATTACATCATTTAAATTTCCATGCTCTAGTTTATTTTTATCAGCTGATCTTAGTAAACTATATTTTTTCTCTACAGCTGACATATTTCGTAAGTCAAGAGCACATGCTTCATGTTCTTCACCCGTACGATGCCGCGAATGGCATTCATTTGGTAAATGGCTGATGTCGGAAGTTCGGAAAACTCTTGCATCAGCGCTTTTTTGATCGTCTGGTTCGAATTTGCAAGTAAATAAGAAATTGGTGCAAGTTGAAAATTTACGCGAGGCTACGGCTCGAAAATTCAACACTCCAAATTTATTCAAGGAACATTTGTGATATTTAAAAGATAATACACAGGACTGGTTTTTTTTCTCAAAAATATGATTTAATGCGTTCGTCAAACCAGTAGAAACATTATTTTTGGTGGTCAAGTATTTTTTCCAAAAAGCAGGTGGTATATGAAAACCCGGGTCTTCGTATTTCCAATTTTCTTCTAATTTTTCATTAGCATCGACACAGTTTTCTTTAGGTTTCCCATGGGCAGGGCCCGAGACTTTGTGCTATAAGGTTAGCTTCAAATTCTTCTCGGTAAAATGACCAATAATTGTTGAATATGTGAGCAAGTTCACTGTATTTACTAAACTATACTACATGTGTTGGTATGCGGAACGCGGAATTGGAAATTCGATTTCTGAATTTAGCCTGCTAACCATTCCGTGGTTTGTGGAATAGAAGTGTTGTTTACTAATATTAAGGGTAGAGATAGAAGATAGTATATATGCGATTAGGGCCAGTTTTTTAAACCGGGTTAATTTTTAATCTGGGTTGACGTTATTATTGCTGGTATATCTATATTATCAATGTATAGAAGTATGCTAGCAATGTTAATTAAAACCTGAATTAAAATAAACTCGGTTTAAAAAACTGGCCCTTACTAAAAGACTAAATCGTACTAAGTTCACTTAGGACTCAGTTCGGCCAAACATGCCCGTAGATTGTAAAAAATATTGTTGATTTAGATTTTTAGGTGGATGGATTTTTAGCCAGATGAGAATTTTTTTAAAACATAATTTCCAAAACATATTTTCCTACGTTTTTCCCTTATTGTAAAAAAGTTAAGAAATCGCTAATTTAGGTGCTTTAAAATAGAAGCAAAAAATTGGAGTAAGTATAGGTTTTCAGAGTAAGGTTTTAAAAATGTTCTCACCTCGCATAAAATTTTTCCACATAAAGTGCTTTATCCACTATATTTGTTACTATTAAAATCATAAACGTTAAAATAAAGTTTAACGTAGGGCCAGTTTTTCAAACCGAGTTTATTTTTAATCCTAGTTTAAATTGATATTGCTGATATATCTACATGCTATTAGGGCCAGTTTTTCAAACCGAGTTTATTTTTATCCGGGTTTTAATTAATATTGCTAGTATATCTATATATTAATAATATATAGATATACCAGCAATGATAATCAAAAACCAGATAAAAATAAACTCGGTTTGAAAAACTGGCCCTTAATGTAGATATTCTACCAATATTAATTGAAATCCGGATAAAAATAAACTCGGTTTGAAAAACTGGCCTTTAAAATTTTAATTTGTATTGAATTAATTTAATTTATTTTTTTATTCAGAACTTTGGCATGTCAAACTTTTTCAAATTTTTTTACAATAAATTTTATTTACGTTTATTAAATACATTCCAATTTTAATTAAAATCTTTTTTTTTTCAATTAAATTCATTTTACTTTTTGATATTACTAGAATTGACCTATCAAATTAATGTAAATTATCAATTACAAATATAAATATCCAATGAAAATTATGTCTTTAATTAAATTCACACCTTTTCTCAATTTTTAATTGAAAATCAGTTTGAACAAAAACATGATTAATAATTACTGGGTTCATGACTAGTATTTTAGATCATTTTTTAAAAACTTAAACTCAGATTAATAATGATATGAATTAAATACGATGAATAAATTTTCATCATGTGAAGAATTAAGCGATTTTATAATTTACAGTTTGATTTTTGAGAGCTTACATTATAATAAAAACGTGATAAAAATAGTAGAATTTACAAAAATTTTTGTTCAAACTTTTTGTTTAAAGCATTTCATTCTCCCAGCAAACGAAATCGCATTCAGTTTTCTATCCGATTCAATCCTGTTTTTGGAATGGCCGTCTTGTCAATCCGAATCAATGCTATTCAATGCGACACGTTGATATAGGCTGAGTAGGAAATATTTTTTACCGATTAACCCAAAATTCTAGATTACCGATAGCCGAAATGTAAAAATTTCAATTCGATTATCATATGACTCAAAAATAATTTAGAGAAAAAAAATTATGTTAATACAGAGTGTAAATGGAAAACATCTAGTGAAATTATAGCTTTTGCAATCATTTTAATGATATCAAATTTGTTTAGTAAAATGATTCACTAAGCACGAAAAATTGAATGACTGTGAAAGTAATTAAGTTTAAAGGCATGCATTTATTTATTTAAAAAAAACAAGCTATTGAACTTTGTTAAAATATAAATATTAAGGGGGATAGCCACAGTGAAGATCAAAAAAATAGGTGATTTTCGGGAATTTTTATGACTGGAATAATAAAGGAATTTGGGAATCGGGTTTTTTTTTGTTTTATAATGTATACATTGAAGATAATTCTCCTAAATTTTCATCAAAAAATATTATGTTGTAACAAAGTTATAAGCATTTTTTTGGAGCAGCAAAAAAATTTTCCTCACCACGGTGTCATCTCTAACTCAAAAACGGATTATCAGAAACAAAAAAAACAAACGGCGTTGTAATCTGTATGCATGTGGTTATCGTTCCACGTAGGGGATTTTGAAAATTTGGATTTGAAAAAAAATGGCGACATATTAAAAATTTTTTCGCATTTTTTTGGATTCAAACAGCCCTAAAAAATCTTAAAAATCGAAATTTTTAAAATCCCCTACGTACAACGTTAGCTACTGAATAGACGAATACGGCAAAAAAAAGTTGCGAATTGGTTCATATTTATGCAAATTACAGATACCACCAGTTCAAAAAAAATGGTTTCGAGAAAAACGCGTTTAAAGTTTTTAGTCGATGCAACGGTCAGTTTACGCGCTGTCACAAAAATGACTATAACTTGGAAAATATTCGGAATTTTCATATAAAACTCTAGATACATATTTTTGAACATATACATTTTGATTTGATAAAAAAAAAAAAATTTTTTTTTTGAAATTTCACAGTGGCTATCCCCCTTAAAAATGTCAGATAGACAAATAGTCTAGTCGAGAAGTGAGTTTTCTGCGAAAAATCGTTTAGACACTCTTAAAAATATGGCGGTTGGTGCATTGGATTCAGAATTGAATTCTGGGAAATGGGTATTCATCAATTTATCCTTTGTACAGACTTTTTAGGATGTTCACCAATTTAGCACTCAACCCAAGCTTAATTAACTTGACCCAGAGCATATCATGCGGTACGGAATCGAATGGAAGTGTCGCACAAGAGTCGCAATAATGTCGCACGTGTCACAAAAATGTCTCACCAATGTCACCCAAGTGTCGCACAAATGTTGCAAAAGTGTAGTGCAAATGTCACACAAGTGTCGCATAGATGTAGCAGAAGTGTTGCACAAGTGCCGCGCAAGTGTCGCATAGATGTCGCGCAAATGTCGCACAAGTGTCGCACAAATGTCGCACAAGTGTCACACAAGTGTCGCAGAAGTGTAGCACAAGTGTCGCATAGATGTCGCACAAGTGTCGTGCAAATGTTGCTATAGTGTCGCACAAATGTCGAGCAAGTGTCGCAAAAGTGTCGTGAAAGTGTCACATAAATGCCGAACAAATGTCGCACAAGTTTCGCAGAAGTGTAGCACAAGTGTCGCATAGATGTCACACGAGTGTCACCTAAGTGTCGCACAAGTGTTGCGCAAGTGTCACGCAAATGTCGCGCAAGTGTCGCATAAGTGTCGTCAAAGTGTCGCACAAATGTCGAGCAAGTGTCGCGAAAGTGTCGAATGCCAAACAAATGTCGCACAAGTGTCGCAGAAGTGTAGCACAAGTGCCGAACAAATGTCACACAAGTGTCGCACAAATGTCACATAGATGTCGCACAAATGTCCCACAAGAGTCACATAGATGTCGCAAAAATGTCGCACACGTGTCGCGGAAGTGTCGCACAGTTGTCGCACAAGTGTCGCAGAAGTGTTGCACAAGTGGCGCGTAAGTGTCGCACAAGTGCCGCGCAAGTGTCGCACTAGTGTCGCACAAATGTCGAGCAAGTGTCGCATAGATGTCGCACAAGTGTCGCATAGATGTCGCACAAGTGTCGCATAGATGTCGCACAAATGTCGCACAAGTGTCGCATAAGTGTCGTACAAGTGTCGCAGAAGTGCCGCGCAAGTGTCGCACAAGTGTCGTGCAAATGTTGCTATAGTGTCGCACAAATGTCGAGTAAGTGTCGCATAAGTATCGCGAGAGTGTCACATAAATGCCGAACAAATGTCGCAAAAGTGTAGCACAAGTGTCGCATAGATGTCGCACGAGTGTCGCATAAGTGTCGAACAAGTGTCGTGCAAATGTTGCTATAGTGTCGCACAAGTGTCGCACAAGTGTTGCGCAAGTGTTACGCAAGTGTCGAGCAAGTGTCGCACAGGTGTCGCGGACGTGTCGCACAAGTATCGCATAGATGTCGTACAAATGTTGCACAAGTGTCGCGCAAGTGTCGCATAAGTGTCGTCAAAGTGTCGCACAAGTCGCGTAGAAGTGTTGCACAAGTGTCACGTAAGTGTCACGCAAGTGTCGAGCAAGTGTCGCACAGGTGTCGCACAAATGTCGCATAAGTGTCGCAGAAGTGTCGCACAAATGCCGCATAGATGTCGTGCAAGTGTCACATAAGTATCGCGCAAGTGTTGCACAAATAACAAAATTTACAGTTAAAACGCCGATAACAATTTTATAGAAAATTTGATTCTCTACAAAAAAAGTTCTTTAAGTTATGTGGCTCAAGTTATTCGTTCATGTGATATAGGGATTTTATTAATTTTGTAAATAAAATATATTTTTTTTAAAATTCGATCAAATGCTTTTTGATTTTAACTTTAAATGAGTGAATAATTTTCTTATTATTAAATCTATCAATGAAAATACGAAGGATTAAATTTTATAAACTTCGAAATAACTTTTTAAAAATATTTTATTTACAAAATTAATTAAATTCCTGTATAACGTGAACGAAAAACTTGAGCCACTTAACTAAGAAAACCTTTTTTGTGGAGGATAAAATTTTTTAAAAAATCGTTGTCTGCATTTTTACTGTACATTCCGGTATTTAGTCAATATCAACTAAAAACAAATATTATCTTTAAGAAAATGCTTTTCAGAACCAATGCACAAAAAACAATTCGAGTCTAAGTAAAATTACCGAGGAAATATTAAAGAGTATCAAATTATCTACAAAATGCCGCAAACGGCGAGCCGATAACCTAAAATGCGGCTGACTTATAGAGAATTAAATCAGAATGTCTACAATAATATTTTCAAGTGGTGAAAAATAAGAAAATAGCTGTTTCAAGCAAATCACCCTAATTTCTATACATTTATAGAATAAAGATATACCAGCTATATTAATTTAAACCCAGATTAAAAATAAATGCGGTTTGAAAAATTAGCCTTAAGTTGAACATTATTTGAACATATAGGATTTTAATAGGGAGAAATATAGTGGATTTAGCACCTTATGTGGACGAATTTTATGTGAGGTGAGAATATTTCGAAAACCTAATTCTGGAAACCGATACATACTCCATTTTTTCCTTCTATAATAAAGCTGTAAAATTAGAGATTTTTTAACTTTTTTACAATAAAGAAAAATTGTAGGAAAATATGTTTTGGAAATTATGTTTTAAAAAAATTCTCATCTGGCTAAAAATCCATCCACCTAAAAATCTAAATCAACAATATTTTTTACAATCTACGGGCATGTTTGGCCGAACTGAGTCCTAAGTGAACTTAGTACGATTTAGTCTTTTAGTAAGGGCCAGTTTTTTAAACCGAGTTTATTTTAATTCAGGTTTTAATTAACATTGCTAGCATACTTCTATACATTGATAATATAGATATACCAGCAATAATAACGTCAACCCAGATTAAAAATTAACCCGGTTTAAAAAACTGGCCCTAATCGCATATATACTATCTTCTATCTCTACCCTTAATATTAGTAAACAACACTTCTATTCCACAAACCACGGAATGGTTAGCAGGCTAAATTCAGAAATCGAATTTCCAATTCCGCGTTCCGCATACCAACACATGTAGTATAGTTTAGTAAATACAGTGAACTTGCTCACATATTCAACAATTATTGGTCATTTTACCGAGAAGAATTTGAAGCTAACCTTATAGCACAAAGTCTCGGGCCCTGCCCATGGGTAATGATATAACTTTCTTTGGGCTTTTCAATTGTCTGGCTGCTGCAATTTTCCTGCACATCATCTTGATGTTCAGTATTATACTGATGCGTTACTTCTTTAGTATTATCAAGAGATTCATTCATGACTTCATTAAAGTGCCTGTCATAGGAGTCTTCATTCTCCGAAGTATTACACAAAAAGTTAAATAAACCTGGACTTGATCTAGTTTTGGCTTCAGTTTCGTAAAAATTCTGTGGAACTGTGAGAAATTTCTTCATAGATCTTAACAGTCTCTTGAGAACAGTAATCGTCGAAAGTTTCTGATAAATCCTTAAAAGTGTTAGCTGGAGAAGCATCCACAATACGTCCTTCACGTTTTTGAGAATTGTTTTTATAAAGAAAATTATTAGACTCTTCTATACACAATGATATGTCCATAGTATCGATGAGATTCATATCGACATTAACATCTTTGGTTGTTGCTTGTTCAATATTTTTCTTATTACGGACATTTTGGTTCATCATTTCTACTAATTCAATTGATGATGGATTTACAGAAGTCATTGAGCTAGATTGTGAAATTGGGCTTTCTACCGAAACTGTTCTTGTCTCAGTACATTTTATTATATCTGATATATAGGCGTGCTCACTCTGACAAACAAGATTTATGTCATCTATGTTCTTTCCGTTTCCAGTATCACCTAACATACTTTTTTTTAACATCTTCTTGTTGAACACAAAGTGAAGAAAAGAGGTTCAAACACTCAAATTCATTAAATCATTTGATATTATTATTGTTTTTTTTTTTATGAATCCGTGAAGGAATCCTGCATCCTGAGTCCGGAACAAATTAATTGTTATATTTTCCTGTTCAATAACTAAACCACATTCTGACCTTTTATTGAGAGCGTCTTTCGGGACAAGAATCGTTATCAAAATGTTTTCGAACAGAGCCAATGGCGCCAAAGCTACGCAGGCCTAAGGGCTCTGTTCCAAAACTCAAGTATTGTGATTGCTACTCCTGTACGGAGTACGCTAAGATTTGTTCTGGTGAACGTTATCACCAACCTTTAATAAGACCTAACTTATTATTTGTAAGAAGCGATATTTCGCTTACTAAACCTCTTAACCTAAAGAAGTTAAAATATAGATTGATCCCGATCACCGAGGTCGAGAGACCTTTACCTTTAATTTTTATAAGCGAAGCAGATCCACGGTTTCATTTCTACGCATACCAATTCCTGTCCGGACCTTCGCAATTTGAACCATATACGGGGGTACCCGACGATCACGTGGAATTGATTATTCTGGAGTAATTCAAGGGAAAGGTACCTTTTAAAATAGGTCCCCTTTTCCCACCAATGTGAGTAGAAATAAAATTTTAATTCAAAGATCAGAGATTATTCCTGAGAATCTGTAGATTCCTAAAACTACTAAAATGACAACTACTTTCCCCATCGGCCCAAATATCACCGGGCCATAACATAAAATGGTGACAGCGGTGGGATAGTCTCTGATCTCTATGGGGATTAAAGGACAAATTAATTAAAATTTCATTTCGCGCATCAAGTTAATGGGTCTTCTTCGGAAAATTACAATTTATTTCTGATTTTGCGTAATCGTTTTTTTTTTATTTGATAAAAATTTTTTTTTTATTGGGGAAATAAATTTGTAACTGATTAAAAAATCTAATTGGTCAACTTAAATGTTTATTAGTTGCTTTTTCTTATCAATCCTCATTTATATTCTCAGTTGCTCGGGTATTAAACTAGGAAATATTTTTTTTTCCCTTCCGAAACTAGAACCAAAAAACAATTTAAAAGTCGTTGATGATAATTTACGATTTTTGGGTAGAGTCGACAGGATAATATATTATCGACCACGGATCATAAAATATTATTATTATAACTTGAATATACAACACATTATCCTGAATATATATATATATATATATATACATATATATATATGTATGTATAACGCATAGTTTGAGCCACCTTTTTTTTTTTTTCATTTTTCTTCTTAAATTTGCCTCCTCAGTCATTTCCAAAAAAAATTTTTTTTTATAGAGTGTACGCAGCGACAATCCTCACAGCCCAGGCTCGTGGTTACGGGCACTTGGGACTTGAGCTCTGACGTCAGTGTGACGTCAATCGCACCCCCATAGATCGGCTACACTCACCAGCGACGAGTAGTGGGCCTAAGGGACAACGAGGAGAGAGGCAGTTCCGGCGCGACCCCCGATACCCTCGTCACGTAGTGACATTATTGTACCACCCTCACTCACACTCTACAAATTGGTTATATTGTATTCATACATATAAATTGTCACAAGATATTCCCGGCTGGGAATCTAACCAGCGAGAATTCTCTGTGCAATTAAATTATGGCTTACCTGCAGTTCCCGTTGGACGCCAGGTAATTTTTGGAGAGAATTACCAAACTCACGACGCGGAAATTTACTAGTGTGGAGGGTTCAGGGAAAACGAGCTTCCTGGACGGCGGGAGGAGTTGGGTTTGGGTATCTTACCGGCTATTACTGTCAGAGCAATTATTTAATAATAAAAAAAACAATTTTATGGTAGAAAAAAAACTTGTTAAGCACTTTAATAAACAAAATACGCAGTCCTTAACCGTATAATTGTTACATCGTTTCGCGTATTCACCTTAAAAGTTACATACAAAATCATACCACGCGGCACACTGGTCATAAAACACGCATTCAAGTACAATTCCGGCTCGGAAATTCGATCAAACTTATTTTTACTTGAATTAATTTGTCGAGTCGCGAAATTATTTTAGCACACAATCAACAACAACAAACCTCAAAAAAAAATATGCAATCCATTATTTTAACTCATAGCAATTACAAAAATAATAACACTTCAAAACTTCTTACATAACTATTATGACCGTAAATTACCCCAACGAGTCTCAAATATTTTATTATTTTTGCGTAAATTTCCAAAAAAAATTTCAAGAGCTAATAAGCACTACAAGCATCTTTGTTTTTTTTTTTTTTTAACGATACTTATCTTACATCTAATAAACGTAACAGTGGTCCCAGACTCGAGCACAAAAAAAAAATAATAACATAAACTAAGAATCGCGACTTATTTTATTTAACAAAAAAAATTATTAAACTCCCGACGGATTTATTCTAACAGGAATAAATAATATAATACTCGCGGTAAACAACTAAAATTTATGCGCGAAGAATATTCCCGCGTGACGACCACGCGACACTCGAGGACTCTGGCTTCACAACTCACCAAAATGCACAGTCAACAAAAAAAAATTTAATATAATAATTATAATAATCGATAATAAAAAAAGAAAATCAACCACCACAAATACGGGGTATTGAAATGACCGATAAGCGCAGTACAAACTTCCACTCACCCTTTTTGGTGGTCGACGAGGGGATGTTAATTGTTGTTTAGCTCTCGGTGTTCCTCGGCAGGGCCTTATAACTCCTTCCCCGTCTGCGGCAATTGAGCAATCCCAAGGTCAGCTACGAGACACACGCGGTTCGACGACGATTCTGTCTCACCTTTGATTTATTTTGTTTTGTTTTAACAGACAACTTGCCTTCGCGGCACTTGAATATTTATTGCTGATGCTATACGACAATATATCGCCTGCGCGGCACTCAAATTAGTTTATTTGCAAATAATTAATAAAGAAATAACCGTACTTTAATAGCTGGTATAATCCACAGTAGAAAAAAAAGTATCAACAACACGTGTTATACGCAACAGGCATCCAGCAAAGATGGCTGCAACACCTCCGATCACATGGATCTCACACGCGACTCCCCACTCTATTGCCCAGTTCAGCTGCTGCCTCAGAGATGGCGCCAGCGGTACCATAAATTGTTCCATAGTGAACCTTCGAGTCCATGGCTCGGATTGATGGCGCGCGTGCTCTCGCGTTTGAAACTCGAACTGCTCGTGGCTTACAGGCGGACGGTCGTTGGTTTTGCTGCGAGTTTCCCCTTGCCTTATCCGCGGGTCTTCTGGGATTGATTGCGGCTTGTCTCACTCGATGATCGTGGTCCACTCCCGGTGAGCGAGATGGAAGTTTGTCTGGCTACTTAATGACTAATTCTTAATGGCTAACTTAACTTAACAATAATTAATCTCCACCTACCAGAGTCTTCGGGGATCGTTGCTGGAAGCCTGTTAATAGCCGCGTTACTTTACCTGAGACTTCCCATCACTCCCGTGTGCCTCGCAGGTCCTAATTATTAGTATTATCAATTACAGAAACAAAAAAAAATGAATTAATAACTAAAGTTAATCTAACGTGTGGGATCCGCCGAAGACCGGACAATCTCAAATGTCACAAAATATATCTGCTTAATAAAGTGAACTATACTAATACTTGCTTTTACATATCAGAGGTGGGATAGGAAATCCGTGCGCGAGTTATAAGTTGCGTGACTGTGAGTTATAAGTGAGGTGACTGTGAAATGGTGAAACCAACGGGTAATGTGCATTCAGGGCGAAGTCCCTCGCGCTACACTCCACCGCTGGAAGATAGGCAACGGAGCTTGTCTCGGGAGACGACGCTGTCTCGGTCGCCAAACAGAGATCGACGTCGGCGATCGGTCTCACGACGATCCTTGTCGAGAGGACCAGCACCCCATAACCATCGGCACGATCATGGGGAGCGCAGCTATCGTCGTGATCCATATCGATGCGGTAGCGAGGATAGAAGAGCCGAATACGGTGGTCGCGGAACATCATCACGCAGCACATCGGTCTTCGACCTTCAAGAGGCGATTATCAAGATTGCGGAGGCTATGAGAGTGCCAGCCGAGCGACCGAGGTCGCACAGCGTTGCCGACGGACGACGCATCCCCACCTTTGACCCAGAGAGTGGCAACCAAACCATCCAGGTGTGGATCCAGAAGGTCGAGGAACTCCGGAGGATCAACGGATGGGACGACATCATCACCGCCAACCTGGCGATGGACAAATTAAAAGGCACAGCGTACCAGTGGTACGAGAGACTAGACTCTGTCGCATTTTCATGGAAAGAATGGAAGATCAAACTCACCGAGGCATTCACGGTACATCGGAGAATGCCAGATAGAATGCGAGGGATGCTGGACCGTAAGAAGAGGTCAGACGAGTCGATGATGCATTATTTCTTCGCTAAATCATCCCTCGTCGTGGCGTGCGATCTTAAAGGATTGGACGCGGCCAACTGCATCGCTGACGGGATCACCGATCACTCCTTGAGTCTCACGATCGCGAGAAATCGCTTTCTAACACCAGAAGAACTCCGAGTGTTCCTGAGTACCATCGAAGAGACGGTGAAACCGACCGAACGACACCAGGCGAGAGAAACATCGAGGCATGCCCGGCACCAACGGAGCATTCCTCAGCCTCGCCAGCCTCACCCTGATACTATTAAGCGTACTCAGGGGAACAAGAAGTTTGCGGAGGATAAAAAGACTGCAGACAAATCAACAGCACAAGTTAGGTGCTTCCGTAGTGGCGAGTTGGGCCACGTAGCGAACCGGTGTGTAAAAGCTAAGAAGGAAGGCGACGGAGAGAAGAAAGTCTTAGCCATCGGATCAGAGCCACGAGCCGGTGACTCGAGGTTCATAGACATCACCGTCAACGGAAAAACTTTGAAAGCATACGTTGACGCCGGTAGCCAGTGTGTCACACTGAGAAAGGGAGATACAGATAGCTTGCAGCTAGATATTAAGCCAACGGATGAGGTACTACGAGGCTTCGGTGGAGGCATCGTTCATCCGTACGGGATCGCCAAGGCGAAACTGCAAGTTGACCTCGCTGAAGGAGAGGTCAACGTACACATCGTACCAGACGATCTACAGACTGTCCCGGTAATTGTGGGGCAGCCATTTCTCGATTTACCAGGAGTCAGGACGGCATCAGGGGATGGCGAGCTGAGAGTATTTCACAAGGCAGCCGTTTCACTGACAGGGCTAGACACGCTGCCACCTCGTAAGGTGACATTACGGGCCACGGAGACGACAGTTATCCCGCCGCAGCAATCAGCAGACATCAAGGTAAAATTAAATGACAATTATATTGGTGATTTGTATATAGAGCTTAGTGTACGCGGGCAAGAAGGGCGGAAACATTGCGTTCCCCGGTGTATAATAAACACAATTGCGTCAATATTGCCGGTCATAAATCTTTCTGATAGTCCACTCATAATCAATAAAGAGAAAATTGTTGCCAGAGCTGAACAGGCTCGATTGGAGACAATAGAAGAGCGTAAAGTTCGAGAAATTTGTGCGATGACGAAAATGGAAAAAGATAAAATACCGAGGGATCAAGTCCAAGTAGAAGGTCGAGTACCTGAGACTGAAAGGGACAGTCTTTTTCAATTGCTGGACGAATATAGAAATTGCTTTGCGTTTAACATAGGCGAGTTAGGGCAAACAAATGCCACAGAAATAAAAAAGAATTAACGGGAGATAAAATCGTGACTTACAGGCCGTATAGATTGTCGTATGCAGAGCGAGAGCAAGTACGAGAGATGGTCAATGAATTAAAGGAAAACGGTATTATTCGCGAATCCAACTCACCGTTCTCAAGTCCTATTTTGCTAGTCCGTAAAAAGAACGGCGAGGCGCGCATGTGTGTCGATTATCGCGCGTTAAATTCAATTACAAAGAAAAATCATCAACCGCTACCGCTAATAGAAGATCAACTTAATGAACTACAAGGGGGCTCGTGGTTCACAAAGCTAGATATGTTTTCGGGGTACTATCAAGTACGAGTAGCGGAAGAATCGATTGAGAAAACCGCGTTCGTAACACCAGACGGGCAATATGAGTTTCTCCGCATGCCGTTTGGACTGGCGAATGCACCCTCAGTGTTTCAAAGACTTGTAAATCAAATAATATCACCTCTTAGAGGAAAAATTCATGTCCTTGCGTACATGGATGACATTCTTATACCATCAACAAATGTGCAAACCGGTCTTGAAGCATTGAGATGCGTGTTGGAACAAATACGGCATGCTGGGCTAACTTTAAAACTAAGTAAATGTACATTTCTACAAACAACGGTCGACTACCGGGGGTACGAAATAAATACGGAAGGGATTAGGTCAGGCGGTCATAAAATCGAAGCGGTCGCACAGATGCCAGCACCCATAGATGTGCATGGAGTTCGAAGATTTATTGGTCTTGCCAGTTACTTTAGAAAATTTATTCAGAACTTTACTGTAATTGCCAGACCCTTAACTCTGCTAACAAAGAAAAGTGAAAGTTGGCGTTGGGGCGATGAGCAGAGAGACGCGTTTGAAAAACTAAAAGAAAAACTTATAAGTAGACCCGTGTTAGCATTATATAAACATGGGGCGGAAACCGAGTTACGTACTGACGCTAGTAAGATCGGTGTAGACGGAATATTATTTCAAAAACAGGACGATGGAACGTTGAAACCCGTCGCGTATTACAGCAGACAAACAACAAAAGAAGAACAGCGATATCATTCTTACGAGCTCGAAACACTGGCGGTAGTAAGTAGCTTACAACGATATCGCGTCTATCTGTACGGGATGCATTTTAAAATTATCAGCGATTGTAGTGCGTTGAGAGCAACTTTTGTTATGCGTGATCTTCTAATATATGAACTTAAGTATACCTTGTCCATGATTTGCTGATTGTGCTAACATCGCATCATTTTTGTCTCCTTTATCTGTAAGAGAAGCAGTCTTTTCTGGAGCGATACTGGTTTTTTCGGTTTGAGTTTGAGTGGCCAGAGGTTTCAATGACTGGCAGTCGATGAGCTTGATTGTGGTATCGGCAGCAGCGTAGATGGCTCTGGCGCATCTAAAAACTTCATAAGCCATTCGAGCTTTTTGTTTGCTAAATATAAAAAAGTAATTGTTACATAATACTTAATTAATTTAAAGAAAAGATGCGAATTTACAAAAATTCAAAATTCTCCTTTTTATCGTAAAACGTAGCAACCAAACTTACCATATTCCTTCGACATCGTACAGTAACGGTAATCTGAAAAATTTTGAAAAGTATTTTAAAAATGATGACTTACATGCAGTAGTAAAAAAATTAATTATTAGACTTTGTAACAAAGCGTCCATACTGTTAAAAATACAGTATAATTATGTTATTTGACTGTATACCGAGTTGAATGAAGGAAAAATAAAAAAATTAAATTTTTTGTCTTCGGTGACGCTGAAAGCATTTACTACTCATCAATAACGAATCGATCAAAAATTAATAAAATGCATTAAAAACAAATATGTGACGGGCTATTGATGATCACGGTCAAAATCAAAATCGATTAAAAATAATAGTCATACAACGACACGCTTTACAATATAGCGACTACTTTTCAGCAATAATCAATTATTTTTCTACTTAAATTATTAATTTTAAATGACAGAATCGATTGTAGACTGAACGAAATTTAGTGCGCAAAAAATTAAATAAACATAAAAAATTATACAGCTAAGAAGTCGACCACAGTTTATTATAGTATTAAAAAAATTTAAGTTTTATTTATACTTACAGTATTTATTTTATCTTGACGGTGATGAACACAATTTTGTGTCACTGTATACTGAATAAGCGATATTAAATTGATTACTAAAATCCAAACTCAGTAATCGGCGCTCAAAAGTAGTTGAGCTGGTGGAGTTCCCCCCCCCCTCTCGATAAAACAGATTGGGGGTTCTAGTCCGTGCTAAGTTACCGACGGAGGGTAACCTAGCAGCGGTCGGTGTACTGGCGGTTGATATGGATATTGGCAGTCGATAAGTTCTGTTTTATCGTCTGTATGGATATTGGCGGTCGATCTGCTTCTTTTAGCAGTCGGTAAGACCTCTTTTACCGGCTGTAATTTGCTTTTGAGCTCATTTTTAAGGGACTTTTTGAGCTAATGGTCACCATTTTGAGCTCATGTCGATTTTCCCGGTCGAATTGAGCTCTTTTTGGATTAGATGTTGCATACAGTCTGTTTTGAGTAGGAAATTTTGAAACAAAAGAGACTTCGTGATGGCGTTCAAGGCTGATGATTTCCAGTCTATCAGCCTTGAGCGTCATCACGAGGTCGATTTACATCTCCAACCGATGTTTTATATATAGAAACTGGGGTATGTAAAGGTACATGCGAGAAGCATGCGAAAAGCACGCCATCTAGTGGTTTAGTTCCCCCCCACACTTTTTTCTAAAGATTGCGTCATCTAACAGGTCTGGACTTGTTTTCCTTTGTTTTTGACGTCATTCGACAAGTCTGAACTTATTTTAAAGTTTGAGTGGGGGATACAGGTCTGTGCGCTGAGCTCAAGAGCTCGCATCCAGTCAGTCTGCGCTGAGAAAAGTTTAAGTGAACATATCGCTCCCAGTTATTTTATATTTATGGCTGAATTAAGTAAAAGTGAAACGATTTTTGATCGCAATAATTACCTGTTTGCTGAAAGTTTTGAAGATCTGATTGAAGGGTTTTTTGGTGACGTGCCTCCTAAGTCTATCAGTAAATTTATTGACGATATAATCACCTTCGCGAAACACACAGACATTATTCACAGTGTTCGATTAGAACCATCGTGTGTAAGCTGTCACGATAGGAGGATTTAATCTAGAAGATTACTTAAAACTACTGAAAAGTTGGGGAAACTGGAAAAGCGTGCAACAAATAAATGAATAACGATGAGTCTTTCGTCGAGGTATGTAGTAATTATTATTTCGAATAACCTGCTTTATAGTCGTTTAATTATATTAACTAATTAATAAAATGTCTTTTTTCCAGACCACATGTGTGTACGAATGTATGCATGCATGATGCGCAGATAGACTTCAAGGATGTAATGGCTGTCGAAACGTTAATGACTTTGATCGTAACGAAGAACAAGAAAAATTAAATAAATTGGCTGACCAAAAAAAAGAAATCGATTTACAAGTGAAGCATTGGAAGAGATTATTGTTAAGCTTCAAAGATCATCACGGATACGAACAGGCTTGCCATAAAACTACGTTTATGCTAACCAAATTATTGTTTCACGCTAACAATCATCATCATCATCATCATCATCATCGTCATCATCATGGAACTAATCATTGATTTCGTGGGTTTTGAGATGCCTGATGCCAAATTAAAAGAACTGTGCGCTACTGATATTTGAGATGAAGTTTGTACATATGGACTTGCACGATGTAAACATTGGTTGTTTGAACCACCGTTGGATCAAGTTGAGGTTGCTGTAATGCAGAAAAGTATTGATCACTGTAGGCATCAACATTCAATATAATGGATAGCTGGTTTACTACCATATGAATTATTGAGAGAAATTCTTGAAATTATGGTCAAACGTATACGTTATTTTTACGTACAAGGTGAACAGAAGATGAGATGGCTTGAAGATCTAATTGACACTGCCGTACCGATTAGAGATTTGGGAAAAATGAGATTTTTTTCGTTTTATGTCAAGAATGATTTCTTGAAATATCAATGTCCATATTATGCCTATCACTTGAAAAAACTGGACACTTCATGTGCATTTCAAAATGTCCAAGAGTTCAAGAGATGGTTCTGGCAGTTTTATGGATTTCAACCAACCTATGAAAAATCGGTTCAGATCTTCAATCAATTGCGGAATTTACTTTGTATGGATGATCGAGATATCGCATGTCTTGATACATTCATCCTGAAAAATGCAATCCAGCAAATCGACTTCGCTTGGCCCAAACTACCCGAACGACTACAAAATAATGAAAAATTGATTGGCTATCGAAGGTGTCGGGATCATTCTCTTTTCTATGATGGTATTCCTGATTGTCTTGCATATCCATTCAGAAAAGATTGCTCTGACTGTATTTTTTTAGGTTAAGATAAAAGACTATAGTTTATGTAAGACTAAAATGTGTATTGTTAGGTTAAGAAAAAATACTATAGCTGATTACGTAAGACCAAAATGTATATTTGAGGTTAAGAAAAATATCTATAGTTTATGTTACACTAAAATGTAGATTTTTTAGGTTAAGAAAAAAATACTATAGTTTATTATGTATGTGAGATTATATCAAATAAAAAAATCTGGGCGTCGGTTGGCCCTGCGGGCCAGCCCTAAATCTTCCCGTTGTTTTCGAGCTCAAGGAGCTTGAAAAAATCACTGTGAATATATTTTCGAGCTCTTCGAGCTCAAAAATGCTATTACATGCTATCAATTTTTTATGAACTTTTCAAGATCTAACAAGTAACATTTTATGCTAGAGTTTAAAAGTTAAGAATCAAGAATCATTGATGAAGAAGCGGCTTTTAAATTTCTATTTTCGATTATGTTCTCTCAAGTACATGTATTGAGGCAGAAATCAATGTCAGTGATCAAAATCAAGATTTGAATGAGTTTTGGCTTAGGTCAGAGCAATAATATATGGAATATCCGAAAAAACATTAAAGACTGGGTTTTTTCAATTTTTTGCTGACAATATGTTTAAAACTAAGGAACAAGTTACATGACATTATCTGATGATCGAAAGAGACTATATTAAGAAAGAGTTGGTATGATTTCAGACACATTTTAACACATTATATTTTGATATGTCTGGAAAAAATAACATAAAATGTTATTTTTTTAACTTTTCAGCGCCGATATCTTTTGAACTAATCAACCGATTTTGACATTTGAGGTGGCAATCTGCGCGTTTTATTGAGTTCTAGAGCTGATTAGATTTTGAAATTGATCGGACGAGTCACTTCAAAGATAATCGGAAAAAAACGTTTTTTTATCATTTCTTTCGCCAACGATATCTCTCGAACAAATTAACCGATTGAGATGGCCTAGGTGGCATTCGACGCGGCTTACGAAGTTCTGGAGCTGATTAGATTTTGGAGTCGATCGTTCAAATCGTTACTGAGAAATCACTTACAAAATTTTTTTTTTTTCGTAATTCGCCCATATAGTCGAGTCTACTTGATCAAATGATCTGAAATTTTGAGGAAAGTTGAGGGCCAACAAGCTCTTTCGATTGCCACCTCAACCATCCAAATCGATTCATTAGTTAAAAAGTTACAAAGAGTTTACACACAGACACACACACACACACACACACACACACACACACACACACACACACACACACACACACATACATGTGGCGGCTTTACCAGTAGTACCGGCAGGCGACGATAGGGTGAGCGCCCGTCGCGTCAACGACAAAACTCAACCCAGCAAAAGGCCGCGAAAGCAAGTGCTAATCCCTAGAGTCGATCAGGCAAAATATATGTATCAAGTATCTGGCTACAGCTGTAGCGATATAAAAAGAAAAGATTTAATACTACAAAAACTGTGTATAACTTATTAAGTATAAGTATAATAAATAAATAATTATTATTCTTAATTCTAATTGTTAGTGATTTGGTAACCCTAGTGTCCTGAACCACTACATACATACACTCGGACATCATTCTGAAAATAGTCAGAATAGCTTTCTCGGACCTCAAAACGTTGACATCTAATGAAAACTCGACTTTCGAAAATCGGGGTGAAAACAATAACTTTTCAATTTTTCGAAAATCGTCGATTTTCTTAGTGGAAAGTTAAAAATATTTAAGGTTATGTAAGACTTAAATGTATATTTTAGGTTATAAGTAATAAAAACAATATATATCAATATAAAAAAAGTTTATTCATTTATAAATGTCAGTTTTTTAATTAAGACAGGTTCAATAATTATATTTAATTTATGAATTCTTTGTTTAAATCGTTCTCGATATCTTGCTGCTTGTTCCCGTCTGCTTTTTCTTGCTTGTTCGTGTGCAAATCCCCATACATTTAAGTAATGTATGGTTGGCGTTGGATTAAATTGTACGGTCTTCATATTAGTTTTCGTACGATGCTGCTTATGGGATTATACTCGACGATGCGATCATGTATAATGTGGCATTAAGCTGATGTCTGCGCAGGGAATTGATTTGCAGATTCAAATTCCAGGCGAATGTCCACGGGTCCAGATTTAATTGATTCGTTTTGTTTCGAGCAATCGATAACATACAGTGGCGCTTGTTCCAAAAATTTCTTTTTTGTCAGCAGTGGTTCAGGTTCTTTGTTGTAGTAGGGAATTTGGAAATTTATATACATGTCATACAACAGAGCATATTGATTATTTGCAATCTTGAGATTCAAATTCCCGTACGGATAGCTCTGAGAGTTTAAAAATAATTTTATGTCCCTGATGTTGCAGTGATCAAATCTACTGGCATTTTTAGTTGCATCATTTTTTCTTGCTGTTTAAAATCCAAGTATTACAAAACGTAGTTTCTCGAGCTGCGTAGAAGTTTTGACAGCCCAAATGTGTTTCGAAGTATTTGGTAATAGAGGATACTCGTACAGCTCCCAAGCACGGACACTGATTGAGATAGCTGGATCACTTATAATATAATTCAAAGCTTCAATTTTTTGTTTATCAGCTATAGTTACATATGGTACAATCCACTCGATTTTTTGCAGCGTAATTTTAACAGCTTCAGCATGAGCTCCAGCAGCAGGTGTGGCCACAATGTATCCATTCAAATCGGAATTTGATCTTATTAAAATTAATTCATGCTTTGCATTGATGACAACTGTATGGTAATCTTCAGCAACTCCAAGCAAAAGACTCAGTGGTATACATACATCAAAGTAGCCATTATCATCGTGTAATTTGTTGACAGCTTCATCCATAATCCAGCCCGAATTTTCTAGTGTATTTTGTTGAGCAGGACTCAGTGATGTGTATCCTTTCATGAGACTTGTGATACCAACATTTTTGTTACGATCAATCTCAACACCATTGAGTTCGTAGCGTATTTCTTCAAACATATGACAAACTGTCATGTTGACCATGTGAGTAGTTGCACTTACAGCTGTACCATCAGACTTGGTGACTTTCCCGTATACATGTAATGTACACGTCAAACAATAAAAATTAATTTTTATTTTCTTAATTTTCCACGTAATTTTAGTCCTAGGTTTTGTAGAAACTGAGCGTTCTGATGTGTTAATACCTTGTGAGGTACTTGGCGACTGATGTTGCTTGACTATGCTGCTATCGTTTTATAGCCAGCACCACTTTTTGTCTCATACACGATACCCATTATTTTATAGATTTTATATGTAGTCTTATTGTTATCCTCTCACCTCTGAAATTAGCCAGTTTTCCGTCTTGATCTACAATTCTCAGTCTGAGATTATGTATTGCTCGTATGGCGATCGGTAGATAAATGATGTGTGATGACAATTCAACAATCTTATATCCAGGTGGTACACTCGGGAAAAATTAATAAATAGTGTGAACTTTGTGTTCATTTATGTAAGCACCTCATGTAATGTTGCACTCAACTCTCAGATCATTGAGTTTTAATATCTTTTCTGGTAAATCTGATGAGTGAGTTTTATGTGGTGCAAGCTTCTGATTTGTAAATCCCAATAGCTGACCAATAGAATCTTGGGGTGTAAAATTTACAAATTGATCACATTTAATTTCACTTCTCAATTCATTGTTATTGGCTCTGATGCTGATGCTGAGTCTTCGTGATTTCTTTTGAATGTATTTTTCAATGTCAGTGGTTTCGTAACTTCCTGTTGGTATTGTCAAGACTTTCTCTTCAACAGTTTCATATTTTTCAGCTTCTATATCATTTTCACTCACTGAGTCATTTTTATTATTATTTTCCGGCACTGAGATATTGTCATCAAACTTTGTAATTATTGCCGCACTTCTTTTAGCTCTTTTTTTCTTGACTATTTTCTTTTTCTCATTAATGCTATTACCATCATCATCATTATTTGTATACACAGGATAAGAGACATAGAATTTATGAGCACCCACATCAATATTGGGTATTGAATTAAATGTTAATAACTCTACAAGTCCCAGGACATAATTTTTAGTTGGTGATATTTCAATTGGAGGGAAGTAGTTGGCCTCCAACACGGATCTCGACCCTGTTAACGTTAATGTGAATGACTCAGCCATGACTGATGTGCTGTACACACGGGAAGGGAAATTTAAGACACAAATGTCCACATATAATTGTATTAAAATTCTGATATCTTTTGTGATTATATTTTACGCTACCAACATCGAGATACTTCATAAGATCTTGCGGTGGTTGTAAATTACCAAAACTATCAAAGTAAAGAACTTTATCACTATTTTTCTTGTATGCTACCCAATGAGTACCAGGTCCATGTTTGTCATCAAGATTAATAATAGCTGATTCGTTTTTTCTCGGTCCAGTTTCAGGTAAATCGTTTCTCATGAAAATACCACGAAAGTTTGGAATTTTTAGAGCTTTAGCGTACTTCAGTAAGTCGATGTTTGTGAGTGCTTGATGCGGTAGCTCTACTTGTTTTTTTGACTTGCATCCTCTGCCTACGGGATATGGTCTCAAATATAAGCCCATACAGCGCCTGTAAGGTTTCAAGTATAAACCTTTTCCCACGGATATTTGCTCCATTTTCAAATTATGACGTTTTCTCTCCTCCAATCGATTTTTGGCGGCACTTGCATCATTTACAGCTTTTTCTATATCAGCAGCACCTCCAGCCAAAGCTCCTGTTGCACTTAAGCCGGCAAAAAATGGTATCAAAAATAGTAATACACCACCAACTTTGGATGGAACTGGTAAGATTCGTGGCAGCCTGATATTTTTTTTTCCACCAGATTTTTTAACTGCCTGACGAGCACCCTTCAACGCTGTTTTGATTGGATCACCACCAGAAGTCATGGACTGTTTGGCTGCTGTGACAACTTGTCTTTGTGCTACTTGTTTCTTTACACTAGTCTTTTTCTTGCCAGTCTTTCTCTTGCCAGTCTTTCTCTTGCCAACCTTTCTCTTACTAGGCTTTCTCTTGCTAGCTGTTCTCTTCTTCTTCAACCCCATATCGAATCTTTTTTTCATCTTCATGATTTTATTTACACTCCACGCAGCAGCTTTTTCACCAATACCAGCGTCTTTTGCCTGATAACGTTGCCACGCCTTCTCAGCAAGTATTTGATCAGCCTCGTGACGTGCAGGCAAATTTTCTCGATTATATGAGTATGTCATATCGAGTTCTTTACACGCAGCATCCAGTGGATTAATTCCAGGATCTTCACGAGCTAATCTCTTGGCTAGCTTTGTGCCTGGTCCACAGTACTGGTATTCAGGTATATGTAGTTCAAAGGGCAGCTTATTAATCATACTGTTTACAAAACCTCTACCACTGGTATTCACACATCTGCTCTCCATAGTAGCAGCATCATGACTGATCAAAAATCCTATAAAACCTGGTACTCATAGCTCGCTAAGTGAATTGTTGTGGTAACTGCAAACTGTCAACATGGAGTTTAAAAGTCAAGCTGCCAAGTTACCAGTAATAAATTTCGATCAGATTGTTCAAAGTACAGGAGTGAAAAAAATTAAAAGACACAGTGCTTTATTGCCAAACAGTGTACGCGCTATATTTTGTGGTCCATCAAATTGTGGAAAAACAAATGCTCTGCTGTCACTCATCATACACCCCAACGGCTTGAGATTCGATAATATTTATCTTTACTCAAAATCTCTAAATCAGCCAAAATACAAATTTTTAGAATCACTACTTAAACCAATAGAAGGTATAGGATTTTTTACATTTAACGAGCACGAAGAAGTGTTGAAACCTGAAGATGCAAAACCAAACTCATTGATGATATTTGATGATGTTGCTTGTGAAAAACAAGATCATATCAGAGCATATTTTTGCATGGGTCGACACAAAGATGTTGACAGTTTTTATCTTTGTCAGACTTACACACGTATTCCTAAACATTTGATACGTGACAATGCAAATTTTATAGTTCTCTTTCGACAAGATGAAATGAACTTGAAACATGTGTATGATGATCATGTAAATACTGACATGTCATACAATTTATTCAAAGATTTGTGTTCAGCATGTTGGAATGATGATGGTAAATATGGTTTTGTAGTGATTGACAAAGACAGTGAGCTAAATAGCGGAAGATATAGAAAAGGATTTGACTGCTTTATTAGTATAAATTAAGTTGTGCTTGACAAATAGTCATTAGAGCTTAAGTGAACTCTAACATATCAACATGAAGACTGAGGAGCTTTCAAAGCACAGAGATGTCTTACATCAGATATCTCAGGCAAGTGATGCTATCCGTCGGAAGCACAGAATGCTCAAGTTCGGGTAAAGACACAGCTGAGAAGGCAATGGGTGAAATGTTTAAGCCTATTGTTACACCTCTGCAGAGTCTAGTCGAATCATCTAAACATAAAATCAAGCAAGAATTCAAAGAAGAATTTAAAGATGATAATTCAGCGGTAATTAATGATACAGAACTTGATAATGATGCAAGTAAATACAACAGTATCATCTCTGAAAATAGAAACGGGACTCTGGAAGAAACACAAATATCTCCTGCTGCATCGAGTACCCCCGCTAAGCCAATAAGTGGCGAAATAAAATCTTATTTAGCTAAAGTATATAAAAAAAGTAAAGATATAGATATGAGATATGGTGTACGTCGACGTTATAATGATTTTTATATTGGTGATTCTGAAATACCTTTTGATGATGATGATAATGAAATCAATATAAAAAATAAAAATTACTCTGTGACTTCTGGTTTATTGGAATTATTATTTAAAAAATCGCCGGATCATTCAAAAGTCACGCAGAATGATAAAAATAAATATCTCGGAATTCTTAAAATGACAAATACTCATAGAAAAAATAATAAACCAGATGGTAGTTTTTATAAAGACTCGACAATCAAGTATAATAATTATATTGCCGATTTTCTCGCTAAAAATGCAAACTTATCAAGAGGTAAAGGATTACCTGATTTTATGATTGCGAAAAAGAAAAAATCACGTATGGGTTATGTCTACTGGGATGATCGAAATGAACTAGTTGACCGTCTGCGTTTACTCATGGCATCTCAAGCAGCTGGAAATCCAAGTCACACCAATGAAATCATATCAATTATCGAAGAGCTACGAAAAGCGGGGATCATTTATTAGCATCTGCTGTGTTAAGTTTATGCCACTTACTTGCTGACTGTTGAAGTGAAAAGAGCAAAAAAAAAAATGAGTATCGATATATTTGGACGTTCACTACCAACTGCTGCTGTAATCAGTGGACCACCAGGACCACCTGGACGAGGATTTCAAGTAACTGTTGACGGACAGTATGATGTTGAGAGCAAGAGACTGTGTCATGTTGGCAAACCTGCTGAAGATAGCGATGCAGCAACTGTAAAATTTACACGTGATCTTGTATATCACGAGCTGTCTTTAATGTATGATAGTATAAGGAATGATCAGTCTGAGATCATTTCACATTTACACTCTCAAGTGGTAACACTCGACTCTGCTGTGAAGCTATTAAAAAAAGAAAATCAAGAACTAAAAGTTAAAATAAAACGTATAAAGTTACAAAAAGACGTAATCAGTAGAAATACACAGCGAATAAAAGAATTGGAAGCTAGAATTTTTGTCGACAATGGCGGACAAGAAATCAGTAAAAGCGTATGAGCTGCACAGACCAGCACGCAGAAATTATCAACGTCGTCATGTTGACATACGAGCACTTGATGAAACTTGGCAAGCTGACTTAGTTGAAATGATTCCTTATGCAACAGTAAACAAAAGAAACAAATATCTGCTAACTGTCATAGATATTTTTTCAAAGTATGCTTGGGCTGTACCGATTGAGAGTAAAAATGGCAGTGATGTCACCAGTGCAATGAAATCTATATTTCAACTAGGACGTGTTCCAAAAAATCTGCACGTTGACCGAGGCAAAGAATTTTATAATAAAGAATTTCAAGAACTTATGCAACGTAAAAACATCAACATGTACTCGACATTCAGCAACTTGAAGGCATGTATATGTGAATGATTTAACAGGACGCTTAAAAATAAAATGTGGCGTGAATTCTCTGCACGTGGTACCTATGCTGATGTAACTGCTGCTAATGAAAAAGAACTGCTGGAAAAAATATACAAACCTCTTCAAGCTCAGCAACAAGCACGAAAAAATAAATTCAAAGTCGGAGACAAAGTTCGAATCAGCAAGTACAAACATGTGTTTGAGAAATGTTACACACCCATCTGGACGACTGAAATTATTACAATTAAGACTGTGCAGAAAACAAATCCAACAACGTATAAGCTTGTAGACTATCAGGATAAGCCAATTGAAGGTGGATTTTATGCAGAAGAACTCAGCAAAGTCAAATATCCAGATGTATATCTAGTGGAGAAAATTATAAAAAAACGCGGAAATAAATTGCACGTAAAGTGGCTCGGCCTCGATAGCTTCCACAACAGCTGGATTGAGAAATCTGATCTGTAAATAAACTTATAAAATACACTTATATCTATAAAATAAAAAACAATTTTTCCATTTGTATATAGATGTTTTATTCATTTTTATTTACACACATATCCTTAAAACTAATTTTTACATTTTTTTTTTTTTTTTTTAATACTTAGAAAACTAATTTTTTACAAAATTTTTCATTTTTTAATAGCTATAACATTTTCATCATCTTTATCATCATCATCATCATTTGATGTGAATCCCCATGGCAATGTGTCAGTTGAGTTGTCCAAAAGTTGTCGTTTGTCATCTGTCCAGCTTAAGGCTATTTTGTGCTGTGCTACTGTCGTCACATCATGTTTTGAACTTTTGATTAAGTACTGTTTTTTCGTCAAGTTAATGTGATCGTAAAGACATCTCTCGAAATCATTAAACGTGATAGTCCGCAACGTCGGACCTTTTATTCCCTTTGCTCGTTTTTTAGTGTTGTTATCATTCATAATTTTGTACGCATATAGTTTGGCCCTAAGTCCGGTGAAATGAGTCATAATTTTCCCATTATTCTCATCTTTCATCAGACCTGGGACCTTTTTGTTGGCAAGCGGCATATTGTACGAATTTTGTAAGGGATAGTCCGACGTATCAAATTTTGAAATATCACTCTCATGATTTCGTAGATGTCTGGTACTGTAAAGTGGTAAATTAAACTGTCAGTGTCCGTGTACATCAACTTAGATTGTTGGTTTCTCAAGTTCTGTTTGACATCGTTATAGTGGAAATCATAGATAAATGTCTTTGATGAATCTAGAATCGTGAACCCAGTGTAAATAGGTTTATCAAAATATACCTGGGTTGTTTTCATTTCCACCATAACCATGTCTTTGTCAAAGATAGTAAGACTAGGGAAGTTAGGTTTACAAGTAAGGTCTGATGCACCATATCGACCAGACCATCTTGTAACCAATTGAACATCTTTGTGTTTCCTAACATTCTCCATAGTCTTACCGAAGACTGCGTTATTCATGAGTTTAAAGAAATTTTTCTCAAACTCATTTTGGGCAGCTTTCCTACAGTCTGTATTCTTGTCAATGTATGTCTTTAGCCATGGGGATTGCTCAAATTTAAGTACGCGATGAATTTTTTTCAACTGCATTCCTAAATCTAAACATTGTTTTAAATTTTCATAATGTATTATGTATTTATTTTTATCATACAAAGTTGTACATAATTTAGTAGACTTGCTACCTGGGGGTAAAAAGTGCTCAGGACACAATGGTAAATCTTTATGTAGCTCATGTAGCTCCTGTGGATAGTGCAAGTCTACTTTCAAAATAAATCCTACAGTGTCATTGGTATTTACAAAGTTATCTACATCATTTAAATCATTTTCATCTACCCACTCAAATGAGCCTTTAGGTAGTGGCATACTCATTGCCGCGCCATACAAATTATTCACGTCAAAGTACATCAAATATGACTCGGGTTTGTTAACATCAAATTCATTACCCATGTACCGATTGTTGGCCTTCGCATACCTATTAGTACACTGAGACACTCCACCTCGTATACCCATCTCAATGAAAAGTACCATTTCGGGGTCAGTCAATAGTTCAAGTTCCACATTGGTGTATTTTAGCATGGCATCGAAAGCTAATCCGGGCGCTGTATAATAGTGCAGTGGGTCTAAGTTATAATTATTTAAACAACTTTGTCTGAAATTTTCAAATACATCCGCCAAGAGTAGCACATCAGTCTTAAGATATAGATCAGAGTACGCGCCTGATGTAGTGATGTTAAATTTATTCCAGACAAGTTGAATAAATGAATAATTATCGTCAGATATACCAGTATTAGATAATTTTGAAAAAAATGAGTTTTGATCGGGCAACTGTCTGTCATTAAGCTTATCAATGTTTGTAATGTATTCATACGGGAATACGTCCTTGCGAGTAACTAATTGAAATTTTTCCGGATCTGGGTAATGAAGTTTTGTGATTTGTTTATTGTCATCATCAAGATAGTATGCTAATTTTTCTAAACTTGATGCCATGAATCTAAATAAATCTATAAAGCGTAAAGACACGGATATATCATCAATAGACTTTGTAAATGAGATATATCACTCTTTCTTAATTGGCAATAGTGTAACTTTACCTTCAAAAACTGTTGCTAATGATTAAATTAAAAAATGAGAATCATACCCAGATAAATTGTGAAAAACTACCGGTATTACATGAGATTTTGGGTAATTTAAATTGCATGAGATTTGTGCCGGTCCGCGATAGTTGTCCGTAAAATGGCAATGATCATAGCATTTCTCTTTATCAGAGGCTATTGTTTTTTCACAAATATAACAAACAGTTGACCGCTCATGACTCTTTTGTTGCTGTTTGTCAAGTGGTTTCATAGGTATAGAATTTTTTAAATACTGCTCAACTTCATATGCAAAATTTTCAAGTTTATTGACAAACCACTTTACGCAATCAGATGATCGATTAATTTCAAATTTTGACAAATTATTGTCATGATTACAGTGACGATAAAATGCAATGCTGTGTGGAACGTGATTTTGAATTTCATCATCCCCCTGAGGTTCTAGTGTACACTCTAAGTCTGCGTAGACAACAAACGGTACCGAGTCTTTATTACGATAATTTTAAAATTTTAATATTTTGTTTTCATTAGTAGGAAATTTCATACGGACTTTATTTAATTTGAAACAGTCATCATTGTGATTATTGATAGATGTTTCTGTTTTGAAGTGACTTAAACATCGATCACAGAAATATAATTTACAATGTGTCTTAGAAATTTGATTTTTTACTAATCGCGAGAGATTTTTAATTAAGGCAAAATGATAAACAGGCTTATAATTTTTATAATCATTCTCATTAGAAATATTGAAATTTACGTTCGCCTGCACCATTAAAAGATGATTTTTTTTTACATCAGACTTACAATTCTTACTCAAATACATACAAATACAAATGGTATAATGATACTTTTTTCATCCCCGAACCGTTAAATTCTGACTCAATACCGTATACATTGATTGACAAGTTATTTAACGTTTCAAATTTTGGAATATCTTTCGGGGTAATTGGAAAATCAATACCTTCATACTGAAGTACACTGCTGTAATGAGGGTACGATGTTGTCCTCTCCGGATGTCTAGTGTGAGCTTCGTGTGTCGCTGCCCCAACACACCAGAGAAAGCAGTACTCGTCGTGGTTCTCGATGATTAAGACTGCACGTTTCATCTGGATATCTTTGGGCAGTCTGACAAAAGTTGACGCTCCAGCTTGTAGAGGCACATATCTGGACATTGTAATGACCAAGCTATGGATCTCAAGTTATCTCCACCCCGAGTCCTTTTGATTGAACTCTTCACCTTTTTTTAATAAGTTCTCGTTAACATGGTCAGCATACCAATCAGCGGGAGATGTCGTGGGTATAATTTCACGACTTGTAGAGTTGAAAGATTTAGTTTCATCAACGACGTCATTAATTTTTTCATTGCTGAATTTGCATACAAGATCGACGTTGATTTTCAGCCCAGCAACATCCCCTAACATTTCTTGGATTTTTTCAAAAACCAAGTCTTGAGAATCATTTAAAAATTCTCTCAAATCCGTGTGAGCAAGATTTGTGACACATCCAGTTCGAATGTTGTTTAAGAAAGCGTTATTGAGATCTTGCCACTTGATGAGTCAGTGACGCATTCTCAAATTACCACCTGTAGCCAGGCCGCTGAGTTGAGCAAATTGATCGCCATACCAGCACAAAAGCACTATACTTGCTTGAACGCTTCTCTTAATTTGAACACTCGATTGTAGATCTGCCAAAATAGTCTTAAAATATTCAATTGTCTCAACACACACCTGATAGCACCTCTGGCAATGTTCTTCATTCACTGACTCTAACTGTAAATCATTGTATGATTGTGCAACAGAATTCACCAAACCGTGAAGTGCATCAACTAATCGCGCCATTTTAAATAATGTTTTTTATCAATAGTTCACAAAAAAATGTGTCTTTTGCACTCAATATCTATTTAATAAGTGTCAGTTGCACAAAAAATTAAAACTAATAAGTGTCAGTTGCACAAAAATTAAAACTAATAAGTGTCAGTTGCACAAAAATTAAAACTAATAAGTGTTAGTTGCACTAAAAATAATGTCTATGCACTTCAATTAAACTAAAAATTGTTCATAATTTTTTATAAAAAAATTATTTAAAAACTGTAGAGAACTTTACAGAGAACTTTAACACAGTAAACGTCAGAGAATATTTGAGCGGAGATTCGTACTTCATTCAGAGACTTGTACTTCTTTTTTGTGGAGTATGGTCTCACGCGCTGCTTTTATAGGTGGGGCGCGACTCATCAACTGCGCAGTAGAAAGTTCTAGAACAACCTGTGACGTCATAAATGACGCAGTAAAAACAGATGTCGCCCCAAAAAGTACCAACACAACCAAACAAAAAGTAGTGAAATCCCTTAGAATAACGTGTCAACATAATCTAAAACGCCAAATGGCGCGACGAATGGTATGACGTCACCTACTACGCAGATTGAAAATCAAACAAAGAAAACAAGTTTATTCCTGCACGTGAATGAGTCATCAGTCTAAAAATAGATCTTCTCGACCTTTCTACTGTGCCGTTTGAAAATCAAGCAAAGAAAACAAGTTTATTCCTCCACATGAATGCGTCATTAGTCTAAAAATAAATTTTCTGGAACTTTCTACTGCGCAGTTTTAAAATTAACCAATGGAATTAAAATATAATTAATTTAAAAAATAGTGTGGTGGGAGGACAATAACAAAAAGCTGTGCCGGATTTTTTAATTATTCAGTAATTCATTGTCCATTGTCGAGATACAAACTATCAGAATGGAAATGATAATAGATGTGCAAGGATTTAAAGGCTCACACAATCAGTTTATTATAAAAGAACTTGCTTCGATTACAGTCCAACATAAAATTGATGGTGTTGAAGAAATGTCATGTACGTTATTTAAACCACCTTGTGATTGGACATTATTATCAAATCAGTGTCAACGCTTGAATACCTGGGTAACATATAATCATTATGGAATCACCTGGGATGCTGGAAAAACGCAATATTTAAAGCTAAAAGAACTAATTGAACATGTCACTTATAATTACAAATATATTTATTTAAAAGGTTTTGAGAAAAAATTATGGATCCAAGATTTAATTGAAAGCGAAAAAATGGTAATTGATTTAGATGATTTCAAAGTTCCCACGTTGAAAAATATAAAATTATTGAACAATAATTTTTGTGAATATCACTTTAAATTAAACAACAATAATTACTTGTGTGCTCTGGAAAATGTAATAATTTAAAAAAATTGGAATTTTAAGTAATTAATAAAATTGAACTTGATGTACTTCTATTTTTTCTCTATTTTTTTCCCCCTTTTCTTTTTATTTTTAAAGATATTAAGTAATTGTTAACATTTTTATAACTTAGAATTAATTATTATTATTTTAATTGAATTATTAAATAATTTACATGCATTCTGGTAGTCAAAACTGATGATAAGTTGACATCAACCCACTAAAATAACTTGTTGTTATATTTTGATCACAACAAGTTGATTGAATTTACCGCCACCATTAACGATCCGATGTATCGATTTTAAATTTCCCGCGTTTGAAATTGAATTTGATGCAATCCAACTGTTTTTTCTGGCAATTATTATTTTTACAAGATATAAAATAATTGTTTACATTTTTATAACCTAGAAAATAATTGTTTACATTTTATAATTAATTATTATTTTAATTGAAGTATCAAATAATATCAATACAATCTGATAGTAAAAATTGATGATAAGTTGTCATCATCTTAATGCTCCCACCATGCTGAATGTAATAAGTTGATGACAATTTTAACGTCAACTTACAGTCAAGTTTCAGTCATTTATGCCAACTTGCTGACTACCAGAGTATATTTTTTACGAATTTTGATTGTACCACAACTAATGATTAAATGCATTGATTATTACTTTAGTGTATTATCTTATAAAGAAACAGGTAATTATAATTTATATTTAAATTTATTTGAATGAATATCGATGTATTTCAAACAGCTGGGATTTTATAGCCGATAATTCAAATACAATGTTGGTTAAATTTTTTACTCATAGATGGCGTTATTTGATTTGTCTAAACTTTCGCGCGCAAATTTTTTTCTAAGATAAAATTTATTCATTTTTAATTAATTAATTTATGAATAAAAAAATAATGATTACGATCATACACTTTGATTTTAATTGATATTTTCATATTATTTTTGTAAAACATCGTTTATATCAATTTCTTAAAAAATGTAAACAAACCAGCAAGATTTTGTCACCCACGTGCTCATAGTGACCAACAATAAAAGAGATGTGAATTTCTGCGATTGGTGAAGACAAATCAATTTATTTTCCGATTGGCCCTTTAATTTTTTTGTTGTCTTACATATAAGATTTTAGAAAAGTGGTGGGGTAGTTTCTTGTAAAAACCTGTCACGGAAGACAAAAGGTGCTGAACGACGAAGTGCGCCGATTAACTAAAGCGAAAGGATTTTTCTTTGTGAAAATTTTTAAGATCTTTTAAGAAATCGTCATTAAAAAAAAGTAAGTAATTAAAAAATTATTATTTTTTTTTTTCATATTAATAATTAGATGCTTGTACTAATCTGTCAAAAAAAAATTTTTCTTCTACATGATTAATACTTTTAAATGCATATTCTAGTTGTGTCTAAAAATTAATTTTATTCTATATTAATAATAATAAATAAGTTTTTTTCTAATCTATCAAAAAAAAAATTCGTCTATCTACACATCAATGAATTTTTTTAAAAAACATTTTATATTAATACTTTGTGAATATAATTAATTATGCAAATAAACAAAATTTTCGGACAGATTAGTAAGATAACTTATTTATAAAGTATTTAAATATTAAACAAATTTAATTTTCTTTCTAATTAATTATATCAATAAAAAACTCATACATTAAGTATTAATAAAGAATCCGTTCGTCCACATGATCAAATTTCTTTTATATAATTAATTTTATCTAAAAATTAGAAGGATTTTTTAAAACCAATTTGATATTAACACTTTATGAACAATTTTTTTTTTATTAACATAATTAATTAAATTTTTCAAAGTTTTTTGTTGTTGATTTGATATTTTTCTAATGTGTTTGAAAATTTTTTTTTATATATACTATAAATAATGTCGAATAAATTATATTTTTAACAAGATAGAAAACAATCAAGTATTTTTTTTTTTCTTTTTTTGAATCGCAGGCAAAGATGGATCGGGAATTGAATATTCAATTGAGATTCATAGAAAATAAACTGCATTATCTGATGGTAGTTCCATTGAGGATCTACCTAAGATACAATGATGAAAATCTTCTGGTTGGTGATGTACGGTGGCAAGTGTCACGAATTTTGAGTGGAGGAGAGTCCATTATGAATGGGCCAATAATAGTGATGGAAGGAATTACGACAGAACTCATTGTTGACAAGAATTCCTGGCAAGAATTGGTTCTCCAAGTGCCTCATTCGAACCGGGAGTTACCAATTTTAATGGGAACTGCTGTCGAATAAATTTTTATGTGGATTGGCGATGTTATTCATGATCATCGGCAACGTGTTGAAAACAACATCAATCAATTCTTGAAACAACAGCAACTACAACAGCCACAACAGCAAGAACAGCAAGAACAAGAACAACAGCAGGATGAGGAACTTCAACAGCGAATTCAAGCCATCAATGATCACAGGTTAAGTACAAAGTGTTGTCATGATCGTTGTTGTTGTCATGACCGGCAACAACAACGAAGAGGATCACCAGCACCATCACTGGCCTCAACTGTGCTCGTGACCGACTCTGATACTGATGATGATGATGCATCATCACCAATGCCACCATCACCATCATCACCACAACCACCATCATCAACTGGAAGATTTCATCGATCAGATGGTGAAGATTCATCAGATGGAGATTAAATAATTATCATCATTTTTTTTTAATATCATGTAAAACGAATCTTAATTTATTCTCACTTAACACACACACACACACACACACACACACACACACACACACACACACACACACACACACACACACACACACACACACACGCGCGCGCGCGCTTAAAATTTGTTTTTTTATTTATAATTTATGTAATGTTTTTTTATATAATGTATTTAGAACATTAAAACTAATAATGAACAATATTTTTTTTTATTAATAATAATTTATGTAACGGCTTTTTTATATAATGCATTTTAAAAATTAAAAATAATAATGAACAATATTTTTTTTTTTATTAATAATAATTTATGTAACTTTTTAACTTCCCGCTAAAAAAAAATCAACGATTTTCGAAAAATTGGAAAGTTATTGTTTTCACCCCGATTTGCGAAAATCGAAATTTCATCAGATGTCGACGTTTTGAGGTCCTAGGAAGCTATTCTGACTATTTTCAGAATGATGTCCGAGTGTCTGTATGTATATGTGTGTGTGTGTGTGTGTGTGTGTGTGTGTGTGTGTGTGTGTGTGTGTGTGTGTGTGTGTGTGTGTGTGTGTGTGTGTGTGTGTGTGTGTAACTTTTTAACTAATGAACCGATTTGGATGGTTAAGGCGGCAATCGAAAGAGCTTGTTGGCCATCAACTTTTCTGAAAATTTCAGATCATTTGATCGAGTAGATTCGAAATCATTGGCGAATTACGGAAAAAAATTTTTTTTTTTTTTTTTATTGATTTCTCAGAAACGACTCACGTCGATTGCCGCCTCAACCATCGAAATCGGTCGATTCGTTCATGAGATATCGTGGGAGATAGAAATGCTAAAAACGGTTTATTTCGAAAAGAATGGGACACAATAGTATTTTCGAGCTCGAAGAGCTCGAAAATGTACTCACAACAATGTTTTCGAGCTCAAGGAGCTCGAAAACAGCGGAAAGTTTTGGGGCTGGCCCGCAGGGTCAACCAATAGACAGATTTTTTTTTATAGAATGCATTTTGAAAATTAAAAATAATAATGAACAATAATTAACATTTTTAAAAACTCATTCATAAAAAAATAACCGCATGCCACGGCGTTAAAATTTCCTTATCCTCACTACCCATTTTACCCTTACATCCACAAATACAGCGCACGCCGTGCAGAGTCTGCGCAAGCGGAATTTGTTCAAATTTCCGCGAATATGAAACCTGCTGCCACCTTGTGTTCAGCGTTGACTTATGTATCAAACTTAGCACAGCGCATGCTTAATCTGCGAATTTTTTTATTTTCCTTGCATGTACATTTATTTTTACTTCCAAATTGGATTATTATTATTATTTTTACTATTATTATTATTATTATTATTATTATTATTTTTAACTTCCCGCTAAGAAAATTGTAAATTTTCAAAAATTTGGGAAGTTATTGGTTTCGGTCCGATTTACAACAATCGAATTTCCATCAGATGTCGACGTTTTGAGGTCCTAGGAAGCTATTCTGACTAATTTCAAGATGATGTCCGAGTGTATGTATGTATGTATGTATGTACGTACGTACATACGTATGTAATTACCTGTATCTTTTGAACGGATGAACCGATTTTGAACTTTAAGGTGTCATTCGACGCGGATTGCCAATATCTTGAAGCCGAGAGAAAATTGAGTTCGATCGGTAGGGCTCGTTCAGAGATATTCCAAAAATAAAGTTTTTTCAAAAATGTTTTTTTTGGATAGCTTTTAATGTGCTCGATGGATTAATTCCAAAATGGACTGGGCTCTAGAGCTTTATAAGTCGCGTTGAATGCCACCTCAACCATCAAAACCGGTTTATTCGTTCAAGAGAAACCGTTGTCGAAAGAATTAAAAAAAAAAATTTTTTTATTTTTCCTGAAATATCTCAAAAACGACTCGATAAATCGAATCTAAAATTTGATCAGCTTTAGAACTTGACAAAACGCGTCGATTGCTGCCTCAACCATCAAAATCGGTTTATTCGTTCGCGAGATATCGTGGGAGAAAGAAATGCTAAAAAATGGGTTTTTACAAAACAATGGCATACAAAAGTATTTGCGAGCTCGAAGAGCTCGAAAATGTATTCACAATAGTGTTTTCGAGCTCAACGAGCTCGAAAACAGCGGGAAGTTTTGGGGCTGGCCCGCAGGGTCAACTGACAGGCCGATTTTTTTTAGGTAAATGCTTAGGGGGTTATCCCCAGTAGTCCGACTCTACCGAGGGCCTCAGCTGAGCGCCAAATCGTTACTGCTGCGATGCTTCATCAACAAGATGATCAGCATGCGCAGCAGGCCATGTTTCGTTGCCTCAAGAGACGGAGGGACCCGAGAATAACAGCCTTTTGCATCTGCGATGCCAGAAACTCAACCTGCGCTGAACAAGTTGGTATTCTAGCCAGTGCAGACACAAACGACTGCTTCATCCCTCCTAGGACGCCAACAATGAGGACGACAAGTTTGACACGGTAACCTGGGTGAAGTTTGCCAATTTCGAACAGGAGATCCTGATATATCTCGTGTTTGTGCTCTTCTTTAACCGTAATGTTATACTCAGCAGATGCTGAGAACGCGATGACATAAATGTCTCGAGTGATTTTATCGAAGAGCACAATATCAGGTTTGTTGTGATCTATTTTCCGAGTTGTTGCGAATGGCACGTTCCAGTAAATACGGCAACGGTCATTCTTAACAACTTGCGGAATATCTCCTGGCAGATAAGGCAGCACTGGTGTTTTGTCGATACCGTGCGTATGTCTAAGGTGGTAGTAAAGTACTCGCAGAGCAGCATTATGACGCTGGATGTATGCACTTCTTGCCAGCACAGGACATGCTGACAAGAGATGCATAAGCGTCTCAGGATGTTACTTACACACCCTACACAGTGTCGAGTAGCTGCATCTGGAGTACTTTTGCACGGTATTCGAGCGTATTGATTGCACCATCTTGACAGGCAAAAATATATCCTTCGGTCTCGGACATCAGGCCAGCTGACTTAAGGAAAGAAAACGTCAGCTGGGTGGACAAGCCATGGTCACGCACGTGCTTAAAGAACACGCTGTGCATGGACTTGTCCATGTGTGTACTGAGCAGTTTTTGCTGCTCAGCATTCCTGACGACACTAAATTCCTCCTTAGGGAGTTCAATGAGAGGGTTTACTCTTCCAAGACCGAGGGATTTTGCCGCGTACCTTGCTGCCTTATATAAGAACGCTCCCTTCTGCAGATTCTCATGACTATGAACAATCTGCATAAGGAAGTCGTTCTCATCTGCTGTGAAATTGACAACTTCGTATGTTAGACCCAAAACCAAACGATCATGTAGACACTCCAAGCTCTGTAGACCTCTCCCTCCGATGTGCCGGGAAAGGTATAATCTGGTGACTGAGGACTTAGGGTGCATGCTCCGATTGATGTTCATGACTTTGCGTGTCTTGATATCGAGATCTCTAAGCTCTTTTCGGGTCTATTTAAGGACACCGAAAGAGTAGAGTAGTACTGGGACAGCAAGCATGTTTGTTGCAGAGACTTTGTTTTTTCCGGAAAGTTCTGATGACCAGATTTTCCGGAGTCTCCGCCCATACTCGCTGCAGAGAGTCGTTTTGATTTTCGAGACTTCCTGCATAGGACTCCCGTCAATCCCTAGATATTTGTACGACTTTCCGGCGTCAAGATGGTCAATGACGCTCCCATCTATTAACTCAATATCTTCGCGCAAATCAGAGCACTTACCCTTCACCAGATTAACGACCGCGCACTTGTCCAACCCAAAAGCCATGCCGACATCCCGTGTATACTCCCCTACGATATTCAAGGCTGTCTGAAGGTGTTCCTCATCAGGAGCATATACCTTCAGATCATCCATGTAGAGTAAGTGAGTGATCGAATATTTCCGATCAGTTGGTGTGCCCACTGAGTATCCACGGGTACGGCGTAGCGCAACGGATATCGGCAGCAGTGAGATGCAAAACAGCAGAGGGCTCAGGGACTCTCCCTGGAAGACACCTCGTTTGTACTGTACAACTTCGGTCACACGTTTGTCGTTGCCACATGATTTGTGGAACCATGTTCGCCAAAGTTGCATCGTACGCTGTATGCATCCCACTGTATCGCGATTGACCCCAAGGCATTTGAGCAAAAAGAGAATGAGCTCATGAGATGTTGAGTCAAATGCCTTATGGTAGTCAATCCAGGCCGTTGACAGGTTGCGCTGATAGTAGACCGCGTCTTGAATGACACAACGATCTACTAACAGATTCTCTTTGCAACCTGACAGGCCTCTTTTACTGCCACGCTGTTCGTATATCTGCTGCCATACAGGATCTATCTCCTACAGAATGCGATCGTTCAAGATTTTTGTGAAAATCTTATAAACCGTATTCAAACAGGTGATAGGCTTGTAGTTTTTTGGGTCGGACAAGTCACCTTTTTTAGGGATGAGCACGGCTCGCCCTTCTACAAGCCAGCACGGAATAGGTTCGTTGCCTCTCATAAACGCTGTAAAAATCCGGGCCAGATGGCTATGGGTAGAAGTAAGTTTCTTCCACCAATATAAGTTAATGCCACCCGGACCCGGAGCAGCCCAGTTCTGGCTCGAAGTTGCCTCGAAAGCCTCTGGCTCAAATGCCTCGAAGTTGTTGAGAGCTGGAGTGTCACGATTCACGTTCGGTTTATCACCATACAACTCGGACCAGAAAGATTCTACTCTCTCGATAGATGAGGGATCGCCAGAAACAGATGTCTTAGGTGTCAGAAAGCGTGAAGGACTTAACCGGAACAAAGAGTTATCGGTCAGCCACTTCAGCTTTTTCTCTAGTGACTTTTTAGCAGTTATCAGAGCCCGCAACCTGTTGAGGGCACCTTCTTTGATGTTAAGAAGATTCTCCTTATTCAGTGTGTGGTGTTGATATCGTAGTCCAGCCGCAATACGGCTTAGTTATTTCTATTTTAATGTCGAGCTCTTGAAATCGATCAGAACCACTTTTTAAAGAGCTTGAAATTAAAATAGAAATAAAAAGAAAACAATGCGGAATTTGAAAAAACTTTACTGATAATAATTTGTAGAGAGTAAAATTGTGAACAAAAAATGCCCTACAACATTTTGTGGTAAGTCTGATAGTTTCGCCGGAAAATTAAAAAGATCTCCAACTTTATTTCGAACTTCAATAACTTCTGAACAGATGGATTTATCGAAAAATAATAAGAGACCTTTTTTGTAGAGCGTTTAATTTCCTACAAAAATATGTACAAGTCAATTCGATTTATTGATGTGTTCAAGAGTTAACAATACTTAAATCTAAAAAAAAAATTTCCCGTGGTATTTAAATGCGAAAATCGAATTTTTCTTTGAGCTAGGTTTGCAATCGACATAGAATTTTTTTTCTTGCGCGAAATTTTCTTTTTTGTGTTGAACTATAATTTTTTCCACATGCACTTAAAAAAAAAATGTTGCTCCGCAATCACGCACCCTGGTGTATACATTTTAAGCTTTGGAATTTTGTAGCTCATGGTGGGACCAATACTTTCAAATGTTTAAGATATATTTTTATGGAAAATTGGAAGCTTTACAAAAAAAGTCTCTTATAATTTTTTGATATTTTTATTTCTTCAACAGTTATTTGAAGTTCAAGTTAGATCGACGATAAATTTTTACATTTTTTCAATTTTGTTGCTTAAAATTTAGATTAAGATCATTTTCAGTTAACTGCAAATAACTTACGACTTGTGAGAAATATCGAAAATTTTCTATAAGATAAATTATAGAAAATAAAATGCTCTACAAAAAATTTCCCATAACATTTCCAGATAAAGTTGATGGTTGCGTCACAAAATTTAAAAAATGTAAAAATTTATCGTCAATCTAACTTTAACTTTGAATAACTTTTGAAGAAATAAAAATATAGGAAAATTATAAGAGACCTTTTTGTAGAGCGGCAAATTTTCCATAAATATGTCTTGAACATTTGAAAGGATTGGTCCCACCATGAGCTACAAAATTCCAAAGCTTAAAAAATAAATTTTCCCATGTTATTTAAACGGGAAATAGAAAATTGCGATGCGGCAGTTGTTAATGTTAATATTAAAAGCTCAAACTTTCACAGTATTTTTTTTTTCGTCATTTCCACTAATATTTTCGATATAATGAAGGAAAAAAAAATAGCCGATTTTTTTGATACAGCATAATATATATATATATATATATATATATATATATATATATATATATATATATATATATATATATAATTATATATATATATTGAAACGTAGTTGAGGTCCACCCCTCTAGTAGGGATGAATCAACCGTCCGTTACCCATTTAAATTAAATGGGCCCGTGTCCCTTTTAGCTAATGAGCTAATAATTCGGTAACTGATCCTGGTGTTACCCGGTTCGTAAGGACCAGACGACCGGTTGGCTGTAAATTTATATATGCAAAAGGCATATAAAGGATCGGGAGTCGTGGGGCTTGTTATAGGGTATTAATATACCAGAAAGAGATAGTATACTACAGGTGTTTGCAAAATAAGCCAAACTAGTGAGAAGCACAATAATTACAAAGGTATAATAATAGTATTATTATACTTACCTGTGAGGTGTTGATTCACTGGTATTGATGATTGAGAGCAATAAATAATTAAGACAATTGTGAGCTCTGTATCACAATTGTCTGGTATGGCTACAAGCAGGTATTGTAGATGATTATCGCGGCAGGTACGCGCTTCTGTAAGCAGGTATTACAGGGTAAATCGCGGCAGGTACGCGCTTCCACAAGCAGGTATTGTGGGATGAGGTCGTGGCAGGTACACGCTTCTACGAGCAGGTATCGTAGGATAATATCGTGGCAGGTACACGCTTCTACGAGCAGGTATCGTAGGAAAGGAGTGCAGCAGGTATGCACCTCTACAAGCAGGTATTGTAGGAAAATGTCGCGGCAGGTACGCGCTTCCACAAGCAGGTATTGTGGGAAAAGGTCGTGGCAGGTACACGCTTCTACAAGCAGGTATTGTAGGAAAAGGATGCAGCAGGTATACATCCTACGGGGTTACCGTCTTCTATAGGCAGGTACTATAGGCTAGGATGAGGATACAGCAGGTATGCACCTCTACGGGGTTGCCGTCTTCTACAGGAAGGTATGTAGGCTAGGAAGTGTAGGTAGTTCTACGAGAGAATAATCATTGAAGTTAATGATTATTCAATTAATTAAAAAGTATACTTAAATACTACTGAATACTCAGGCGTAGACAGGTAAGAGTTAAAAGAAAAGAGTTAAAAAGATAAACTGTATTTATTATATAGACATAGTGATATTAAAGTTGAGAAAAAGCTGAATAATTAGAGGCGCGCAGGCCTTCTTATAGATTCACGTCGATGCTTACGCGTCGACGTGATGCGCATCCCTTCCATTAAAAATACAAATGGAGAGGGATTATTAAATAATAATAATAATTGAATACAGTCTAGCGGGTAAACCAGATAGCATGTGGTAATTACCCTGGGTAACGGCCTATTATCATGGTGCGATAATGAGGGTTTCATAAACCTCGTTACAATATATATATATATATATATATATGTCGGAGATAAAATAATACTTGGGTTTTTCCTGAGACTTGGGAAAGTCCCAACTATATTGAGTTTGTCTTTAGACAATAAAAACTTAGTAAAAATATTTTACAATTTAATCCGCTTAAGATTTTGTTAGTTTTCATATTTACGTTTATGACGGTAGACTTAAGTCGAAGGAGCCCGTCTGGGCATCCAACGTAGACACGATCGAGAGATAGCAATATTTTCGGTATAATGAGTTTTCAAACATATGGAAGTAATTGTACGAGTTTGTAAAAATTACCTGAGATATAGATTTGATCGATTCGGGGACTCAAGAATATTGGGTACAGAGAGTCAGTTCTAATTGAGAAAAGGAACCGACGACATTGCTATCCGACCGATCGTGTATTCGTTTCGATTTTAATTTTACCGCCGTATACATTTTACAACAGTAACTAGAATATTGTCAATAGTTGTTATTCTTTAGTAAACTAATCGCTCGTAATAATTTGTGTATTTCATATTGTGGGTAATTGTTTAGAAGTGGGGCTATCCCTATTTTCACTTGTAAGAAATCGAAAAATGAATATTTTTCAATGCTTTTTTTTTCAAATTGTTCTATTTCACGGCGGATTTATGAAAAAAAATATTAGAATATTAAAAAATCAATATTTCAATTGATTTTTTTAGTTTTTAAGTAAAAAAAATGAATTTTTATTAATTTTGTATCAGAAAATAAATATTTTTAAAAAAAATTTTTTATTTTTCAAAATTGCTCTATTTTACGATAGACTTATTAAAAAAAAAAAATCGATTTTTTTTTTTTTTTTTTTTTTGAAATTATTATTTTTTTTTTTTTTTTTTGGTGGTGTGTGCACCATCAACAGGATTGACGAAATTGATGGAATGATTGACCGTTAAATGTTGAAATCCTAAAATAATTAATTTGTGTGAATTTTTTAAATTACAGACACACCAAATTGGTGAAAAGAGGGTGTTTTTTTTCACATTTATTTGTGTGTCAGTATATTTTTAAAATTACACACACACATAATTCGTGAAGAAAGAGCGTATTTCATTATAGAGCTTAAAAAACATACAAAAAATGTGTGTGAGTGAATTTTTTAAATTACAGACACACAAAATTGGTGAAAAGAGGGTGTTTTTTTTCACATTTATTTGTGTGTCAGTATATTTTTAAAATTACACACACACATAATTCGTGAAGAAAGAGCGTATTTCATTATAGAGCTTAAAAAAAATACAAAAAAATAATTTGAAATACAAAAAATGATGAAACAAAAAATATAAAAAATTAAAATATTTGTTTAAATTTCAATTAAATTATTATGAAATTCTCTTAATATGGCAAAGAAAATATGAAGACGATCACGATGATCCTTGATGGTTGCTCGGAATGCCATTTCAGCTATATAGCCCGACATATGTTCCTCTAATCTTCCATAACGAGGAATATGCGATCTAGCCGTTCGCCATAACCGTTCAATGTTTTGGGTGTGAGCACCATCAACAGGATTGACGAAATTGATGGAATGATTGACCGTTAAATGTTGAAATCCTAAAATAATTAATTTGTGTGAATTTTTTAAATTACAGACACACCAAATTGCTGAAAAGAGGGTGTTTTTTTTCACATTTATTTGTGTGTCTGTATATTTTTAGAATTACACACACACACAATTCGTGAAGAAAGAGCGTATTTAATTATAGAGATTAAAAAAAATACAAAAAATGTGTTTGAGTGAATTTTTTAAATTACAGACACAAAATTATTGAAGAGTAATATAATAATTAAATAAATAAAAATCACCTTCGTCTGCTAAACAGTCGTATGCTTTCCAGCAGTCCCATATGATAGTGGTTCCTGGATGAATTTTCCGTTTGATTACGGAAAGCAAGGTTTCTTTTTTTCGGTCAGGAACTGCCTCAATAAAAAATGTCTTTGAATCTCTATCGATTCCTCCGAATAACCATTGTCCGTCAATGATGCGACCCCGATTGTATTTTCTTCTACCGAATTTTGCCTCATCAATTTCTATAATTTTATTTCTTCCTCCTATCTTATCAGCGGAATTTTTTATTGCCCAGTATTCGAGAGTTTCTCGAATGAAAGAGCTCCAATCGATGTATGTTGCAGAGGATATTTCCATTTCCCGTACTATAAACTCCTCATGAGGAGGATTTAGGAGTAAGTAATTGGCTATGAATTGACAACAAACATCAGGTGCTAAATAAGCGTTTGCAAACCGTGAATCACGTCTCAAAGACTGCTTAAAATTACACTTCTTGTTTTTTTTTTTTTTTTATTTTCTGTGTACGTGATTTCCCTGGCGGATCCGATTCCACTGAATCCCCTGAAATCCCACCGTGTAAATGTGAAAAAATTCCACACAACATACACTTAAATTACACCGTACTCCTCCGGGTTACACGATTTTTACCTGCTATTCCCACCGGAGCTTTGATGAAAGAAAGAGTACACTATAACTACACTTATTTTACGCCATCGATGATTCAGTGAAAATGTAAATTGTACGCTTAAATTTCATCCTATGCAACGTATTAAATAAATTGTAAATTTTTGTTCATATAGTAGAACTTCTATACTTTTTACAAAAATAATTTTTTTTTGTAAGTCCAAGTTTAATTTCTGAGAATTATTATTCATGGAAGCATTGGTAATAAATACTAATGCCACGGTGTAAAATAGGATATACTATGATACCAACAAAAAAGGTACTCATCACTCTGTCAAATGACAGAGGAGTACTTGTGCCAAAATTGCTTCCAGCGATGGAATATAACACTTCTGAAATAAGTCTCTTACTAGCGACACAACAACCCGTGGGCGCGATCTCGTGGCGAGCATAGAACTACTTCTGCTGCTGCTTATAGCACCGGTGACCTCCCTCTCCTACATAAATACATATATATCTTTACTCCCGAGTCATTTTTCTCTTAGTTTAAGCATTTTTTTTTTTTTTTTGGTTGGAGCATATAAAAATTTTTGCGCTTAAAAAATTGTACTTATTCCGAGAAAATTTATTGTCTTCAAATCAAAAAATGTAATATTGTTTCAAAAAACTAACACATCTTTCTTTAAGGGAATATCTCTCATGTTTAGAAAAAAAAACTCTTAAAACAAGTATAAACTTGTTTTGTTCAAGCATAAAAATATGTTGACTTGAGGAAAAAAAAATTTTGATTTAAGATAATTATTTACTACGTGCAAGAAAATTTCAATTTTCTGAATCGTTAAACAAAATCTCTTGTATCAAGATTAATTTTCTTGGTTCAAGTGAACTGTATTACTTTGTGAAAAATAAGTTGTAGGAAGTGAAATGATTTACATAAAAGACTCTATCACATTTTAACATAAGTCTGAAAGTTTCGCCGAAAGAGTCAAATAATACTAAAATTTACTATGAATCCAACTTTGACCTCGAATAACTTTCAAAAAATTAACTTTATCGAAAAATTATAAGACACTTTTATAATAGAACGTTCAATTTTCAACACAAGTATTCATTGATTTTTCCGATACACTAATTCCCTGGTGAGTGATAGAATTCTAAACTGTGGAAAAATATTTTTCCTATGTTATTTAAATCAGAAATCGAAAAATGCGATGGACCACCTCTAAAACTTGAATTTAAGAGCCGATCTTCTGATAAAATTTTTATATTAACATATTTCATCAATTTCTGGTGGTACCCAGAAAAAAAAATGTTGTTTTCCGGGACACCCTAATTATTATATTATAAAATAATTACAACTTTTAGTATTGATTACAACTACATTTTACAATTATCTGATACTCTTGCACCAAGTAAATAATTATCTTGATAATTTTATCTTACGTCAAAATGTTTTTTTTTTTCAAATCAACATATTTTTATGCTTAAATTGAAATAATTTCAATTGCTTAAAGTGTTTTTATTTCTCAGTATGAGAGATATTTTTTTGAAGAAAGTTTTTCGTTAGAAGTGAAAATGAATTGTATTTTTTAATCAAACAATTGAAAGCAAAATATCCACTTATCCAGAAAATTAAAGGAACAAGAAAATTTTATAAATTTATAGTGATTTTTGGAAGGCTGTATTTTCGTGAAAAATGATCGTATCGAAAATATTAAAAAAGCAAATTGAAGCTTGAAATCTCTAGTTTGAAGATCTTCCAGCAAAATAATTTTTTGAGCTACGGTTTTTGCGGAATCAAAAAATTCACAAAATTTTCTTATTCCTTTAATTTTTTGGATAAGTGTAGAATTATATATAATTATTTAAAATTATATATGATTTTTTTCACTCGAGCGCTTAAATTACATCGTATTACACGATTTTACATGCTATTCCCACCGGAGCTTCGATGAAAGAAAGAGTACACCAAAACTACACTTATTTTACACGGCGGCGGTTTTAGTGGGAATTTCAATTTTACGCTTAAATTACACTATGTTAAACGGTTTTTTTCAGTGCACGAACTCCTTTAACGTGAAAATAACTATTTTACATACTAATTACACCAAAATTTTTAAAATACGCTAGAAAATGCAGACAAAACGTCGTAAAAACTCCGAGGAAACACAGTAGAAACCTCTTGTCATCATAGCAGACAATACACCGCTTTTTAACGAAAAACACCGTCGAAACTCCGTTGATACGTCGATTTTTTAGCGAGTTTGTACGGTGGCGCTTGAACCAGTAGAATATACAGTGGAAACTCAATGGTAATAGAATGTTAAATAAGTGTCAATAGATTAGTGTGAAACAAGGGTAAACTAAGAGTGAAATTTTTACAAACCCACCGTGTGATACACGTGAAATTCCGGTGTATTTTCAATGTAATTCGGATTACACTAAGTTAACACTGAAACCCACGGTGGAAACGGATCCGCCAGGGTTGTTTTTGACATCGCCACATAAATTTTTTTAAATCGAATTTACAGAAATTATTGCACGTTGTGCATTTAATTTCTTTTTTAATAGCTGAGTGATCCATTAAAAATTGTAGAGAACTTTCTTTATCATTAAATTTGTGAGTAGTAATTACCTGTGTGTGTTCGTTAATTTGTTTAATAAATAAGATGAGTGGCAAAGATAACAACGTAGACCTGAGTCTCATTAATACCATCAACTGGTAATTCGACATATATATATATATATATATATATATATATATATATATATATATATATATATATATATATATATATTAGGGTGATTCGATTTGAACGACTATTTTTTTTTTTTCACTCCCACTTGAAAATATTGTTATAGACATTAAAAAAAAAAATTCCCTGCAAGTTTCAGCCCTTAATTTTAATTTTAAGTACTTTATATTTGATTTTGAAGTTTTCCCATTTAAAATACATAGTAAAGTTGGGATTTTTTTTAATTCTCTATAACTCAACCGCATTTTAAGTTATCGGGTCGCCGTTTGCGGCATTTTTTAGGCATTTTGATACTCTTCAAAAGTATCATTAATATTTTTACTCGGACTCTAATTGTTTTTTCTGTATTGGTTCTGAAAATAATTTTTTTAATAATAATTTAGGTTTTTACTTGATATTAACTCAATAATGAAATTTACAGAAAAAGTGCAAATAATGATTTTTTAGGAAATTTTATTCGCTACAACAAAGGTCATTTTAGTTAAGTGGCTCAAGTTCTTCATCCACGTGATATAGGGATTTTTTTATTAACTAAATAATGAAATTTACAGAAAAAGTGCAGGTAACGATTTTTTAGGAAATTTTATTCGCTACAAAAAAGGTCCTCTTAGCTAAGTGGCTTAAGTTCTTCGTTCACGTGATATAGGGATTTTAGTAATTTTGTAAATAAAATAAATGTCAAAAAATTCCACCAAATGCTATTTCGTTTCAATTTTAAATCAGTAAATAATGTTCCTTTTATTAATTTAATCCAGTCATTGAAATCAGAAGGGATCAAATTTATGAACTTCGGAAAAATTTTTGACAAATATTTTATTTACAAAATTACTAAAATCCCCATATCACGTGAACGGAGAACTTAAGCCACTTAACTAAGAGGACCTTTTTTGTAGCGAATAAAATTTCCTAAAAAATCGTCATCTGTTCTTTTTCTGTAAATTTCATTATTTAGTTAATATCAACTAAAAACCCAAATTATTATTAAAAAAATTATTTTTAGAACCAATACAGAAAAAACAATTAGAGTCCGATCAAAACTATTAATGAGACTTTTGAAGAGTATCAAATTGCCTAAAAAATGCCGCAAACGGCGACCTGATAACTTAAAATGCGGCTGAGTTATAGAGAATTAAAAAAAACATCCCAACTTTCCTATGTATTTTAAATGGAAAAACTTCAAAATCAAATATAAAGTACTTAATATTGAAATTAAGGGCTGAAACTTGCAGGGAATTTTTTTTTCAATGTCTATAACAATATTTTCAAGTGGGAGTGAAAAAAAAAAAATAGTCGTTCAAAACGAATCACCCTAATATATATATTAGGGTGGCGCAAAAAAACCGACTATTTTTTTTTTTTCCATCTCGCATGAAAATTTGTTGGTTTACGATGTTTTAAGAAGCCTCTCCACAAATCAGCTCGATAAAAAATTTTTAAGAGGTCGCTCACGAATTTTGAAAATATCAAAAATGATCGAAATTCGGATTTTTATTTAAAAATTTTTTTTTTTTCTCGTGGCAGCAATAGTTTATATTTGTAAAATCATGACTATGCTGAAAATTTCAGCCCAAAATATAAATATTTAAACGGCGCTCAAGAATTTTGAATGTTTCCGAGCGCAGTCTCTTGGACGTTTTTGAGCGACCCTTAAATATTAATAATAAAGCTTCTCGATTTTTTCACCATCAATTTGCATGACAATGAATGAAAATATAACCCGAGAAATAGTTATAATAAGTTATTTACATACTTTTTTATTTTTTAATCCAATTTGTAGGTTTTTTCGCTTATTCAAAACTGACCGAATTTCATTGTTTAAGACTGTTCTGTATATTTTTTGGTATGCAAAAGTTATATTTCAGTGAAATGACAACAATTGAGTTATAAAAACTAATTTAAACTATTAGTTACATATTATCAGTTAATATTCGAAATTCTTGAGCGCCGTTTAAATATTTATATTTTGGGCTGAAATTTTCAGCATAGTCATGATTTTACAAATATAAACTATTGCTGCCACGAGAAAAAAAAAAATTTTTAAATAAAAATCTGAATTTCGATCATTTTTGATATTTTCAAAATTCGTGAGCGACCTCTTAAAAATATTTTATCGAGCTGATTTGTGGAGAGGCTTCTTAAAACATCGTAAACCAACAAATTTTCATGCGAGATTGAAAAAAAAAAAATAGTCGGTTTTTTTGCGCCACCCTAATATATATATATATATATATATATATATATATATATATATATATATATATATATATATATATATATATATATAAATATTATGACTACTCTTCTCTGTATCCGTAGCACTAGTCATATTGAATCATCTGATATTATTGTCAAATAATGTAGCTGCCATTTAGCGCCATATTTTGAAGTTAGAAAATTTTTTATCCTGGGGCCCCACGATTTTTTCGTCCCTGCGATTTTTAGTTTGGCTGCTAGAAATCGGCTTCTAGTTTCAGCCTCATTATTTATTATACAGCATTCCATTATTCAAGGGATAAAAAATTACAGTGAAATAAACAGTATCCTGATCAACCTTTTAAACAAAATATTGCAGACCCTACGTATAGCGCATTATTCGCAACAGACAATTGGCTCGACTTTGAATATTATGAATTAACTAAAGTAATGCGACTTGATAACATAGAATTTATTAATGCTTTAAATATCATTTCTATGGGAACAATGACTGATAGTGATATACCACCATTTAGATCACGTTGTAATTTGAAAAATGTACCTTATAATGCAATTTACTTGTATTACACAAATAAGGATGTAGATGCTTTCAATGAAAAAATAATTAATAGTATGAAAGGTGACTTGTTTGTACATGAGGCTACAGATGAAATTCAAGGTAAAGGAAGAATGAACGAGAAAACGATTAATAAGGCACTTGATTGTCTTCATAAGCTTCCAACTAACAGAACTGGCTGTTTGCCTAAAACTCTTTATGCAAAACTTGGTATTAAATTGATGATAGCTCGGAACATTAGTACTAAAGAAGGGTTAGTGAATGGAGCTACCGGTATTCTCAGACATGTGTCTAAAAAAAAATATTCAGACGAAATCACGATTTTGTGGTTAGAGTTTGAAAACAACGAGATCGGTTGCAGTAGTCGAAACAAAAATCGATGTCTTGTAGAAAATGATTTTAAACATACGAATTTGGTCCCTATTTTCCCGATTGTAGTTTCGGATATTGCAGTTGGTCAGAAAATGGCTGCACGAAGACAATTTCCTTTAATTTGTGCTGAAAGTCTAACAACTCACAAAAGCCAAGGCCAAACTTATCCATATGTTTGTGTACATAAAAAAGGAATGACACGCACAATGTAATATGTTAAATATAGTCGAGTATCAGATTTCAATGATTTGTATATCGATGGAGACTTCAGGTCACCAGCTCCGTTAGACAAAACTAGTGACCTTAAGGTTGAATTGGACAGGTTAAAAAATGAAAAAAGCTTAATCACTTTCGAACAACCTTTAGACGATTTACATGGGATTAAAATTATTTTTCATAATGCCTTATCGTAACATAAATATATAGGTTGCGTTCGAAATGATGAATCGTTTCATGGAGCTGTAATTTTAAAAGAGCCTTATCTCCAGCATTTTCAACAACTAATCATAATACTCAAATTGATATGATATTCTCCAATTTAACTGGCATACATCAGGATCTTATGATATTATTACTTCTGATCATAAGCCAATATTTTTTTGTAGTAAAGCGAATAAAGTGGTCAACAGAACTGTAGTTGACCATTTAGTCTCGTCAAAAACTTATATTTCAAAGCCAATTCAATCAAATTTCGAAACAAAAGAAGAACCTAAAAAAGTGGATATAAGTGAGGTTTCTAAAAACAAACCACCTAAAAATACTACGAGTGTTCGATACAAAAAGAAAATACGTGAAGTTCAAAAATTAGCTTCTCTATCTGCTGAAAACATATTACTTGAAATTTTACGCAGTAATTCTTTAGATGAAATTCAAGTCATTTTAGATCATAATGGCAATACTATATCTAAATTGACACTTGAAATATACAACGCTACAAGAAATACTATCAATAATTTCCATAGCAACCGTTCGAATAATTTTCGTCATTATGAAATCAAGTTGAGTATAAAAGACTTGTCAAGTCAAAATGTTGCAATCAATAAATTACTGAATGAATCATTCACCTTCGGTGATGTCAATAAAGATGGTAATTGCTTATTTCGGACATTAGCTGAATCTATAGGTCTCAACGAAGATAAATATATTTATATTAAATTATTTATCATAAAATATATTTGCTGTAACAAAACCGAATATAATACGCTTCTTACTCATGGTGCGATCTCTGTCCAAGATGTAAATGGATCAAATATGCGTGGTCCGAAAATTGATGATTTTTTACGCATGATAGCTCGGAATCATGTTTGGGAAATGGAAGGTTCACTCTATGCAATAAGTGATGCATAAGAATCATTTTTGTTGTAATAGGTGTAGTCCCAGGAACACAAAAGATGAGCCATATTTTTAGATTAATACCAAGTAATCCTCAATCGTTGATACCGTTAACAATAGTGAATGAAGTTAATTATCATTTCTAAGTGGCTCATAGAATCTCAAACTCTTCGAAAATCGATGGTGGTACTTGGCAAGGTATACCTATAATTGAAACTAAAATAGAATCTCTTTTTAATCGTGATAATCAAGTACGCAGAAAATCTCGAGAAAACTTTGATATTCCCGTGGAAAGATTTGATAATATTCCTAAAAATCGAAATAATCTTACAGAGACAAAAAACCTTTGTGATGTAAATGTATTAGATATTAGAAAAATTTTTAATGGAATCCGTCGAAGTACAGTTTTAATTGAAATAGAAAAAATATTAAAAGAAAATGATAAAATTTTTTCTTATATATTTTTTAGTCTCAAATATGACATAAATGATTGTAACACTAAAAGTGTTTTCATAAAAAAGCATTTAGTGCAGAAAACAGACAGAAATCGTGTTATCAAAAAACGATTCACTAAAGAATTTTCAGATAACTACGATATTACCAATGTTAATGATGATGGCAACTGCTTCTTTCGAGTAATCGCTGAACTTTTACTTGAAGACGAAGATAAATATTCTATTATTAAACTTTTTATAATCAATTATGTTTATTTGAATCGTGATCGTTATGCAATATTATGCATAAGAGGAATCATATAAGTTAGGTCAGGTAATGACGATGCAGATGTGATATTGAATCCAACGGTTGGAGATTTTTTAAAAATGATCGCAGCTGACGGACTTTGGGGTAATGAAGGATCTATGCTTGCAATAAGTAATGCTTTAGGAATAAGATAACTCATTTTCTCTGTAAGTGGTTTGACCACCTCATTAGCCATGATTTCCGAATCGAAACCAGAAAAACTAATCTCTACAAAGACATCAACAATATGCCATACCCCCATGGAAAAAAAATATATTTTAAATATAAAAAAAATACATTTATGAATATATTAAAAATATATTTAAAATAGATGAAAAATACATAAATATGTATGCAAAATGTATTTAAAATATATGAAAGACATATTTTGATTATATCACTTTTGGCCGATTTTCGTACATTTAGAATACATCTGAAATATATGTGGAATGTATGCGTACATATATAAAAAATATATGAAAAATAAATTCGAAATATATCTCTAAAAATACCTTTAAAATACAAAAAAAATACATTTTTAATATATTTTGGTTGTATGCGCTGACTTAGGTTCCAAAAGTAGGGCGTCGTAGAGTACGACCAGCGAATATCAGCTTCACGTTGCTAGTGGATGTCTTAACAGCCTGAGAGCTCCATTATTTGCCAACCGAATAGTAGTTCCAGTAGGGCGCAAAGCACTCCAGGTGTTAAAGTTGTCCAAGATGACCAGGACACTCTGGGTTTTCTTATAAAAAACTATCGGAGGGAGTAAAAAAAATTTTTCAACCAACCAGGAAGTCCCCCTGGAGCACCAAGTGATCCAGGTGTTTGAATGGTCCAAGGCGCCAGAACCTTCTGGATTTTCTTATGAAAAACTATCGAAGGGTGTGAAGGAAATCATTTTCAGCCATTCAAGAATTCCCACTGGAGCACCAAGCGATCCAGGTGTTTGAATGGTCCAAGGCGCCAGAACCTTCTGGATTTTCTTATGAAAAACTATCGAAGGGTGTGAAGGAAATCATTTTCAGCCATTCAAGAATTCCCACTGGAGCACCAAGCGATCCAGGTGTTTCAGTGGTCCAAGGTGCCAGGACCCTCTGGATTTTCTTATGAAAAACTACCGGAGGGAGTAAAAAAAAAAATTTTTCAACCAACCAGGAAGTCCCCCTGGAGCACCAAGTGCCTCGGGAGTTGAAGTATTTTAAGATGACCAGGATTCTTCGGATTTAATTTAATAAAATATCAAAAGCAATAAAAAAATCGTTTTAGCCAACCTGACACTTCCACAAAAAGCACCAAGTGCTTGGTGCTTCAGTGGAAAAGTCTTCTTTACCAAAAATAAATTGTTTTTCGCCATTAATTTTTGTACAAGAAAAATCCCGAGAGTCCTGGTCATTTTGAATCCTCCAAATCCAGTGGGATTTCCTGGTTGGCTAAAAATGATTTTTTTCACTCCCTTTGATAGTTTTTCATAAGAAAATCCAGAGGGTTCTGGCACTTTGAACCAGTTTGACACCTGGATCGCTTGGTGCCCCAGTGGAACTTCCTAGTTGGCTAAAAATTTTTTTTTTTACTCCCTTCGATAGTTTTTCATGAGAAAATCCAGAGAGTTCTGGCACCTTGGACCACTGAAACACCTGGATCGCTTGGTGCTCCAGGGGGACTTCCTGGTTGGTTGAAAATGATTTTTTTTACTTCTTTCAATAGTTTTTCATAAGAAAATCCAGAGGGTCCTGGCACCTTGGACCACTGAAACACCTGGATCGCTTGGTGCTCCAGTGGGAATTCTTGAATGGCTGAAAATGATTTCCTTCACACCCTTCGATAGTTTTTCATAAGAAAATCCAGAAGGTTCTGGCGCCTTGGACCATTCAAACACCTGGATCGCTTGGTGCTCCAGTGGGAATTCTTGAATGGCTGAAAATGATTTCCTTCACACCCTTCGATAGTTTTTCATAAGAAAATCCAGAAGGTTCTGGCGCCTTGGACCATTCAAACACCTGGATCACTTGGTGCTCCAGGGGGACTTCCTGGTTGGTTGAAAAATTTTTTTTACTCCCTCCGATAGTTTTTTATAAGAAAACCCAGAGTGTCCTGGTCATCTTGGACAACTTTAACACCTGGAGTGCTTTGCGCCCTACTGGAACTACTATTCGGTTGGCAAATAATGGAGCTCTCAGGCTGTTAAGACATCCACTAGCAACGTGAAGCTGATATGCGCTGGTCGTACTCTACGACGCCCTACTTTTGGAACCTAAGTCAGCGCACACAACCAAAATATATTAAAAATGTATTTTTTTTGTATTTTAAAGGTATTTTTAGAGATATATTTCGAATATATTTTTCATATATTTTTTATATATGTACGCATACATTCCACATATATTTCAGATGTATTCTAAATGTACGAAAATCGGCCAAAAGTGATATAATCAAAATATATCTTTCATATATTTTAAATACATTTTACATACATATTTATGTATTTTTCATCTATTTTAAATATATTTTTAATATATTCATAAATGTATTTTTTTTATATTTAAAATATATTTTTTTTCCATGGGGGTATGGACGGTGTGCATTTTCTGGCTGCTCGTGCTAAGAATAATAACATTATAGCAAGTATTGAAAATATTGAAAAGGGAAAATGAAAAAATGTGCTGTCATTCCCGTTGTGTGCAAATTTACCGTAAATTTATTATGTACAGTAAAAATGTTGGTTTTAAAGTTGAAGGAGCGTAAGGTCAAAGAATTTGAAAATGAAAGCTCTTACAGTATTTCATGGAGACTTGAACATATATATGCTACTTATCATTTAACTTTGCTACAAGAAGAATTTATGAGCAGGTGCTTATGAGCGGACGCAATACTATCAGAATAACCTGAAACTTAATCGATTAGGATAGAAAAAATCAAATCGATTTAAGTGTGATGGATGGTTGCTGAAGTTGCTGGAGATGAGACTCTCTCAGTAAAGACTCGTTTATGCATTTTTCAAGCCGCGATATCTTGTAATTGTAGCAATTTCAATTTAAGTTAATTATAACTGAATAAAGTACAATAAGCCTCACATGAACCAATAATGCTGTTTCGGTAGCTTTGTACTCAAACTTGAGGAGCATTGTAAGATTAATAATAATTAATGGCGCATAGTGATGAGTACATTGTTAATTTTTTTTTTTTAATTATAATAACATGATCTAGATTCCTTTGTGATCTAGGATTTTAAGTAATATTATTGACAATTTCCGTGATAGGAATTGCTCATTTGTTCTAGTTTTTGATTTTTTTACCAAAATTCGATTTGCAAGTACGCCTGTTAGACTATTTTGTAATACACGACTTAATATGCGACGCGTTAGGAAATGTGTTATCTTTAACTATTCTAACAGTCAGTCCTAAGCACGAAAAAGTATGAAGGGAAATCGAATTGGGCTCATGAAGCCTTTTTCTATAAGTTCAGAGTGATAGGGAATACTCTACGATAGAAAAATTTTTTTTCACAACTATTGCAATTTTTTAAAGAAAATTCTTTGACGAAAATGGCTAGGTAACTCAGTCGTTTATTTGCAATTAATAAAATAAAAAAACCAAAAGACTGCTTATCTACATATATTGTGTATATTTATCCTATTAGGGGCGCCTGCGCATTATCGTCTGTTTTATATTTTATTTTTTTTTAAATTTATTTTATTATTATTATTTTATAATAAATGAGCATTATGAGTCGTGCACTTTTGGATTTTCCAAACTTTTTTTTTTCGATACGGTGAAAATATTATTCCTGATGGCCAAAATAAATTATTGTGCAAGTTTGAGCTCTTAATATTGATATTAAGAGGTGCATCGTTACGATTATTAGTTTTTTCACAGAAATTTCATTTTTGACCTAAAACTCGTAAATCATTATTCTGAAAAGTTTGAGCAATGTATAGTTTTGTTATGTCCGGATTTAATTAATTAATAATAATTAATTATTGGAAATGGTCGCGTGGGCCTCAAGTGGGAGGCACCGGGCAAACAGGGTGATTTTCCTAGAGGATTAGCTCTAGGTTTTATTTTTATTGTGAGAACTCGAACGATAAACCCCGCAGGGGCCTCTCTGTGTATTCGATGCAGAATTTGGATTTTATATGTTAGAGAAATTGGTAATTTTCACCTACCTTTCGTTGTTCGCTGCTTACTTGCAAGTTGGTCTTTGGACTGCAAACTCCTGGGTACAGCTTCTGTTGGTCCCTGATCGAAAGATGAATTGGCTCAGGAAAAAGGGATGCGGTTCTTAATATTAGAAATAATCTAATATGCAGGTTTCCCAATGATAGATGTTTATTGAAATATTTCCCTATGGGCTCGCCGTACTCAGTTCACAAGATGTTAAATTGTTCTTAACACTAAGGTTCTTTTCTGTCACTTAAATCTCTGGGATTTACACTTAACTCTTAAACTTAAACTTATGGATTTACACTTGGAATTTGATGAGTCTTTAGCTCATATGAGTTCGGTATGAATCCCCGACTCCAGCAATTCACTCGGACGAGAATCGCTGTTTATACACTTAACAATTATTGTAAAAATCACCCACGCCTCCTCGTGTTTACGCGAGCGGTACTTCCCGTGTGGTGATTTTCAGAAAAGAAAATATAATTTTAAAAGAGACAATTTTGAATAGAACTTTAACGGTAACAAGCAACTTGCCACGCCTCCTCGAGTGCAATATCGAGACGATCTTCCCGTGGGATTTTATAGTATACTTGACTGTTTAGATTTTATTAATGAAAACGAAACTAATCGGTTTTAAGAGAAATAGAAAATAGAAAAGAGGGTTGCCTAAACGTAACACGGTTTAGAACTCACGCGGGCCAGCAAGGAAGATACATTAACTTCTCAAGCGTCATAGGCTGCCGCACCTTGGTGTTCGTTGTTTTTATCACCTCGGTTCGCGGTTCTGGGGGGAATAATTTAGAATATATAATTGGATGAATTTAGAATACAGTCAAGTGTAATTCCCTGATTGGAGGAATCGTTGACGACGTGCAACGAGGTGTTGGCCGAAGTTGCTATCCCTAAAATTGTTAACGCTGCACTTTGCAGCGAGCGCGGCAAAGAGGCCCCTTTAAATATACGGCAAGCCGGATATAACAGTTTTAAAGGAAATTGAATTCCCTACAAAAAAATCTCTCTTAGTAAATTGACGTAAAACGAGCCGTTTCCTTGTAACCGCGCCTTAAACATTGATTTGTTTTTTAAATTCTTTCTTTCTATTCTGGATTTTTGTAACTACTAGAAATATTAAAATTTTTGGTAATTGTTTAGATGTGTGGCTCCACCTATTTTTGAACATAAAAATCGAAAAATAATGATATCAACAAATTTTTTTTTTTTTATTGTTTTTCTCTGCGGCGGATTTATGGATCTGCCATCGTTTATTATAGAATCTTGATATTTTAATTACTTTTTGTAGTTTTAAAGTATAAAAAAAGCACTTTTTTCTGGTTTATTATTGAAATTTTCGGGGCAAAATTTTTGCGAGATTTCAATTATTTTTTTTCGTAATAAGAATGAAAAATAGAACAAATTCAAAAAAAAAATCTGGGCGTCGGTTGGCCCTGCGGGCCAGCCCCAAAACTTCCCGCTGTTTTCGAGCTCAAGGAGCTTGAAAACATCACTGTGAATATATTTTCGAGCTCAAAAATGCTATTACATGCTATCATTTTTTTATGAACTTTTCAAGATCTAACAAGTAATGTTTTATGCTAGAGTTTAAAAGTTAAGAATCAAAAATCATTGATGAAGAAGCGGCTTTTGAATTTTTATTTTCGATTATGTCCTCTCAAGTACATGTATTGAGGCAGAAATCAATGTCAGTGATCAAAATCAAGATTTAATGAGTTTTGGCTTAAGTCAGAGCAATAATGTATGGAATATCCAAGAAAAACATTAAAGACTGGGTTTTTTCAATTTTTTGCTGACAATATGTTTAAAACTAAGGAACAAGTTACATGACATTATCTGATGATCGAAAGAGACTATATTGAGAAAGATTTGGTATGATTTCAGACACATTTTAACACATTATATTTTGATATATCCGGACAAAATAACATGAAATGTTATTTTTTTAACTTTTCGGCAATCTGCGCGTTTTATTGAGTTCTAGAGCTGATCAGGTTTTGAAATTGATCGGACGAGTCACTTCAAAGATAATGGAAAAAAAACTTTTTTTTATCATTTCTTTCGCCAACGATATCTCTCGAACAAATTAACCGATTGAGATTGCCTAGGTGGCATTCGACGCGGCTTACGAAGTTCTAGAGCTGATTAGATTTTGAAGTCGATCGTTCAAGTCGTTACTGAGAAATCACTAAAAAACTAGAAAAAAAAATTTTTTTTTTTTTGGTAATTCGCCAATATATTCGAGTCTACTTGATCAAATGATCTGAAATTTTCAGGAAAGTTGAGGGCCAACAAGCTCTTTCGATTGCCACCTCAACCATCCGAATCGATTCATTAGTTAAAAAGTTACAAAGAGTTTACACACAGACACACAGACACATACACACACACACACACACACACACACACACACACACACACACACACACACACACACACACACACACACATACATACATACTAGGGTGATCCAAAAAATAACAAATTTTTTTTTTTTCTTCCATACAGGTTCAAAAGTTTCATTTAGATAAAAAAAGACGCCTGTGAAAATTAGAGCTTTTAATATTAACATTAAGAGGTTCCTCATCGCACTTTTCTATTTTCCATAAGAATAACATGGGAAAATTTTTTTTTACGTCTTCTGATTTTTATAAGTAGCTAACGATGCGTCATAGGAATAATTGGCAGGTATATTTTTGAAGGGAATTGAATGCTCTACAAAAAAAGATTCTTATCATTTTTTGAGGAATCTATTTGTTGAAAAGTTATTTGAGGTTGAAGACGAATTCATATTAAATTTTAAGATTTTCTACTTTTCCGGCGAAACTATCAGACTTATTACAAACTACCATTGGACCTTTTTTGTAGACAATTTTATTCCCTAAAAGTTATTTCGAATAAAGTTTTTTCGAATTCCGCATTGTTTTCTAGTTATTTTTATTTTAATGTGATGCTCATAAAAAAATAGTCTTCTGATCGATTAAAAGAGCTTGACCAAATTCCAAAGCTGGGCAGTGTCCTCGTGAATTAGATTTTCCATGCGAGAGACATAGTTATTGTAGCAGATTGTGATCATTCTCTTGCATTCTTGTCTCATAGTCTGGAACTCCTTATACGTATAGTGGTTCCTATGTTTTTTGTAATTCTTATGGATTTGATTCTTTAATTTAATTTTTCTTATAAGCTCTTTAGAGAACCAACATGGATAATCACTTCGATTATTAGCGTACACTGGGACGTGCTCTGAAATGCCTGACTTTAGTTTCTCACAAAACCATAATAACTTATCATCAACTGTTTTTATATTATACAGTTCTAACCAATTTGTGTTTAAGAAAAAATCGTTGAGTGCAACATAGTTGGCTTTTTTGAAGGAGTATTGAAGTTCTTTAAACACCTTCATACTGGCTATACAAGACAAATATATAGATATAGTTGGGTGATAATCCAATTTATTGAATATCAAATATGAAAATTTATATGTAGCGGTTTATAATATATATAATTATATATATTTATATGAAGTGATGCCAAGCGTCGTTCGTGTAAAACAGTGTTGTTAGTGTTTCTTAATTATTTAGTGATAAAAACATTAATAACGGGGATATTTATTTTATATAAAGACCAATATATATCTGTATATATTATACGTTGATCTGATCAATATAATTATATGAATCACAATGTCGTGCAGAGGTTGTGAAGTGAAATTAGCAACTGCTATACAAATTTTTAATGATCGATCGAAAACAATTGAATTTATGATGCAACATAATGCAGTTTTTAAATCTATCACTTGTCCAAATTGTTCGAAAGAATGTGTTTTGAATGAAAGACATTATTGTGGCGATGTCAAAGAAGAACATCAAAAACTATAAAGAAAAAAGTAATTGTTTCGCGTTGCAATTTCAAGCTATCATTGCAAACTGATACTTGGTTTGCGAACGTACTACTCACCCCAGAAAAATGTTGCTCATTTATAACACAATATTTATTGTTAAATCCGCCTTACCAACAATATTTAATTGATGAGTTGGATATATCATCAGCAACATTTTGCAATTGGAGTGGATTCAAACGAGAACTTTTAGAGTACTGAGTGTATGAAAATACTTCTACACAAATTGGCGGCCACAATAAAACGGTTGAAATTGACGAGGCGACATTTGGAAAGCGCAATTATAATCGGGGTAGAGTCATCGAAAGGCAGTGGATTTTTGGCGGAATTGAGCGGGAGTCAAAATCATTTTTCATGATTCCAGTTCCAGATCGGAAACAAGAAATTCTTTTGAAAATAATTAAAGAGAAAATTCAACCTGGGACTACAATTATTTCCGATTGCTGGAAAGCATACAATTGCCTTGAAAATGAAGGTAAATCAATTTTATTGTTTATTTGCATTGGTTTTATTAATTAAAATTATCTTTAATTTTTTCCAATTAGGTTTTAAACATCTGACCGTTAATCATTCTTTGAATTTTGTTGATCCAGATACGTCAGCTCATACACAAAATGTAGAGTGAAATAGGAGAACAGCGCGTCAATGAATGCCAAAATTTGGTAGACGTGAAGAATATATGTCCGGCTATATCGCTAAATTTATTTTTCGATCACGATTTCCAAATCACTGCCAACGTTTACATGTTTTGTTTTCTAATTTACACAAATTAGAAAAATCTAATTTAATCTAAATTATTATATGATCAATTAATTAGAGAATAATTTGTTTTTGTTTTTTATTGTTTTATTTTTGTTAATTATTTTACGTAAAATTAATTATTTCAATAGGGCTGGCAATAGCCTATCGAACAAGGTACTTGCTTACCAAAGCGTAGGACCAGGTTTGATCCTGGCATGCACTAATGAATTTTATTTTCACAATACTATTTATGTGCATTATATTGTCAGCTCCCTGGTGGTGGAATACCGACAATTTTTCGACCGAATTGAAGTGGCGCCGACTTCATTACAAAATGATAGCGGAACACAAAAACTCGATCGAATCTGCAGGGCTCTGCTGCTTCTATGACTAGGCTAGCGGGTGGGGCTTCTTATCAAAGAAAAACACCTGTATTAGCCGAGCATAGGTGGCGGCAGAGGCCCATAAACATTTCGCAGAACCTCTAGCTTTGGTGTAAGCCAACGTGTCAAAGCAGTGATAGAGGGAGTCCTCCACCAATGTTACCCTTGGATAACAGGCATCCTCCATTGTATAAGTGCCTTATCCTACACAGTGGGCTCTGAAGGATGGACCATAATAATACCCACATTAACTTCTTAGGAGACATAATTTCGGATGACAAGACCCCCCGATGACAAGGACACGACGTATGATGGCCACGGTAGCTGAAGGCTAGGACTCATAGTGACGGGAGAACGACGGTGGGCTTAGCTAACGCCAGGTCCCGGTTCTTCTTGAACTAGTGGGGACTGCTGACAGCGGCTGTGTCCCGCGACGTGTTTCCTTGGACTCGGGGCGGGGAATCACCGAAATAAAAACTATGTCTCCTCCACCTATAAACTCAAAAACAATAGTATCTACAGTAGTCAAATTATAAATAGTTGTTGGAAGAACAGTGGGCTTAGCAAGTTCGTTGTTAGGTGGACTGGCAACAAAGCAAGGCCTAATAAAAATGATCACCAGGACCGCGATCTTCTCCGATAACTATAAAATTGTCCTCACTGGACCCGGGTACAATGGCTAACACAAGCTGAGTGCCCGGTTAAACCAACTAAATTAAATTCAATTCAATTATTTCAATAAGACTATTAATAACTAGTCAATCAATTAGTAATTTAACTGATCTAATTAATTAAAAATTATATATATATATTAGTTAATACTCAGTTATTAAATATTCTGTTTTTGTTGATTATTTTACATAAAAAAAATTTGTTACAAAATTTATTCGTTTTTATTAATTTTTTTGATAAAATAAAAACAATGAATTTTCACGTGAAACAAATTTTTTGATAGTGTTGTTTTGTAGTAGTTTAACACACAAAAAAGTGTGGAAAATAGCGTCCTTTTTTCACTAATTTTATGTGTGTGCAATTAAGAAAATATACCAACACACAAAAAAGTGTGAAAAATAGCGTCCTTTTTTCACTAATTTTATGTGTGTGAAATTAAGAAAATTAAAAACTACAAAAAAAAAATTGAAATATTAAAATTGTATCATTTTTTTGGTAGATTCATAAATCCGCCGCGAAGAAGAACAATTAAAAAAAAAAAAGTTCCCGTTATCTCCATTTTTGTAATTTTTACAACCAATAATTTGTTATTTAAAACTTTTAAGAACTCGAATTTTTTAAAAGAATATAAAAAAAAATCTGTCTATCGGTTGACTCTGCGGGCCAGCCCCAAAACTTCCTGCTGTTTTCTAGCTCCTTGAGCTCGAAAATACTTTTAGATCCCATTGTTTTCGAAAAAAACCGATTTTAGCATTTCTTCCTCCCACGATATCTCACGAACGAATTGACTAATTTTGATGGTTGAGGCGGCAATCGACGTGTTTTAATGAGTTCTATTGCTGCTAAAATTTTGAAATTGTTTGGTTCAGTTGTTTCGAAGATATTCGCAAAAAACCGTTTTTTACCCATTTCTTTCTCCCGCGATAACTCTCGAACGAATACTCCGATTGAAATGGCTAAGGCGGCAATCGACGCGTTTTATTAAGTTCTAGAACTGATTAAATTTTGACGTTGATCTTATAAGTCGTTTCTAAGAAATCAATACAAAACTAAAAAGAAAAAATTTTTTTTTCGTAATTCGCCAATATTTTCTAGTCTACTTGATCAAATGATCTGAAATTTTCAGAAAAGTTGATGGCCAACAAGCTCTTTCGATTGTCACCTTAACCATCCAAATCTGTTCATTAGTTAAAAAGTTATAGACCGGTCACACACATACATACACACATCCACACACACACACACACACACACACACACACACACACATACAGACACTCGGACATCATTATAAAAATAGTCAGAATAGCTTCCTAGGACCTCGAAACGTCGACATCTGATGAAATTTCGATTTTCGCAAATCGGGGTGAAAACAATAACTTCCCAATTTTTCGAAAATCGTCGATTTTCTTAGCGGGAAGTTAAAAATTCAAATTATGATATTGAGACCTTTTTTTTCCAAATTTGTTCTATTTTTCATTCTCTTTACGAAAAAAAATAATTGAAGACTCGCAAAAATTTTACCACGAAAATTTCGATAAAAAACCAGAAAAAGGGCTTTTTTTTATACTTTAAAACTACAAAAAGTAATTAAAATATCAAGATTCTATAATAAATGATGGCAGATCGATAAATCCGCCGCCGAGAAGAACAATTTCAAAAAAAAAATTTGTTGATACCGTCATTATTGTATTTTTTATGTTGAAAAATAGGTGGAGCCACACATCTAAGCAATTACCCTAAATTCACTCCTTCGAAAGTTATTCAAGGTTAAAGTTAAGTCAAAACGAGTTCAATAACCTGATACTACTTATGGGGCATTTCACGCCAAATCGACCACTTTTGAACCCGACCCCTTTAGATTTGGTTGAAAATTTTTTCTCTTTTTCTACCCCATCAAAAACGTTTCTCATAATTTTTTCAAATTTCTTCACCCAACCGAAAAAAAGTTATAAATTTTTGAAAAAAATGACTTTCTTTATTTGAAATAGCTATGACTTTTTCAAAATTCGACTGATTGGGACGTTTTTTTTTTCAAAATTTTAGTCTTTAAATGTTCTTTTTGAAAAAAAATACATTAAAATTATTGAAACCTATCTTTATTGTTTTTTTGTTGATTTTTTGCAAAAATAAAAAATTTTCCGATGTTTACTTATTTTGATTTTTTTTTTTTATAAAACTGACATTTCCTGCAGATCCTTAAAATTTTTCAGCGATGTTTTTTCGATTTATATTTTTTTCTCCAATTAAAAAAAAAAATTTTTTACAACTAGCCTTATTTCTCAGAAAACCTCATCACAACTAGGGTAAGTGTGGGTATTACTGCAGGTGTAGGTATTACTGCAGATTTTCTCGTTTTAATTATTAATAAATGGGTTATGACTTTTTTTATTAAAAAAAAATTAATTCTGTTAATTTAAACCTTTTGGAAAATAACTGCATAGTGGTTTTAAATGTATGACAATTATTCAATTTGTTATTAATTAATAAAGATTAAGTAGTTACAGAAGTGAATCATTTTATCTTTTTTGAGAGCTTCAGTGTAAAAAGAGGTGGTCGTAAAAAGTCTTTTTCTTTACATAAATGAGCTAATTAATATATTTTTTACGTTTAGAAGTTAGATAACCCTTTTTTAGAATCGAATATTTAATAAAAATTACATTTTGATCAGTAAAATTTATTTAATTAAGCATGCAGTAATTGGTACCGAGGAACCGCGTGTGCGTGTATTACTGCAATTTTCTCAGTCGACTGCAGTAATAGAAGCGCCTCTATTTGTGTATGTCTGTACTTATTACTGCGGACGTAAACACGGCTATTTTAACCTCTAAATAAGCGCGTAAATCAAGTTGTCTCGAAGTGAAAGATAAACTATGGATAAAATTAATAAAAAATCAAAAGTTAATAAACAAAAAAATAAGAAGTCGAAAGTAATTAAAAGAACTCGGTGTAATTATGATAAAGCTAATCTAAAATTAGCAGTTGGAGAAGCTCTTACGAGAAAGACAACAACCGAGGCTGCTCGGAAGTATAATGTTTCAGAGTCGACAGTTAGAGCAAAAAAACAATGCAAATACAACAATAAACCACCTGGACCATCTACAGTTTTAAGTAATAAGGAAGAAAATGAGCTGGTAGAGTGAATTTTTTACTGTTGCAGGCAGGGGTTCCCTGTAACTAAACAAAAATTGTTACACGGAGAAAAAAATATTGTTCTCAGAAGTATACTGTATAGTTACAGTAACAATTCGCTATAGTTATCTACTAGATTGTCACTGCAACGATCTACTGTATCGTTTTGACAACAATACGGTGGATAGCTCTGAGATCTATTGGCAAGGTGCGCGACGGAAACGACATCTGTCGACCGCATTAAATCATCCTCTAAAAGCGCAGAGATAATACGGCAAATTGATATAAACAAATAATTAAAATTTATAAAAATCGTGAAATATATGTGCAATACCACACTTGAAACGTGGAAAAAAATAAATAGGATTGTATTAAAAAAGTAAGTATAAAAAATTTAAATAAATATTAAATAAGTATTCTTTCGCACTGCATAAGGTTAGCTTCTGATAATAATAATAACAACAACAACAATAATAGTCATAATAACGAAAGAGTTCAAATAATTATAATTATTTTAAATTTGAAAACATTAATTTGCATTAAGTAAAGAAATCAAAATGATTTCAATTATTTGTAATTTTAAATTTGGAAACTCTAGAATTTAAAAAACTTTGTGTTAAAAATTTTTAACAACTATTTGTTCTCATTTTTTAACACTGCTTTCATATAACAATTCACAACATAAGTGCGATTTAACGCGTGTTTCGTCCACTGCGGGCGCTGTAGTAGATTCGGTAGTCCCTACCCTATACCCCACACCTTGCCAATACGGTATCGTTCTGAGCCCTATCTGACGTCACGCACATTGAAAATTATATGAGATATTAAAAAACCTTTATCATTCATAAATAAATGATAAGCAAATAACTTTGATTAAATAACATAATCTATAAAACTGATTTATTAGTTAGTTATAGTCTAAATAAATTTTAAATATAAATATAAATATATCTTTTAATTTTTTGAATTTATTTATTAGTAATTTAATTTTAAATGAAATAATAATTCAGATCTCATTTGTTTATTGATTTTTTTTCTTCTATTTACGTATCACATTTAAATTATAAAACATCGACTATATATAATATTTAGATTTTTGGTTATGAATTTATATTTGATTACAAAAAGCATAAAAAAACACTCATTAATAAATATATCAACATAGTTATGGAGATTATACTCTGTTAATTTATTAATTACCCGTGGGCTCATATTTCAACATCACAATTATTTTTTACACTATTTTTTTTATTAAACGTCTGCTAGCAACAATTATACAATATTCAAAAATTGGCGCGAAAATGGATGTTTAGTTGGGTTAGACGGTGCCGTGTGAGGTGACGACTACGGAAAGTCGTATAGGGCTCACAGCTATCTAATAGATAGTTACTGGAACGATACGATATTGTTACCATAAGCATACGCATTGTTGTGGTAACGATCTACGAGTTACTATACTTTAGATCGTTCGAGGAGCAATATTTTTTTTTTCCGTGTAGATAGTGTCAAACTGTTATGTGACAATGATGAACGCAAAACCCCATTTGTGGATAATAAACCAGGACGCTCTTGGTATGAAGCTTTTATGAAACGTCATCCTCAAGTGTCTGAAAGAGTTTCTGAAAATTGATCTGTAACCCGAGCCAAAGTGACAGAAATAGGTATACGTGCATGGTTTCAAGGAATCAGGGATTACTTAATTGAAATTTTAACAGAAGATCTTTTGAATATTGATCCCTCGAGGACTTTTAATGGAGATGAAATTGGTGTCTCCATGAATCCTAAACCATCATCTGTTCTTGTGTCAAGTGGAACTAAGAACGTGTACAGTATTGTTGGTAATAATGAAAAAGAAAATGTCACCGTTCTCGTCACTGCTAATGCAGCAGGTAACTTAGCACCAACTTTGCTACTTTTCGCAGGTCAAAGCATACCTAAAGACGTTATAAAAGTAGCACCTAAAAACTTTAGTTTTGGTAATTCAGAAAATGGTTGGATGACGTCAAAAAATTTTTACGAGTACGTAACGAATATTTTCTTCCCATGAGTTGTCCAAAGCAATATGAAGTTTCCAATTATATTGTATATCGATGGACATTGTTCACACGTAACATTACCTTTGAGTCAATTTTGTAGTGAAAATAAAATTATTGGCATTGCTTTACATCCCAACGCTACTCATATTTTACAACCGTTGGATGTAGCGCTTTTTCGAACATTTAGAGCAGCTTACCAAAGATCGTTTCAAACTTTATGTGAAAATTCTGGTACAATTAGTATAAAAAAAAGTCAAGTGGCTGTTGTACTACAAAAAACATTCGAGAGTTTAGATTTTAAAAAAATTTTAGAAAACGGGTTCAAAACATGCGGATTACATCCTCTGAACGCTGACGCAATTGATTACAGTAAAGTTTTCAAAAAGCTCACAATTTCTTGTCATGATATAGAAAGCTCTTCAAGTTCAAAAGGTACAATACCTGAAATATCTACTGAAACTGAATCTTTGCGAGTTCTAGAGAGTTTAATAGACGAAGACATATTAACATCATTCAGAGTCAATGATAGCTCCATTTGGACAGGAAGAAAAGAAGATGAAACTCTCTTTAAAATTTGGTTCAAATTGACAAAACCAACAGATGCCAGTAATCAATCAAGCCAGCATATGCCTCTTGGTCAAGAAGTAAGCAATGTACATTAAAGTTTCTGACACTATTTGCGATAATTTTTTTCATACATTGTAATTTATTTATCTTTATTTTTTATAGCAAAACTTTGATGATAATAACGAACCTATGCACCATTTGGGAGAAACGATCGACATGTCAACTATTGACGACCAAGAAGGACCGTCATCAATCAATGACCTGGATAATATAATTGTACTTTAATTATTCAATATTTTTATATTTTAAATTTTACTATAGCTTATATATTTACTAACATTAACAATTATAGTTAAACGATTTACTATTACTGATGAATTTATAATTCTATCAAAAATTAGAATTACAATAATCAATTTGTATAAATATTTATGTGTGTATAATATACATTGGGGTGATCCAAAAAATAACAAATTTTTTTTTTTCTCGGAAACAGGTTCAAAAGTTTCATTAAGATAAAAAAAGACGCCTGTGAAAATTAGAGCTCTTAATATTAACTTTAAGAGGTTCCTCATCGCACTTTTCTATTTTCCATAAGAATAACATGGGAAAAATTTTTTTTACGTCTTCTGATTTTTATAAGTAGCTAACGATACGTCATATAATTAATTGGCAGGCATATTTTTGTTGGGAATTTAATGCTCTACAAAAAAAGATTCTCATCATTTTTTGAGGAATCTATTTGTTCATAAGTTATTTGAGGTTTAAGTCAAATTCATATTAAATTTTGAGATTTTCCTACTTTTCCGGCGAAACTATCAGAGCTATTACAAAATATTACTAGACCTTTTTTGTAGACAACTTTATTCCCTAGAAGTTATTTTAAATAAAGTTTTTTCGAATTCCACATTGTTTTCTAGTTATTTTTATTTTAATGTCAAGCTCATAAAAAAAACAGTCTTCTGATCGATTTTAAGAGCTTGACATTAAAATAAAAATAATTAGAAAACAATGCGCAATTCGAAAAAACTTCATGAGAAATAACTTCTAGGGAATGAAATCGTCTACGAAAAAGGTCTAATGATGTTTTGTAATAGCTCTGATAGTATCGCCGGAAAAGTAAGAAAATCTCAAAATTTAATATGAATTCGACTTCAACCTCAAATAACTTTTGAACAAATAGATTCCTCAAAAAATGATATGAATCTTTTTTTGTAGAGAATTTAATTACCTACAAAAATATGCCTGCCAATTGTTCCTATGACGCATCCTTAGCTACTTATGAAAATCAGAAGACGTAAAAAAAATTTTTTCCATGTTATTCTTATGGAAAATAGAAAAGTGCGATGAGGAACCTCTTAAAGTTAATATTAAGAGCTCTAATTTTCACAGGCGTCTTTTTTTATCTTAATGAAACTTTTGAACCTGTTTCCGAGAAAAAAAAAAAATTTGTTATTTTTTGGATCACCCTAATATACATATTGATACTCATACAATTAATTTGAGTTAATAAGATTTTTTATACTGTATACATATATAATTATTTTACATTTATGAAATCATAAATTGTTTGTCAAATTAATTATTTTGCCTTATCTCATACGATGTTCAATTTTCTTTTCATGTAAATTTTCAGAATGAGACTGCCAATGGTGAATGGAATGAAGAAAATGAAGATACTAGTCGAATTGAATACGTGCTTGATGATCATGGCAATTCGATGGGTTTCATGCGTTTTGAGCACCTGACAAAATATCCCCGACAAAATATCTCTGGACAAAATATCCCCAGTTTTGTGTCAGTTTTTTTGGCTTTTTTCACTATTTTTGCTTTCTATTCATGGGGATATTTTGTCCGGAGATATTTTGTCGTGGATATTTTGTCAGGTGCTCAAAACGCCTGATACCAATTTGATGGCTATATCTGAGGAAAATATAGAACCGGTTATAATTGCTTCCACAAATACTCAAAGTCCTATCCTGAAAGATCTATCAACTGCTCAAATAATATTTGAAACCAATCTTCAAGCCTCCGACCTGATACTCATTCCTCTTTCTGCTGCTCTCAACTCCTCCGATTGTATTATTCAGAAAGATGTTCAGATCACGTCTGAAACAACTGATGGAAATAATCCTAATTTTCCAAAAACTCAAAAAACTGTTACTTCTTCAGCTGCATATGTTCAAGTACCTTCTTTCTTAAAGCCAGTTCCGATTTCTTCGTGCTTATCAGTTGAAACAGATCTTCCTGCTCCAGAAACAAGCGCAAAGCAACATTAAGATACACTACCGCTCAATGATATAGCTAATAATGCTGATGATCCGTTCATAAATACATTTTCAGAACCCTTTCAAAAACTATATTATTGGCCTAAATGTGATTTGTCAAAGAAAAAAAAACGAACCAATAGTTCTTCTCAAGTCCCATCTGTTTTATCAAGCTCTCAGTGGCAAGACATTCAAGAAGCGAAGGAAAATCAAAAACGATTAAAAACAGAAGAATTAATTTCCAAAAAAAAAATTAAACTAGAGCAACAGGAAATAAAAAAGAAAGAAAAAGAAAAAGAACGTGCTCGGAAGGAAGAAGCAAGACTAAAGAAAAAACAAATAAGATTGGAAAAAGAGAGAGAGAAGTTCGTTAAACAACAACAAAAAATTAAAGACGTTGAGGCTAAGCAAAAAGCTCAAGAAGAATTATTGCAAAAACAATTAAGTCTATGGAAATTAAAAAAAAAATAGCTGAGCTCCAAAGAGAAGAATCTGAAGTCCAGGAAAGCAATAATCAGTAGATTGTAAGATTAAATCAATTAAAATTGACGAATTCTGGTCAATTAATAATACGTTAAGGCTGTGTTACTTATCATTTAAAATATGAGGAATTCTTGTTATTACATTAAATTAATAAATTTGTTTTTTGATGTCTTTGTTCATTTATAAGTAAATCCTAAAATATAGCCGTTCCGCAGTGATAGGTACGCAGTAACTGGATCAGCTGCAGTAATGGACACGCCGTAATAGGAGCAAGCTACTTCAAGACCTGCAGTAATACATGCATTTCGACTTCTTTTTAAATGCTTATTATTTAACAAAAATATTTGTTTATCTCATTGTTGATTTTATTTTGGGTTAATAATGAGTCAAACTTTTGTTTAAAAAAAAAAATTATTATTATCTGGAGAAAATTTTATAAAAATGCTTTCGAAGTGAGACTTACGAAAAAACCTGCAGTAATACCCACACTTACCCTAGCCTTATTTCTCATGATTTTTAAATCTAAGTTTTCAAATAAAACATTAAATAAAAACTTTCCATTCGGAAAACCAGATAAAAAATTTCTTTCTAATCTCTAATTCCATATTTAATAATTGAAAAGTATTGGTGTTGGTTTAATTTTGAATTCTCCGTTTACACTGAAAATTATTCAAAAAATTTCATTCTTAAATGTCTCAACTATGAATCATCTTTTTATTTCAAATACTATTATATCTTACGATCAAGAGTAAGTTTAAAAATATTTAAACTTGAAGATCAAGCAAAACAGTATTCATTCCTGTTATAAGTGCTGTCAAATTTTTTGTCTTGATTACTTATCTGATTGCGTACAGAATCTGAATTAAAAAGTAATTTCCAATTTTTGATCCCATGTATTTGAATTAACAAGTTATTTTTTAATTTTCAATTTCACTTGTCTAATTAAAAATTAGTTTTTCGATTTTTAATCCCACGTGTTTATATTTAAATTAATTTTTCAATTTTTCAATTCAAGTTGTCGAATGAAAAATTAATTTTGTAGTTTTAATCGATATAATTCCAATTACGGACTGAAAATTTAATTTTTCATTACAAATATTCTCATTAAAGAATTTGCAACCCTGTGTATAGCCTCCACGCGTTTAACTTAGTAAAAGTGATCAGATGGTTCCACTTTTGACCACCAGATGGTGTAATCATCGAATGATATAATAATAATAGCATACTGCAATAATTATAACAGTCATCCCGTAGACTATACATTAGACACTGAATAGCCATCATACATAGACTATGGGGAAAAAAATGAACTATATTGGCAGGGTGTGGAGTATAGGGTGGGGACAATCGAATCGATTGTAGCGCCTGCAGTGGACGAAATACGCGTTAAATCGCACTTGTCTTGTGAATAGTTAAATGAAAGCAATGTTAAAAAATAAGGACAAGTAGTTGTTGTGTTGTTAATTGCAAAAATACTGACAGAAATAGTAATTGCAAGTTTTATACATTTCCATCCATGATATTCATCTTTGGCTAAAAATTATTACGGGGAATTTTTTAAATTACAAATTTTTAACCCAAAGTATTTTTAATTGTTGAGTTTTAAAATTTAAAATTACGAATAATTTAAATCACTTCAATTTCTTTACTTAATGCAAATTAATAATTTTAACTTTGAAAAAATTATAATTATAATTATTTTAACTCATTTGTTATTATGACTATTATTGTTGTTATTATTATTATTACAAGCTAACCTTATGTCGTTCAAAATATTATTTATTTTGTATTTATTAAAATTTTTTATACTTATTTTTTTCAGTACAATCTACTCTATATTTTTCCACCTTTCAAATGTGGTATCACACATATATTTCGCAATCTTTAAAAATTTTAATTATTTGTTTATAAAAACTTTCCGTATTCTCTCTGTGCTTTTTGAGGATGATTTAATGCGGTCGACAGATGTCGTTTTCGTCGCGCACCTTGCCAATAAATTGAGAATGACAAGTAATATAATGTGAAAGTGATCAGTAAATGCCATCATTCCAAATAGTAATTTTTTATTTACGATTAAAACGTGAATAATTACAGGATAAGTGTGAAAATTTAATGTCTATGTAAGAAAAATTACTATTTGAACTTTAAAAATCGTAACTGATACTTAGAAAATAGACGACACGTATTATAAAATTTACTATTTGAATGTTAAAATTCCCCATATTGACAACCGGGTTCCGGGTTATAATTTCAAATACTAATTTAAAAATTTAAATTTAAATATAGATAATAGTACAGCCAATTCTTTGGAATGTCAACACTCAGTAATTTATAGGTTATCTACAGATCTAGTGACTTTTCACAAAAAAAAAAAAAAACAGTGTTACCAATTTCGAATTACAGTGCCATCTTGTGGTTGTTAAATTCATTGAATATTGGGCGGGAACGTTTAAGTTCTCTGAAACAACGTTGATTTACATAAACAATAGTAATGAATACTGATTTACTCATTACAGTTACTGATAGAGTTTTTAATAATAGTTAAGTACATTGAATGAAATTATTTTAATAATGTAAGGATATTTTATTTCTTTTATGGTTTTCTCTACCTTAGTAAACGAGTAAGTTTTGTATTTTATCAGTTCAAGAGTAAAATGATTAGAAAAACCCGATTTTTGAGCAAAAAATGGTTTTTATTTTTTTTCAATATGTAGTACCATTTTTAAAAATTTCGAAAGGCCATGGATTCATAGGAAATTGGATGAGGAATTCAAAAAAAATATTTTCATAACTGTGTCGTAATGGTAAGATGCTTAAAAATTGAAATTAAAAATATAAACTCGTTTTTTTTTAGGTTTTTGTAAGCCGAAATAGCTCTTATTTTTTTTTCAGATAGCTACTATCAACCCCCAGAACATATCCAATTTTCAGATCAATCGAATAAGTACGCTCTGAGAACATCAATTTTTTCTAATTTTCAGTATTTTTCGATTTACTCCGAAGTGGTTATAGATAAAGACCTGAAACTCGCAGCATCGAAATATCTCATGGGTACAAACATTCCCTGAAAAAATGAGCCCCATCCCTATCTGGGGCCGATTCGGTATACTTATCGTCCCACGGCCTTTATTTTTTTCCGTGTATACATAAAAATCTTACGCTTTTCTGATAACGCTACGGAAGTTTTTTGCTGGCTAGGGTACCCCTCCGCAACGCCCCATAAGGAACTTCGTTCCAAAATTTTATGATATTTCTTATTCGAAGGTTATATTTTTTTTTCTTTATTAAACTTCATGCTATATTTTTCATGGTGATCGCAATTTCATTTAAGCGTAAAACTTGATTGATTTTCATAATAGTCTCCTAAATAGTACGAATTTTTTTAAAATTTTGAACGGCCAGCAAAAAAAATCGTTATGATAATCAAAGTTTTTGTACATTAGTATAAAATTTTACAATATTCGCTAAACTATTAAAAAATCTTATTAATTATGATGACAACATTTGAATTTAAAGAATATTTTTAATTTATTCTATTTATAGATCTTCCTAAAAGTAGTTTATTAAATAAGGTATTTGACTCCGAACATGAATTATGGAGTCAACCATGATATCATGATCTTAATATTTTTTCACAAGTTATTCTTTCATATTTCAATAAATATACCATCTACTCCAACGAGATCACGCACGTCGGTCACACCGGGTTCGATACCAGCAGATACCAGGGATTTTTTCATCAACATCACACATACTCGGTCAATCTCAGTAGATATCCTTACCCAACAAATCCTAAAAAATGTCTAGATGAAACTTTTTTTTTTTGCGATTTAAAATTATTTTCAGAAATAATTACTGTCCGTAAAATTGTAGTGAACTCTATAAAATTTATTTGGAATTTAATAAATCATCATTTATAAAATAAATTTTCCTCGGGTTGTTATAAAATGAACGAAAAAAAAAAATTAAAAATTTATGTGGGATTCGAACCCACGCTCGCTAAATACTTTTAAAGATGGTTATTATTATTATTATTTCAGGCCTGGTTTGATTGTAAAACAGTCAAAAGTGGACAAAACTCTACTAGTTACAATGAAACCAGGCGTGCTATCGCATAGATATTACTACAGAATAGGGATCCATTTTAATCGTCAAATTTGTGTCTAAAATGTATAGAAAAAAAAATACGATCAAAGAAAACCTGAAATTTCAACTCAAGATGTTCCCAAACTTATACTGGCCCTTTATATTCATAGTCTCTGATGATCATTACATTATTTCTTTTAATCGGTCCGTTAGTATAAATAATATCATCAACAAAAATTTCAAAAAATCACTGCTTGAGACATTTTCAACTTCTCGTAAACAAAATTGCAAATTTCCGAAAATTCGGAGTTATTGTTTTCACCCTGATTTTCGAAAATCGAGTTTCCATCAGATATCGACGTTTAAAGGTCCTACACAGTAAAAAAAATCTGTCTATCGGTTGACCCTGCGGGCGAGCTCCAAAACTTCTCACTGTTTTTGAGCTCCTTGAGCTCGAAAACATTGTTGTGGATAGATTTTCGAGCTCTTCGAGCTCGAATATACTTTTGTGTGCCATTGTTTTCGAAAAAAAACCGATTTTAGCATTTCTTTCTCCCACGATGTCTCAAGAACGAATTGACCGATTTTGATGGTTGAGGCGGCAATCGGCGTATATTATTGAGTTCTAGAGCTGATAAAATTTTGAAATTGTTTGGTTCAGTTGTTTCGAAGATATTCGCAAAAAAACCGTTTTTTACCCATTTCTTTCTCCCGCGATAACACTCAAACGAATACTCCGATTGAGATGGCTAAGGCGGCAATCGACGCGTTTTATTAAGTTCTAGAGCTGATTAAATTTTGAAATTGATCTTATGAGTCGTTTCTGAGAAATCAATAAAAAACTGAAAAAAAAAAAAAATTTTTTTTCGTAATTCGTCAATATTTTCGAGTCTACTTAATCAAATGATCTGAAACTTTTAGAAAAGTTGATGGCCAACACACACACACACACACACACACACACACACACACACACACACACACACACACACACACACACACACACACACACACACACACACACACACACACACACACACACACACACACACACACACACACACACACACACACATACATACATACATACAGACACTCGACCATCATTCTGAAAATAGTCAGAATAGCTTCTTAGGACCTCAAAACGTCGACATCTGATGAAATTTCGATTTTCGGAAATCGGGGTGAAAACAATAACTTCCCAATTTTTCGAAAATCGTCGATTTTCTTAGCGGGAAGTTAAAAATTTTTTGACTAAAAGTTAAAAAAAATTCTTGATTAAAAACGGCAGAAATTTATGTATATTTGAATCTGATGTTCATATCACTTAAACGTATACTTATTCTGATAAGATAAACTATAAAAAAAAAATATAAATTTCATTATAGGGCATTGTATATATCCAAAATATAATTTCCAATATTATGAATTATAATCGAGCCATATATTATAGAGTATATAGTGCATGCTAGATAAAAAATCTGGAAAACGGTTGGCCCTGCAAGCCAACTCCAAAACTTTCCGCTATTTTCGAATAGCGAAATAGTGAAGACATTTTCGAGCTCAAAAATGCTTTTGAATCCGATTCTTTTTTATCAGCTTTTCAAGCTGAAACAAATTACGTTTTATGTTCCAAAATTTAAGAATCGAAAATAATTAATGAACTAGCGTCTTTTAAATTTTTATTTAAATATTTATATCCAAAGCTATAGCAAGATTTCCGAATATCCTTAAATTTGTGAATTTTGACCTGTTTTTTACTAACTCATTTATAAGAAATTTTCAAAAATTTAAACAAAAATTTTTTTTTTTCGTAGTTTTCAATTTTCTCAGAATCTATTCGATCGAATGATTTAAAATTTTCAGGAAATTTGACGGCTGATAAGCTCTTTTGAGTGCTGTAAAACCCATGTAAATTGGTTAATTCATTAAAAAGTTATAAAAATTTTACACACATACATACATGTACACCCGCGCAAACACGCACACACACAAACACATACATACCGACACTCGGGCATTATTTTGAAAATAGTCAGAATAGCTTTCGAGGACTTCAAAACGTCGACATCTGATGAAAATTCGATTTTCGAAAATTGGGGTGAAAATAATAACTTCCCGAATTTTTTGGAAATCTTCGATTTTCTTAGCGGGAAATTATAAAGCAATAATGTTTATTATACTTTTCCAACATATCGTATTGAATATTAGATAATATACTTAAGAATATATAATATAAATATTTTTCTATTCGGGATAATAAATATTTAATATTTCTGTCTCATTAGAGGAAGGAAAATAAATCTACCGAATAATGATTAAACATCTAGAAAGATCAGACATCTCACTACGAATTGATTTGATCTAATCATAGATGTTTATAAGTAAGTGCGCATTTCAATCAGGTGATTTCAATGCATGACTCTGACTATGAAAAATTGCATTAGACTTCTTTGGGCTTCAACCATCTCAAATAGAAAAACTACTTATTAAAAAATTATACTGCAAATTATATTGATAATATTTATATTTAAAATTCGGTGAAATTATATATACTTCAAAATATATTTGTAAAATATACTATTATTTTTGTGACAGACACTTGAAATGTATGACATTTGACGCCTATAGCTGGCAGCTAAAAATATTAGATAAGATACAGCTGGTAAAAAAGATACCTAATCGTTCTAATAGTGACGTCATCATCGGATCAAAAAATAGTTTTTGGTTACATGTGCGATAGAAAACGACCAAAAAATATCGAAGTAACTTAACGAGCCATCTTGTTACAAAATTTATCATCATTTTAATTCGTCCACTTACCGACTTCTCTCTAATTTTCAACAAATACTCAAATCAATCTTACCAAATAAATAAACGCGGATTTAATACCTGCCATTTATAGGCACTGAATGTAGTAAATTTCAAATATCTGTCACAAAAACTAATGTATTTATCTAGTACAATCGAGTCTAAGACGCTCGTGTGTTGGTACCCTTGCCTTCGGCTCGGGCACCTTTCTTCACACTTGCGTCTTAAACACGATCGCACTCGATAGATAAACTACTATTATATAATATAATTACATTTAGTTCATATTAATGAGTATAGTTCATAATACATCATTCATAGTGACACACACGTGGCCCAATAAGGACAAAAGCCAAAAAAGGAACCAAAAAAAATACATCATATATATATGGGGCATTCCACGCCAAATCGACCACTTTTGAACCCGACCCCTTTAGATTTGGCTGAAAATTTTTTCTCTGTTTCTACCTCATTGAAAACGTTTCTGATAATTTTTTCAAATTTTTTCACCCAACCAAAAAAAAGTTATAAATTTTTGAAAAAAATGGCTTTTTTCATTTTAAAAAGCTATAACTTTTTCGAAATTTGACTGATTGGGGCGTTTTTTTTTTTCAAAATTTTTGTTTTTTAAATTACTTTTCGAAAAAAAATACAAAAAATTTATTGCAACCTATCTTCATTATTTTTTTGTAGATTTATGGAAAAAATCAAAAATTTTTCGACGTTTTCCATTTTTGATTTTTGACTTTTTTTTTGTATAAAACTTTAACATTTTCTGCAAATCCTTGAATTTTTTCAGAGTGATGTTTTTTCGATTTATATTTTTTTTTCCCTTTGAAAAAAAAAAAATTTTACAACTAGCCTCATTTCTCATAACACCATGCTTCAAATTTTCGAGAGGGCTCAGAAAACTTTTAAATTTGGAAGAAAAAAATGAAAACAATAAATTTAAATGGTAATCATCGAAATAATTCGAATTTTGTTCGAAAAATCAAGTTAGAAAATAGAAGGACCTTCTGGATAATTTTTTTGCATTTTTTTCTGAAAACTGCATTCAAAAACGAAGAAAATGAAAGAAAGAAGTTGTCGTTTGATCCATTTTTGGAGAGATGCTGGCAATTCAAAAAAAAAATTCTTTTAACCATAAAACAATGAGTGTAGAAGAAATTGTTTTTTAATCTCCAACATCTGGCCAAAAATGGACCAAACGAAAACTTTTTTTTCTCATTTTTCTCGTTTTTGAATGTTGTTTTCAGAAAAAAATTATTCAGAAGGTCCTTCTATTTTTTAACGTGATTTTTCGAACAAAATTCAAATTATTTCGATGATTACCATTTAAATTTATTGTTTTTATTTTTTTTTTCTAAATTTAAAAGTTCTCTGAGCACTCTCAAAAATTTTAAACATGGCGTTATGAGAATCAAGGCTAGTTGTAAAAAAATATAAATCGAAAAAACATCATTCTGAAAAAATTTGGGAATTTGCAGAAAGTGTCAAAGTTTTATATAAAAAAAAAAAAAAAATCACAAATCAAAAATGGTAAACATCGAAAAATTTTTTATTTTTTCCAAAAATCTACAAAAAAACAGTGAAGATAGGTTGCAATAAGTATCTTGTATTTTTTTTTTAAATGCATATAAAAAAAAAAAAAAAAATTAGAAAAAAAACGTCCCAATCAGTCGAATTTTGATAAAGTTATAGCTATTTAAAATAAAAAAAAGCCATTTTTTTTCAAAATTTTATAATTTTTTCTAGTTGGGTGAAAAAATTTGAAAAAATTATTAGAATGACGCTTTATAAATCTAATAATTATACTTGGCATTTATAAATAACATATATTATTCGTTTCATTTAATTAAATATCTACAAATATATTTTGAATTTAGTGAAATTATCTTTATTATTTAATACATGCCTTTTTATAATTCATTATATCATCATTATATTTTAAGTATATATATAACAGCTCGACGGACTCAAAAGTGTATTCACAATAATGTGTTTGAGCTCCTTGAGCTCGAAAACAGCGAGAAATTTCGCAGCTGGCCCGCAGAGCCAACCTTTGCCCAGATTTTTTTTCCATTTTTCATAATCATGATCGTACTAATAACAGTTATCAAATCGGTTAGCAACAAATCAATTTTTTATAAGTCTATCATTCTATTAGTACCATAATAACAATAAAAATATATTGCATTTTATTAGGATTCAAAGTTTTTCATTTTGTTTCTTTTTATTCTATTTCAAATATAGATTAAGCTTAAGAGCAAAAGATAAAGAGTATTACTGTTTGACGGGTGACTCGCTGCTTTCAAACAGTTATAATTTGTTCTTTGAAATTTTTCTTGCTTACTTAAACTTAGATCTGACGCTTTGTATTTATTTATCCAGTTAGTTAATGAGGATAAACGCTAATCTATATGAGGATGATCCTGTAAACTCATTGATTGCGGAATGTCTTTTCTAGTCTTGAAATAAACTTTGGGTGACTACCTTTCTTAACAATTGAAAAAATAAAATCAGATTTTGTATACAATGATAATCCATAAATATCTTATTTAAAGAAAAGAAGACTGTATGTATGAAATTCATTGAAATGTACACTTTTCTTACATAAAAGAATGATTAAATTTTTAAAATAATGTTTCAGGTAAAAACAGATTGTGTTAAAAAATTTTAATAAAAAAATAAATAAATATCCCATATTGTTGAAATTGAAAATATCAATCATCGGGATGTTTTTAAGTACTTTTCAAATTATTCATAATATTATTAAGTATAGTGTATTTATACATTTCTATCAACAATAACTTATATAGCTTTAATTATCAATAAAGTCATCTCTTTTGTTCATCCACAGCCCCGAAAATATACTTTCCATACAATACAGTCTCACTGAACAGTGTGTGGCAATAATCAAGTCAGACCACCTCGAAGGTGATAGTGAGATTTTACTATCCTTGAATATATAGGTATCATACTCTTATACTCTCCAAACCATTTAGGCGTTAGTGATGGGCGGAGCAACTTAGGCCGGACCACCATCTCAAAATACTGAAAAGAACAAAGACAGAAGTAGCAGCTACATCAACTAAAATTCCAGGAGACGGCATTGTCATCATTGCCTTTCATCACCAAATCTGTCTCCACCATCACCGTTGGCCTTTATTTATAACTGCAGGTCTTGCGACGACAAATACCAGGGTGGTCTGTAAAAAGAGATGGAAACAGCCTGTTTAGCTGCAACTTCATTTACACCTATTCACCATCGTCGACATAGACTGTAAATTTACGAGCTACCTTATTTTATCTGCCTTCTCTTTTATATTCACCGTTAGTTAATTTTTTGACTTGACTTCAACATTCATGTAAACGAAATGATAATCTTCTTTTTATTTTGTTCACACGTCTGTGATAAGTAAACACTCGTGATTGCTAGTCTTTGAGAGTCAGATTCAAACATTATTTATTTTTGAGCTGTAGAGCACTATTCAAGTAAACGAGTTTTATTATTTCATTAAATTTTCAATTCAAAAAACATCTTTAAAGTAATTATACCAATTACGATATCAACAATCTTGTATACTTGGGTGGAATGACGAAGTATAATTTATAAATATTATTTAAACAAAATAGATATTATCTCCAATCAAATCGAATATTGCTTGATAAAAAAAATTAAGCTTCAGTTTAAATCTTCAAAATATTCCACATTGAATAATGCAATAACTAAATTGTTTTTTGAAATAAAAAATATTATCTTCAATCAATAGTTTGGATTGATTGCTTAAAACCATTTTCGGTAGAGAAATAAACTGATCTTGTATATAAAAAAAGAAGCAATTCGTTAGCCGAAATAGTAGTATATTTTTACTCGTACATTTATTAATTAACCTCTAAAAGTTAATACGAAAAAGCCGCGGAATTAAGTTTTTTCGTTAATTTAAAAATTCTGAATTGCCTTAATTTCTTAAATACTTAACTAATTTTTGTAAGGATTAAACGTGATCAAGATAATCACACCAAGAATAATTATATAAAATTTTATAGTCATCCATTAATAACCTGTAAAGATTCGATAGTGAAAGTTTTAGAATAACACAGAAATCGATCAAGTAACTAAACTTTTATAGAAATCAGAAAAAATATCGCAAAACAAAAAATAAAAACAAAAACCAAGTCTTCTTTCATGAGCTTTAAAATTCTTTTGACCCATAAGGAAAGATGTTTCCGTTGAAAAGTTATTTTATATACAAGCTACGGAAGTAGCATTTTTCCTAAATTACAAAATTTTTAATTGGCACCATTTCTAATCTAGTTAACCGATTTTGCTCATCTTTGTGCTCAACGAAGAAAATCGTAATTAGAATAAATTTGCCAAGTTTAATTGAAATCTGTTTGAGATTGTAGGCACTCTCGTCTAGATAAGATGCATAATATTTTACAATGATTTAAAAAATTACCCGGGTCAAAAATAAAACTTGATTCAAGCTCGCTTCGCCTTATTTTCTTTTGAAGTTATCGATTTGCCGACGATTTTTTGATAAGATCTCGGCTTTTTCGACTTAAATTTAATTTTTTTTAACTTTTTGAACTTTTTTCATCTTAGTTTCAACTTATTCGTCTTTACTTCTAGCACGATAGTCATTCATCTTACTTTTGAATTGCCAAACCAAGTCGAAAAAAAGTCATTTGTTCGCCTCACTTTCGCCTTAATATATAAAAATTATTTCACCTTAGTTCTGACTTTTTCGACTTATAATTTAAGTCGAATAAGTCTAAATGAAGTCGAAACTGACTTGATTTCAACTTTTTCGTCTTAAATCGTGACTAAGTAAGCCAGTTAAGTCTAAACCAAGGCGAAAACTTAATATATTTCATACCTCCGTAAAAAAAGTCGAGTTTGTCTTGTGAAAAATGGCTCCAAATTTCGACTTGGTAAACCAAGTCTATATTAAGTTTTATTTTTGACCCGGGTAAGGGAACAAAAAAATTTCTCAAATTTATTAATGATTTTTGGAATGCTGTATTTTCATGAAAGATGGCCATATCGAAAAAATGAAAAAAGCAATTTGAAGCTGTAAGTTTCTAATTTGAAAATTTTTTAGCAAAATAATTTTCTGACCCTCGGTTATTTGCGTAATCATAAGAAGTAACTCGAGACAAAAAGTTTCTAAATTTTTTGGTTTTATTTTTTGAGTCACGGGGCCGGGAAAATTTTTTTGGAGGCAACCAATTTATAGCTCGTTCAGGAAATATATTGAGCTACAATTTGCTTGTTTTAACTTCCCGCTAAGAAAATTGAAAATTTGGGAATTTCTTGACATTTTGAGGTTCTAGGAAGCTATTCTGACTAATTTCAAGATGATGCCCTAGTGTATGCATGTGTGTATGTACTAGGGTGGGCCAAAAAAATCGACTATTTTATTTTTCATTTTATACTCTGAAACATAGGTTGGTAGACACCTCGAAAAAATTCTTTGCAAGTATGAGCTCTTAATTTTAGTAGGAAAGTCCTCCGCCTCTCAGTTTTTTATTTTTTCCTTATTATTAGAAAGAAAAATTCATATCTCAGTATTTACTATTTGGAAAATATATTTCGTCTTACATATTTATCGGAAATTGAATTTTCTACAAAAAAGAACTCTTACAATTTTTTCGTAAACCTCACCGCTCAGAAGTTATTAAAGGTTGAAGTTTGATTATTTTCAGACAGATTTCTTTTTTCTTATGAATTTTATAACTCGTAAAAAAAAAAAAATTATTATAATACGCGCACCTCATGGCTTTATAGAAAATTCACTGCTCTACAAAAATGGTCTTTTATTATTAGTCGATTAAATTAACTGTTTAAAAGATATTTATCGTCAAGCTTCAATGCACACTAATTTTAACAGTTTTTGATTAATAATTCGACCAATGTCAATTTAATTTATCAGTTTTGGGAAAATTCGTACAAGCTTGAGTTTCTGTTGTGAAAGTAACTACTATAGAAGTTCTCTGTTCGAAAAATTATTTGTAATTTATTATTCTTATAATATTTTCATTAATTTGATCTTTATTAATTAGAAATCCCAATCGTGTTCAGAGTATATTTTAAAACTTTTTTAAAACGACAAAAAATAAAGGAAAATTTCAATATTTATTGCAAGTTATAAAAGAACATCGCAAAAAATACCCGAACTGCAATAACGAAAATTTTTTACAGTAGAAATGTACGGTAATGTTGACAATGTTAAAAAATAATATCTCAGTTGATAATTAAATAAAAAAAACTTTTTGATAACAAATTGAAAATATTTTGTTCTTCTAGATCGACACTTGTTATATTAAATTTGTCACAAAAACGTTATTTACTGGAAATTTAATTAATCACTGACTAAGTAAGAAAAAAAAGCACTAATTCTTTTGTTCCAATGTACCCAAACATGCTTAAGACAAAAAAAAAAACTGAAAAAAAAGTTTAAAAAATTTATCGGTTCATAAAAACTCGAGTTTGTACGAATTTCCCAGAAACTGGAAAATTAAATTGACATAAGTCGAATTACTAATCAAAAAATGTTAAAATTTGTGTGAATTGAAGCTTGACGATGAAAATCGTTTAATCGACTAATCATAAGAGACCATTTTTGTAGAGCAGTAAATTTTCTATAATGCCATGGGGTGCAGGTATCATAATAATTTTTTTTTACGAGTTATAAAATTTATAAGAAAAAAGAAATCTGCCTGAAAATAATCAAACTTCAACTTTTAATAACTTCTGAGCGGTGAGGTTTACAAAAAAATTGTAAGAGACCTTTTTTGTAGAGAATTCAATTTTCGATAAATATATAAGACGAAATATTTTTTCCAAATAGTAAATACTGAGATATGAATTTTTCTTTCTAATAATAAGGAAAAAATAAAAAAACTGAGAGGCGGAGGACTTTCCTACTAAAATTAAGAGCTCATACTTGCAGAGAATTTTTTCGAAGTGTCTACCAACCTATGTTTCAGAGTATAAAATGAAAAAAATAATAGTCGATTTTTTTGGCCCACCCTAGTATGTACGTACGTAAGTACATAGGTAAATATCCTGTAACTTTTGAATGGATAAACCGATTTTGACTGTTAAGGTTACATTCGACGCAGCTTGTTAAATACTATAAGCTGTAAAACTTTAAGCTTAATCGGAAGGGTGCGTTCAGAGATATTTGAAAAATAAAATTTATTCAAAAATGTTTTTTTTGGATAAGTTTTAAGTTGCTCCATGGATTGATTCCAAAATCTAATCAGCTCTTAAACTTTATAAGCCGCGTGTAATGCCAACCATCAAAATCAGTTCATTCGTTCATCAGAAAGCAGGGTCGACCGATAGACCGATTTTTTTTTTCTTAGTAATTTGTTGCTGAAATATCAGCCTTTAAATAGAAAACGATCCTTTTCTGATCTTTTTAATTTAAATAAAATTTCCGGAAAACGAAAAAAAAAGAAATTTTTGCCTTTTTTTTTTTTACATTTTTTCAAAATTTCTTGTTTCTTTTCGTTTTCCAGAAATTTTCTTTTTTTTTCTTTTTTTATCTTACATTTACCGAGTAACTAATCCAAAAATGGAAGAAATTTCGAAGAAAAATTAATTTTTCCATTTTTATGATGATTACACAATTAGAGGAACAAAACTTGATCCTTTCGAGGTTTCGTTAAACTTTGAGCAATCGGTCCAGGTAAACGGTTCAATGGATCGATTTCTAAATTTACAGAGCTTTTGGGGGTACATCAAGATGTAAAATCACCTGGTTAAATTAACCTTTTTATCAATATTTGCAAGATAGCGGTTGATTGACTAAACAACCATAAAAAGTATATTTTTTGTACGTTTTTCAAATCGACATTAAGGATGAAATTTTTTTTTTTCTTTTAATCAAAAATGATGCTTGTGGGGCATTTTCATTCGAGTGTCTAAAGCTGGTCTCAAAATAACTGTGCGACCATTAGTTGCTGAGATATTGATAATAAAAGACCAAAGGATCTTTTTTCATTTGAAGGTTGATATCTCAATAGCGAATTGTCTTACCAAGAAAAAAAAAATCGGTCTCTCCGTTGACCCTGCGGGCCAGCCCCAAAATTTCCCACTGTTTTCAAGCTTCTTGAGCCCGAAAATACTTTTGTATGCCGTTCTTTTCGAAAAAAAAAAAGCGTTTTTTACCATTTTTTTTTCCGATATCTCTCAAATGAATTGACCGATTAAGACGGTTGAGGTGTCAATCAACATGTTTTAGTGAGTTCTAAAGCTGATCAAATTTTGAATTTGATTTATCGAGTCGTTTTTGAGATATTTCAAAAAAAATAAAAAAATTTTTTTTTTGATTCTTTCGACAACGGTTTCTCTTGAACGAATGAACTGATTTTGATGGTTGAGGTGCATTCGACGCGGCTTATAAAGCCCCAGAGCCCAGTCGATTTTGGAATCAATCCATCGAGCAAATTAAAAGTTATCAAAAAAAAAAACAATTTTTGAAAAAATTTTATTTTTGGAATATCTTTGAACAAGCCCTACCGATCAAGCTCAATATTTACAGCTTCAAGCTATTGACAAGCCGCGTCGAATGACACCTTAAAGTTCAAAATCGGTTCATCCGATCAAAAGATACAGGTAGGGGAGGGTGGGGCAGAGCGGCCCCCCTGAAATTTTGATCAAAAAAAAATTTTTTTTTTTTTCGACTAATTACTATAAATCCGATATGTTTGCGCATTTTTACCCCTACGCATGACATTTGGGGCAAAATGAACAAATCCAAAATTTTGAAAAAGTGATTTTTTCATATTTTTATCGTCAAATTAAAAAAAATTATTATAATTCCACATTTCTAGCCTTACGCATAACACCTGGGGCAAAATGGACCAGCCGAAACTTCCGAAAAAATTATTTTTTCATATTTTTCGGCCGTTTCTCTATGTAAGAGGCAAATTTGGTCACTATAAATTTATAAAAATAAAAATTTTTTTTTTAGTTGTTAAATTTTTGATATAAAGTAATACTATAGAATTGTTTTTTTTTTCTTATTAAATAACAGTTAGTAATTAAGGTAATCGAGAGTGAACGATTTATTACACCTTAAAAAATTTTTTTCGAGTAATATAAAACCAAAAATAGTTGTCAAGAGAAAGAAATACATTCTTAATGATGAAAACAATTTAAAAAAAAAAAAAAAACGAAAAAAAAAAAATTTTTTTATCATTTTTTGGAGGGGGGCCGCTCTGCCCCACAAAAAAATTTTTTTTTTTTCAGAACTTCGGCAATATGTACATAAATTTGTTCAAAATAGTACAAAAGTAAAGTGATCTGATGGTTGAAAGCCACAAAAAGTAATAATTGGCTTAGGGGGGCCGCTCTGTCCCACCCTCCCCTATTTACATACGTACGTACGTACGTACATGCATGCATACATACTAGGGTGATTCATTTTAGAGCAACATTTTTTTTTACTAAGTCCCACCTGAAAATCTTGTAGTCAGTAGAAAAACAAACATTTTGAGCCGCATGGCAGCTCTTAATTCCGATTTTAATCCGTTGCTAATCCATTTTTTATTTTTCCCATTTAAATAACATTGAAAAATAATTTTTTATAACTCTTTCCTTCCGCTCACTGTATTAAAAATTTTTTTTTGCATTTTGACATATGTGCTTTTGTAGAGGACTGAATTTGCTACAAAAAAGGTCCTTTGAGTCGAGTCCGTAACTCGATTAGATTTCTACACAAATCGCTTCTTAGATTAAAATTTCGTAAAAATAACACTAAATCTCATCTAGCGGCCAAATTATTGATAATGGATAAAAAATGTAAGGAACAATTTTGTAGGAAATTTTTAGCCCTACAATTTTTTCAATGAAACAATTTATCCTAATTCTCAAAGTTTAGTTACTAGAGCCTCTTAAAATATAAAATCACGGAAAAATTTAGTTTTTACGTCTCCAAAAACTAATTTAATAGATCTCCGTGAAAAAGTCGAACCGAAAAATTGTGATATAAATACTGATTCTACATAAGTTGTGCATGAATTTGAGACCTTACCTAAATAATCAAGTTACTTGGATAGCTTAAAAAAAGTTTCTTTAATATATGAGACCTACAAAACCAGCACTATCTGTAGATTTACTGGTTTAAAAAATTTTACTGCCGTCAGATTTTAGTAAGTCTGATCACATACAAATTCTGGGTTCGACTTTTTCACGTACATCTATTTGTTAATAATTTGTTAATAAATGCAAGTTTTTCATTTTTATGAGGTAAATAAATTAAACTAAAATTTTCCTTATTAAAAAGGTTTACAATTTAATTAACCACCTGCTTATTTAACTATTGTTATTAATGAATTTCGTTGCATGTCGTAAATATTATGCTTATAATTAATTTTAAAAACTTTTTATTTTTTTTTATCATCATAAATTATTCAATTATAATGAATCGAAATTTATTACGGGACTAATATTGTCGGACTTGAAGGCTCAAAATCGGACCTCTCAGTGGATTTTAGGACCTCCGGGTTCAAAGTCGGAGCTACAGGACTACAGGGCTCTAAATCGGATCTATTTAGGGCTAGAGGGACCTACATAGGCTCTAAATTTTGACTCGGGAAGCCTAACTGAGAAAGAAATTTTGTCAATCGAAGAAAAAGAAAATAGAAGGAAAAGTCAGCCCACTCCAGGCTAAGCAGCATTCTTTTCGGAATTGACCAAAGCTTTTTTGAAACAAAAAAAAAATCAAAAGTGTCTGACTTCGAGCGAAATGCGATTATTTTCAAAGAAGTGAGAAATTTCGGAGATTTTAATATCAAAATTTCTTTGTAATGTTTTTCGGAAAGTAAATTTGAAGATGAAAATCCCGGGAAAAGAACGTCCCAATTAGTCAATTTTTGAAGAAGTTCACTCTAAACACAAGTGTGTAGTCAAAATCAACACATTTCTCAAATAACATTGAAACGCCATAAGCAATCTGTAGATATTTAATACACCGTGAAACGTGTTTTAATTAACTACAAAAAACTATAGTTTCGCTTATGGCCTTAAACATAGAGCCCATTGAATAAGTGTTAAAATAATACACTTGTAACACACTTGGTTTGAGAGTGTTATAGCTATTCGAAAAACAGGTTTTTTTTAACATCCATAGCTTTTTTTGGGTGGGGTAAAAAAAATTAATAATTTCCCGAAAAATAACTTTAATAGTGTAGAAAAGCAAAAAAAAATTACAGCCACATCGCAAGGGGTCGGCTTCAAAAGTGGTCGATTGAACATGGAAGGCCTCACACATGTGTGAGTTATTCCATACCACATCACCTGATTCCAAAAATCATATTTTATTGCTTAGCTGAGTTTTTGACTTCTTCTTGTATGTATTAAAAACGCTTACCCATAAATTTTTAGCCCTTAATCTCCAAAAGTTTCTTAGAGATAAATTTTTTAAAATTTACAAAAAAAATGGTATGGCAAGATCCGAAAATTCATGAGTCCTGATCAGGTCATCATAATCTTAGAGCGATAGGGGTCATTTTTTAACTTCCTGCTACGAAAATTAAAAATTTTCAAAAAAAAGGGAGGTTATTGGTTTCGGTCCGATTTTTGAAAATCAAGTATTCATCAGTTTTCGACGTTTTGAAATTCTAGGAAGCTATTCCGACTATTTCCGGATGGACGTTCGGCCGTGTATGTGTGTGTGTGTGTGTGTGTGTGTGTGTGTGTATGTGTCAACTTCATTTGTTCGACGATATCTTTGGAACGAATTAAACGATTTGTACGTTTTTGGCGGCAATCGAAAGGGTTCACCAAGACTTAGAATTCTGGTTATTTCACATAATTTAACTTTGGTTGGAATAATTATTTTTTTACTTTATAGATACCTACATGAAAAAATATGTATATGAAAATTATATGCAACATATAGGTCACATATATAACATAAATGTACGCAAAAAAAATATGTCAACTAAATTTTCAGATAAATGTATGCATGGATAGAAACATACATGCTTGCATAAAATTTAAAATATATATTACATATATTGTAAACGAATGCTATATAAATGGGGATATATATGTGGCCATATATGCAAACATATATGTGGGACATTCCACGCCAAATCGACCACTTTTGAACCCGAACCCTTTAGATTTGTCTGAAAATTTTTTCACTTTTTCTACCCGATCAAGAACGTTTCTCATAATTTTTTCAAATTTTTTCACCCAACCAAAAAAAAGTTACAATTTTTTGAAGAAAATGACTTTTTTTATTTTAAATAGCTATAACTTTTTCAGAATTCGATTGATTGGAACTTTTTTTTCAAAAATTTTGTTTTTAAATTTACTTTTTGAAAAAAAATACAAAAAAATTATTGCAACCTATCTCCATTGTTTTTTTTTTGTAGATTTTTGGAAAAAATCAAAAAATTTTCGATGTTTAGCATTTTTGATTTTTGATTTTTTTTTTTTACATAAAACTTTGACATTTTCTGCAAATCCTCAAATTTTTTCAGAGTGGTGTTTTTTCGATTTATATTTTTTTTTTCCAATTGAAAAAAAAACTTTTACAACTAGCCTTATTTCCCATAACACCATGCTTAAAATTTTTGAGTGCTCAGAGAACTTTAAAAAAAATAAAAACAATAAATTTAAATGGTAATCATCGAAATAATTTGAATTTTGTTCGAAAAATCAAGTTAAAAAATAAAAGGAACTTTTGAATCATTTTTTTGTATTTTTTCTGAAAACAACGAAGAAAATGGAACGAAAAAAGTTTTCGTTTGGTCTATTTTTGGACAGATGCTAGCAATTCGAAAAAAAATTCTTTTAACCATATAACAATGAGTGTAGAAGGAATTTTTTTGAATAGCCAGCATCTGTCTTAAAGTAGACCAAACGAAAACTTTTTTTTTTCCATTTTCTTCGTTTTTGAAGGTAGTGTCCAGAAAAAAAATACAAAAAAATTATTCAGAAGGTCCCTCTATTTTTTAACTTGATTTTTCGAACAAAAATTCAAATTATTCCGATGATGACCGTTTAAATTTATTCTAGAAATTTTTTTTTCCAAATGTAAAAGTTCTCTGAGCACTCTCAAAAATTTTAAGCATGGTGTTATGAGAAATAAGGCTAGTTGTAAAAGTTTTTTTTTTCAATTGGAAAAAAAAATATAAATCGAAAAAACACCACTGAAAAAATTTGAAGATTTGCAGAAAATGTCAAAGTTTTATATAAAAAAAAAATCAAAATTCAAAAATGGTAAACATCGAGAAATTTTTTATTTTTTCCAAAAATCTACAAAAAAAAAAACAATGAAGATAGGTTGCAATAATTTTTTTGTATTTTTTTTCAAAAAGTAAATTTAAAAACAAAAATTTTGAAAAAAAAGTCCCAATCAGTCGAATTTTGAAAAAGTTATGGCTATTTAAAATGAAAAAAGTCATTTTCTTCAAAAAATTGTATCTTTTTTTTGGTTGGGTGAAAAAATTTGAAAAAATTTTGAGAAACGTTTTTGATCGGGTAGAAAAAGAGAAAAAATTTTCAGCCAAATCTAAAGGGTTTGGGTTCAAAAGTGGTCGATTTGGCGTAGAATGCCCCAGTAGACATTTATGCCGACATATATCAAGAAATATATGTCGATATATATGCAGACATGTATGTAGACATAGAATCATACATACGTGCACATATATAGGAATCTATTTGTTAACATATCAACAAATATATATGTCAATATATGTGTAAATATATAAGCGAACACATATGTGAAATTCATGTCGAGATATATATTTTTAATTTTAGTATGAACTGTGGAAAAAATTTTTAATAACATTCAACTATACGCATACAAATATAAGAGTTACAGAATGTGTAGAAATACTTTGCGTACACATCCTTTTCTGATGAAAAGCTTCTATAAAAATCATTTCATAAATGTCGCTGGGTAATGGATGGCGTGACTTAATTGATACAGACAAATTGAACGGTACTCGGCAAAAGGTCTGGAAGCTCAACTGTATAGTACTCACAAAGTCTTCGTATATTCTCTTTCAAAGCTTCCCAGCGAACCTGATAACAGAAGATGTCAACTACTCGCTCCTGATAATTATTCTGGATGGACAGAATCTTACAACGAAAGTATTCCAATTTCGTCGGTTGGACCATCAGTAAACTTTAGATAAACTGAGTCTAACTTTCGTAAACTACCTGTTGAACCACCAGACAATCATCAGTGGAGAATAATGTCTATTCCATTTGCTTCAGCAATACCCAGTGGACAATCGTCAGATGTATATGAAAAACATAAATCCTACGCTTTAACTACTCCAAATAGTTCATCAATGTTTTCTGAAGAAATCCGTGATCACAACAGATATACGCAACAGTATTATCCTATAAATCATTATGAAGTTACTGTAGATAAGGCCATGGGATGATAAGAATATCGAATCGGCTCCAGAAAGGTATCGGGCTCATAATTTCAGGAAATGCTGGTACTCGTAAGATACTTTGATGCTGCAAGTTTCAGATCTTTCTGAATAAGGTACCCGCGGGTAATAAAGCCTGTCGGGTAATAAGGCCTAAGTGACAGAAATGATATTTAAAATAACCGCCTCTGCTAAAGGCTACTCTAGTAGAAGTGTCTTGTATAAAGATGTCGCGACAAGTTTATAGACTCCCGATACCACGTTCCCTGTCTTCTATATTTCATCATCCGTCATATGCTGTCGCAGCGTAGAAGAAATTATAAAAAGCGATTTGAGTAAATGGTGAGTATTTTTTATAATTTTAGACTTAATAAGTCAAAATCATCGTTTTAATGTTTATAAATATCTACTTCAATGATATCAGAAGCATAAATTACATATTATGGCCCTAGTTTCTGTTATTTTGTAATATTTGACAGACTCGGTTGGAGGTTAATAAGGCCTACCGAATTTAAGCATAGGCCTCATTACCCTCCTACTATCTATGTTCAAAATTTTTATTTTAGAATGTTTAGTACATTACTTTAATAGATTATGAATATAAATAATTATGTTTCACTTTATTATTATTATTATTATTATTATTATTATTATTATTATTATTATTATTATTATTATTATTATTATTATTATTATTATTATTATTATTATTATTATTATAAATGAGGTAATTATTGATTGATTACTGGTTTTTAGTGACTTGATCCTGATGCCCCCTAAACGAGCAGTGTGGTCAGAAAAAGACCTCATATCAGCTGTCAGAGCGGTAGAAAGAGAAACTTTAAGTTCTTATCAAGCTGCAGAAAGGTACAAAGTTCCACGAAGAACCATTAGGAACCACCTCCAGAGTGGTAATTTGGAAAAATCTCTTGGCCGAAAAGCCTTGCTGAGTAGTGATCAGGAAGCTGATCTTGTACAAAGAATAAGTAGATTCGCTGAAATAGGTCTGCCTGTGACACCTTGAATACTTCATCGCTTAGTTTTTAAATTTTGCGAGGAGAACAACATCAAAACAAATTTTAATAAGAATTCTAGGCTTGCTGGTAAAGACTGGTTAAAGGCGTTCATGAAAAGAAACCCTGAAATTTCAAAAAGAAGTGCTCAATTTATGAACCCAGCTAGAGCACAAAAATTAAACAAATTTATCGTTGATGATCACTTTTCAAGGATAAAAGTGATCTATGATAAACTGGATTAAACGATTATCCTGAAAAAATTTATAATATGGATGAAAAAGGTTGTCGTTTAACAATTCATCATAAACAAACGGTCCTCGATAAGAAAGGGGCTAAAAGAGTAAATGCACTTGGTAATGCTATACCACCAATGATCATTTTTAAAGGCAAACGTTTAAAGCCGGAGTTGTATGACAATTTACCTCCGGCTTCCTTAGTCCAAAAATCAGCAAAAGGATATATGACTAATGAACTCTTCAAAGAGTTTTTAAAACATCTTGCGAAGTTCAAAACTGCAGGTGAGTGTCTTTTAATATTCGATGGAGCAGCTTGTCATTTAGATTTGTCGATTGTCGATCTAGCTGAATCACTCGGGATATATCTGTACTGCTTACTATCAAACACTACTCATGAACTTCAACCTCTTGATAAAGCAGTTTATCGTTCATTTGAACACCACTGGGATGCCGAAGTTTTATTATTCTTGAAACAGAACCGAGATAAAAAACCCACGAAATCACGATTCAATATCATTTTATCAAAAGTTTGGTCCAAATGCATGACTCAAAATATTATAACAAGCGGCTTTAAATACTGGTTTGTATCCTTTTAATCCCAATGCTATTCCAGAGACCGCGTTTGGTCCATCTGCTGTGACAGAAGTACCAGCAGGTCTCACACTTGATATTGTGGATAAAGACAGTTTACAATCTTCTAATTCTTCAACGCTTCTGGCACTTGATATTGTCAACAAAGAAAATTTACAACCTTCTAACTCTGCAAGACTTCTTGCGATTGATAATGCTCATGAAGACAATTTGCAACTTCTTGGCTCTCCCAAGCCAACAAACCAGAAACCTAGTAAATCACCAAATGAAGTTACCTTGGTATCAAAATCAAAAAAAATAATTGAGCGGCTTTCAACTGAACCCACTCGAAGCACTGCCGTGGTCCCCAGTAATTCCAGTTTAAACAATGATGAAGTTAGTAATGCATCAGAACCTAAGTTCAAAGAAACTTCATTCTATGAGCTCATGCTCTCACCCCTTAAACGTATGGATAAAACTCAAAGAATAAGAAAAAAAGCTATTAATTATCGAGGGACTCAAGTTACAAAAGATCTGTTCGACAAAGCCGATGATAGAACGAAAAAAATTTCAGACTCGAAGAAGAAGAAAACAAAACCTGTGAAGAATTATAATTTTAGAGAGAAAAAGAGCTGGTATTGTCATGGATGTGAAAAAAAGAGATAGCTGCTATGAGGCAATGCATTAAATACAGAAAGTGGTATCACGAGGCGTGCACCGGCTTAACAGTAGATGATACTGATAGTTTTAAGTGCTGTTGAGCAAAGAAATCTAGTCTTCAGACTTGTAAATAGTATTGTTGCTAAGTTGAAGTTATGATTAATCTCTTATAATAATTTTATTAAGAATAGTTTAACTATTCCAGTATGTTTAACCCGTAGGCCTTATTACCCTACCGCAGTAAAATAAGGCCTATTCGTATAGTTTTTTTTAACATTTAATTTTGTGTCTGTTTATGGTAAAAATTGCCATTACTTCATTATATTTTATGGCTAATGTATTAAAATAAAGATTAATAATACATTGTGATAATTAAATGCAATACTTTCAATTTTATTCAACATCTCCCTTAGCTGGGCCTTATTACCCGCCGGTACCTTAAATCGAAAAATACTGAAAATCAATAAAAATTGTTATTTTCAGCACCTTGTGAATCGATTGATCTAAATACCGAATATGTTTTGGGGCATCTTTATGGCATCTGTAACGCGATATGTTTTATACTTCATTATGAAATTATAAGTTCCTCAAAAATGATATAAAATTTCATAAAATATTATAAAATTATATCAAATTTCGTATGAAAGTTTAAAACTCCATCTCGATGAATATACTATCTATTCATTCGCGATCACGTACGTGGCTTGGCGCAGTGGATAGCAGCAAGGACTTCAAATCGAAAAGACGTAGGTTGGAGCCCAGCAGTCACCAAGATTGTTTCGTCGATAAAAAATAAAATTAGTCTGTCTCAGTAATGCCTTCATCCATTAGATCAATGTGTAAGATCTAATTGCAATTTTTTTTTAAATCTAATGTTTTTTTCAAAAAATTAATGGGGACTGTAGAATTTTATGAAATTTCATGAAATTTTGTAAAATTTTAAAAATTTTCATAAAATTTTATCAGGCCATTTTCAGCATAAAATTTCATATAACTTTATGAATTTTTGTAAAATTTTATGAAATTTCATCAGGCCATTTTCAGCATAAAATTCCATGAAATTTCATTAGTGAAATTTTATAAAATTTCATAAAAAAATTTTTTCCCGGGTTGAAAATATTAAAAAATTAGATGAGTGACAATAGTCTCATGTAAATAATTAATTTGGATATGACGTATGCAACACGGAGAATAAAATCTAATAATATTTGTTATTTTTTAAATTAAATTACTATTTTTCCGAGGCAAACTTGAAACTGTTAAAACATATAGAAATTTTGGTAAATATTTACAAGTGGGGGCAACCCTATTTTGGGCCATAACTAAATGAAAAATTAACATTTTCAACTTTTTTTTTTTTTGATTCTGCTTATTTTTACGGCGCATTTATGATAAAAAATAGAGCGATGTTAAAAAATTAAAATTTAAATGACTTTTTTGCGATTGAAAGTACGAAAAATGAGATATTTCTCGGTTTTTCGTTGAAATTTGTTTCATATGATTTTTTGTGGATAATCTAGTAATTTTTTTTAGAAACTACAGAAAAAAAGAAATAATTTGAAAAAAAAAAAAAGTTGATTATCACAATTTAAACAAATTTTATGAATTATTGAAATAAAAAAAAATTAAAATTAAATTTTTTTATTAATAATTAATGAAAAAAAAAATTGAAATTAAAAATTTTTTTGTAATTAATTTATAAAAAAATAAAAATTTTTTTTGTAATTAATTTATAAAAAAATAAAAAATTTTTTGATTTCTAAATTTCTTATTAATAATTAAAATGATACACTAACGCCATCTAACGAATTTTTTTCTAAAATAATCGATAAGTAGGAATCCTCATTAATCGATCGGCGTTGGTTGCATTTATCAGACAACGAATTTATTTTTGGCTCATATTTTGATATAAATATATAAAAATATATGTTTTAATTCCAATAATATTCATCGTATCATTAAAGTGAATAATTATATTACTATTATTAATTGTTTTTATTGAAAATGATTTGTAAAAATTGCTCCGTTGATTTATTTACTTCATTTAGTATTTTCTCAAACAGAGACAAATCTCTGGAATTTTTAATTAATCACGATTCAATAAAATCAGAAGTAAAATGTAAAACATGCAATAATTTTTGTACATTAAATATCGACAATATGAGGTGGGAATGCCAATTAATGAATGAATTATAATGAATTGTTTTATTGTTTAATAGCTTCGTGTAGTAATTTAGTTAATTATTTTATTTCTAAGACATTGATTGTTATTACTTTGATGAATTAATTTATGGTCCATAAATTTGATTTCGATAGTGAAACAATTTTAAATATAGTGAAACCTGAAATTTACCATTAACCTTCTCAATAACACCTGAAGCGTTCATTCTAGATGTGCTTGTTTTTCAGGAAAATTGTGGTTGTGACCTAAAGTAAAGTGTTCATTCTCGATGTGCTTATTTTTCAGGAAAATTGTGGTTGTGATATAGAAAATTGTGATACAAACTTGAGCATTCAATTCATTCTAGATGTGTTTATTTTCCGAGAAAATTGTGGTTGTGACCGAGAATAGAGTATTTATTCTCGATGTGCTTATTTTTCAGGAAATTCTGGTTGTGACATAAAAATTTGTGATTTTTATACAAACTTGAGCGTTCATCCTAGATGTGTTTATTTTCAAAGAAAATTGTGGTTGTTTTAAAATTTCTCAAAAACGACCAGATAAATCAGTTTCAAAATCTGAGAACTCAATAAAACACGTCGATTGCCACCTCAACCGTCTCCATCAGTTATTCGTTCCAGATATATCGTTTTTGGACTGACCCGCAGGCTCAACCGATAAACGGATTTTTGTTTTACTTAAATTTAAATTTTCAACATAAGATATTAAAAAATTTTTTTTTCTTAAATTATTTCTTTATTTGTTTAAATTGTGATAATCAACTTTTTTTTTTTTCAAATTATTTCTTTTTTTCTGTAGTTTCTAAAAAAAATTACTAGATTATCCACAAAAAATCATATGAAACAAATTTCAACGAAAAACCGAGAAATATCTCATTTTTCGTACTTTCAATCGCAAAAAAGTCATTTAAATTTTAATTTTTCAACATCGCTTTATTTTTTATCATAAATGCGCCGTAAAAATAAGCAGAATCAAAAAAAAAAAAAGTTGAAAATGTTAATTTTTCGCCTAGTTATGGCCCAAAATAAGGTGGCCCCCACTTGTAAACAAATACCGAAATTTTCTTAAATGAGTAAAAATTATAATCGCTTAATCCTGTATATTGCAATATAATAATCTTATCTTAGTGTTCTTAATCTCACATTAATTAAAGTAACGTATTACAGTTTAATCGATCTACCCCCTGGTGAAAATTTTTCGGACTTCTGTCTGAAAAACTCAGTTCTAGAGTTCTAAAGAGTTTTTCAGAGTTCTAAAAACTTTTTCAGAGTTTTTCAGAGAAAAGTCCGAAAAATTTCCACCAGGGTAGTTACAGGAACTATTGGATGATAAACAAACTAAAATAGTCACTGGTACATTCTTTCTTTGTAGGGGTGATCTAAAAAAGTATTCTTATCATCATTGCTGACGTATAAGTCCTGAAAAATAATATTAAATAGTTACCATAACGAAACAAAAAATGTTAGTAAAGCTTAGTTGATATTACTACTTTCAAATAGGTTCGGGCACTATGATATAGTACAAAAAACTATAAATATTAGTTAAGATTACTATTTTTTCATACTCATCTCATTCTAGTTACCAAAACCATGCACTTTTTTCTCATTGCAGCCAAAGCTTAAATATCTATCGTTTGTAAAATAAGAAATTAAAGTCTCAAATAATGAAAATATAAAGGATACAAAATAATCAATTTAGTTAGAATGTTATTTTGTAAAGTCCTTTAAATAAGAAACTTTACCAGGAGTTGTTTTTAAATTTTAATATTCGTCAACAGTCAAATTTGATAATATAAACGGGAATAAATAAATTTTTACGGATATTTATTATTAAAGCAAATATTAAATATTCCCACTGAAATCAATCAAAATTGACTATGTGAAACTCTGTATTATACTTCGTCAATTTGTAAAGAGAATGTATCAGCCCCAGCAAATTTTATTGTTTGGTGCAGTAAAATTTCATGTGCTACCATCATCCATTTAAGTACAAAAATAACTTTCGATTCTCATACGCATGCGGTGGCCGAGCGCTTTAAGTGCCAGGGACTGGACTTTGTTCACGAAAGGGTGGCGATTCGAGCCCTTGAGTCAGCTGAAATTTTTCTGATGATTTTTCATATAAAACTTTGACCAACTATATGCTGTACCGACTAAATCTGTTATTCATAATACAGATTAGGTCGCAATCAATTAGATGCACGACGATGAGAAAACAAATAATTGGAAAAGGGAGAGAGAGGGAGTGAAATCAGAAACCCGAAGAAAACCTTGTACTACGAGAGCAACGGTTGAAGCCGGAAATAAATAATTCAAAATAAACAAATATAAAATAGAACGAAAAAAAATATCTTTTTATTATTTGAAATAATATAAATGAGGGTTCAGAACAAAAATTATTACTATGGTTGCATAAGATAAATAACGATCTGCTATGAACTTATACATATCGACTTAGAGATTTTTATTATTTGAAACTTTTGAATTTATGGTCTAAGTTTTAATTTTGACTATAAGTCAGTCTAAAAAATATCATCTTGCCAATAAAAATATATAGTTCGAAAAATATAATTTTTACTATTGGAAATTTTAAAAACTATATGCTTACCCTATAATTTTTTTCTTTGAGCATAAGTATATTTTAACAGATCACTCATATATTTTAACCTTATACTTTATAATATACAACAAAATCACACCCGGGCACCGCAGTAATATTTGAAACCATAAAAAGTATTGATGATTCGAGTAAATTTTAATATTTTTTTTTTCCGTGTGAAGTATAACTTTAGAATTAGTGACTATATACTTAAGGATTATGGAACTTTCTTTGTTATGGATTAAATTTTCTCTAACGCTGTCATTCAATTTTTTTTATGTAACATTGATATTGTTAATTATAGAGCCTTAAAACTGTGCATTTCTAGGTACTTTAGTCTTTAAGGACCGTTAAGTATACAAAATAAGCATATCAATATCACTCAAAGGATTTTGTTATTAGCGAATTTGATACCCTACAAGAATATGCTGGATTAAAATGTTCATCCTGAGTAACTCAAACGGTGTCGTATTTTAAATAAAAATAAAGTCTGAAAAAGCCCCTATGGACTACCCCAAAATATCCCGCTGTTTTCTAGCTCTCTGAGATCGAAAGCATTATTATTTAAAGAATTTGGAGCTCTTAGAGCTTAAAAAACGATTGGACCTAAAGAAAGTATATTTCACTGAAGAAAGGTAATATTTGTCCGACGCTATCTTCGAAATGAATTAACCGATTTGCACATTTTTTGCGGTAATCGATAGGTCTTCTTGAGTATATTACACTACAAGGGCATCAAGGCGCACAGTTCAGGGATCTCAAATTTCTGTCCATGTAGTGTGAACTATTTTTCTTTATACCCGGACGAAAGTACATTGACAAATCAAAGATGTATAGATTATATAACTACGTTTAAGACATTTGCGGTACGAGCGAAGTGAGTGCTGCTGGTCGGGGGGCAGGCATCAATGTCATCTATGTACAAAATAAATTATCATTACACATTTTTAAAAGAAATACTTTTTAATCTTAAAGAAATTTTTAAATTTATCGAAAATAATATTTTAGTTATTAAAAATTATTAAATATTGTAAAAGTTATTTGTTAGTTTTTATTGATCTTTAGTAAATATTACTTTGTTAAAAACACATACATATAGAATGTCAAATCAATTGTAAACAACTTTTGAGGTTATAAGTACGAGCGAGAGTGTCAGCAAATCTTGTCAAAGTAACGGTAGTATACGTATAACCAGTAACACTGTGCACGAAAAACTCTTTCGTCCCGTCCCGCTATTACTTTCTTTCCATCCGCTGTTATAGATGGCGTGCAAGTAATCCCAGTACGGCACAAATGTTTGGAAAATCTATTTAGTTCAAAGTCTTGGTGAGCCTTTTCTATTGTCGCCAAATATCGTTGGACAGGAAACGTTCACACACACACACACACACACACACACACACACACACACACACACACACACACACACACACACACACACACACACACACACACACACACACACACACACACACACGCACATATACACACACATAAATGGCCAGCATAATACTTGATCTTCGAAAATTGGACTGAAACCAATAACTTCCCTATTTTTGAAAATTTTCTGTTTTCGTAGTGGGAAGTTAAAAAATTTTCTTGCGTATTTTTTAAATGTGAATATTCAATGGGACACTCATTGAAATTGAGCTAATTAATTTTCTTTCCGGGAAAACTTTTTGCAAATTTATAGACGTGCTTTTAGAAATGATTGAAATAATATCTATTGTAGTTAAAATAGTCTGTTGATTAATAGAGAATATAACGACACATTTAGTCGAACAGACGCTTTATGTCATTATTAATTTTACAGAACACCTACTACCATGACTTTCCGAGTCAGGGTGTGAGGATGTCGGAGGACATCAAAGATTCTTGGATAGGCTTTGGTAATTATTGTTTCTAGATACCGGTCACCAGCGAAGATCATAACTAAATAAAAAGCAATAGAAAAAAAATTCGGCTAGTGGCGCCTATCATATATATATATATATATATATATATATATATATATATATATGTGTGTGTGTGTGTGTGTGTGCATGTGCATGTATATGTACAACGGCATGGTTGTTCTCACCCAGATCCTATCCTCTTTTTTTTCTGTTATTCAGAGCCTTCAATTAAGTGAACGCTATGAAACTCACCATCAATTATTCACAGTCTCACATTCCATCAAGAAAGGTCAAAATCGACCTTGATTATTCATCAGGCTTCTTCATAGCCGGATGTTCTTTAGACTCATTAACCTGTTTCAATAATAGATCCAAAAATTATAAAATAATCTAAAGATAAAATGTGACTTTTCAGGGTACAGATAAAATAGATTATTAAGACGCGCATAATTAGAAAATTAGAACTTATATTCTCCGTAAATAAACTAGTGGATACTCACTACGGTAAAAGACCCCATTATTGACAGGGCTGCTACTATTGACATATTTTTTATATTTACTAATTCTTTAACTTACTGTATGAATAATCACAATGCTCAATACTTCTTATCAATTTTTTGATATTTTTACAAAGTAAAATAGTTCAATTTTATTTCTGGGTATGAACTATTCGCTCCAAAAATAAATTAATTTCTCGAGTAGACCACCGTCGCTAGAATGTTTGAAATTTCTTAACAATTTCGTTTAGAGAGATCGTATTTTCAGAAACGGGCTTCCCTCTACAATTCTAATGTAAATGTATCATTCAAAATTATTTCAGGTTATTTATAGTCTTAATAACCCCAGAATCATTAATTTAGACTGATAAATCTTTATTATCAATTAAAAATAGCGAGTGTCAATAGTCGGCACATAAAAATTGACGTGAGTCAGCTAGCGACAGGCCACAAGCTAAAGTAACCTAACCTCCTTAACAAACATATGGATGATATCGATATATTCATGTTAACATGCTGCCTAGTAATTTTATAATAAATAAAACATTAAACAGAAAATTGTCGAAGCAGGAATAGTGTCGTTGAGAATAGAAAAAAATAAAACTGTGTCCTAGATGAATTTTTAATTGTAATTATCGTATTTTGTCGTTTTTAATTAAAATATTTATAATTGATTTGAACCTAATTGACGGTGGTCTTTACTTATTTTTTATAAATTGGTCAGATGCGCATTACACCTGTCAATAATGGGGTCTATGGTATGTCAATAGTTGGTTCGATACTATTTTACCCTGTCAATAATACCTACACTCGACTTGTTGGTTTTAAATTAATATATTTTTCATTTGATTTATCGATATTTAAATAAATAAATTAAAATATACAATTAGAGGCATCAATTAAAGCGTCCAATGCAAAAAAAATTGATTACATAAATTTTAAATACGATAAAAAAATTCAAACAATCACAGACATTCTTATAGTGTCAATAATGGTGGCTTTTACCTTATTCTTTTAGCTATAAGTTTACCATTGTGTGAACTTATGGCTGATTAACCGTGCATATCCATTTATCCGCAGTGCATTTCACTGATTAGTTTTTCGAGAACACACATTTCGCAATGAATTAATTGATTACTAATTATTACAAAGATCTTCTGTAATCCACATTATTATTGTTAATCATCATCAATTTAATTACAGTCATACACTAATGCAAAAAATTAAAGGAGCAGAAAAATTTTATAAATTTTTTAGTGATTTTTGGAAGGCTGTAACTTGGTCAAAAATGATCGTATCGAGATTTTAAAAAAAGCATTTTACAGCTTGAAATCTCTAGTTTTGGTGCATTTTTTTCAAAATTCTTTAAAAGCTCCGGTTATTGCGCAAACATGAGAAATACCGCGAGACAAAAAATTTCTAAATTTTTTTTTTTTTCCGAAGAGCCCACGGACCGCGAAAAAATTCTTTCAACTAAACGAATGCAAAGTTTGTTTAGAAAATTTATTTAGCTTCAATTTGGTTTTTTATTCAACCTCGTAGGACGATTTGTCGCAGAGATATCAGCCTTCAAACAGAAAATGATCCTTTTGGCTTTGATCATCGATATTTCAGGTACCAATGATCGCACAGAAAGTTGAAGGGCGGCGGTGAAAACTTGAATAAATTCCCTATAAGACCCTGTCATCATTTTTTAAAATAAAAAATTTTTTTTATTTTTAACATCCATCAGAAGTAAGTACAAAAAAATGACTTTTTTTGGTTTTTTAGTAAATCAACCGCTACTCTGCAAATATCGATAAAAAAAAATAATGTTGCCAGGGACTTTTTTAGTTTAATGTACCCCCAAGACCCCTGTAAATTTTTTAATTGATTATTTTGACACAATTGTGAATTTCAGATGATTTTCGGATGAATATCAAAAGATAATATGAAAAGACACTTAGTGATAGATTGCAATGATTTTATTATAAGTTGACACGTAAAATGAGAGATATTTTTTTTTAAATTAGCACTAACGAAGTAATAGGGGAACCTAGGGCACGAAGATCCCCCTCAAAAATTTGGTAAAAATATTTTTTTTCAATTTCTGTCAAATCATGATACATCTGATGTTTTAAAGATATTTTAAGCTGATCTGCGATATCTAGGGCATAATGGACCACCTGAAAAGAAATTTTCTACAGAAAAATTATTTTTTTTCTAAACTAAAATGAATTTGTAAAATTTATTGATTAAAGCTCTTTTAGGTCAATACACTGTAAAAAATTCGCGGAGTGTTTAACAGTTTAATATAACTTAATATAAATTCGTTTAAATGTTATAACTCCGGACCGGAGTGAATTGGGAGTGAAATAAAATCCACATCACTCCAAGATCACTCCGCTAAAAAAAAACTCCCAATTCACTCCGCAAGAAAAAAAAATGATTTTTGTAATAAGACCTGTAAATACGTCTGAAATTGAATGATGTTCTATGAAATTTTTCGTGCAATCTATCACTAGAACTATATTTCTATACTATCTTTTTGTATTCATCAGGAATTCATAATTGTGTCAAAACATGACTTCAACATAATATTCAGCAAATCACCTGCAGAATTCCGCAACTTTTTTACACGAGTACGTACACTGGTCACAAAATGCGAAGAATTAAAAAAAAAATCAGAATTTTTAGGTGATATTCAACATGCTGTATTTAGCGGAAATTCTCGTAGAGGAGACAGAAGAGTAAATAAAAGCTTGAAGTTGTTAAGTTTGTAGGTCATAAGTTCAATTATTTTTATCATAAATAGTTGTTGAGTGATTATAAAAAAATCAGAGGTAAAAAAATTTTCAAAATATGTTTGTACTTTTTAGAAAGGTTACGGTCATGGATAAATTTTTTTTAGTAATGCCACCTCAGAATTATCATAGTTTAATTTCGTCTCTTTAATTCAAGAGGTTTGAGAGTTTAGTGAGATAATTTGACGATATTCAACATACAATTAACTTACAGAACTTACATGAGCTTAATAAGCTGCTCTAACCGACGTTCAGGAACTTGCTCAGGGATCAGAAAATTTTTCAACTTCCCGCTAAGAAAATCAAAGATTTTCGCGAAATTTGAGAAGCTATTGTTTTCACACCATGTAATGTAATTCGTTCTTTAGTTTAAATACTTTCATCAACAAAAAATTGAATAATACAGTTTTTCAGATATTTCGTGTATTAACGCTCTGATCTAAGTCAAAATTCATTTCAATCCTTAATTTGATCACTTACATTGATTTTATCTTGAATATATTGATTTTATTGAGCATAATCGTAAATAAAAATTTTAAAAACGCTTGCTTGTTAATTATTTCCGATTCTTCAATTTTCAAACTATAACATAAAACGTAATTTATTCGAGCTTGAAAATCTTGTGAAAAAAGAATAGGATTCAAAAGCATTTTCAAGCTCGAAGAGCCCGAAAATAAATTCACACTAATGTTTTCGAGCTCCTTGAGCGTGGAGTTTTGGGGCTGACCAGCAGAACTAACCGTTGCCCAAATTTTTTTTCTTCTTACTCCATACTGAAGTGAGTTTGGATGATTCCAAAGCAACTTCCTCGTAGACGAGCACCATCAGCAGCTCCAGATGATGTTGGGAAACGTGCTGAAAGAGAAAAGTTTTTTTTTGTGTATTTCAAGTTTAAGTAAGTTTGGATGATTTTGAAGTTACTTCCTTTTAGACGAGTACAACCAGATGCTTCAGGTGACGTTGGGGACTGCGCTAGAAGGGCTAAATTATTTTTTGCTTCTTCCAAGCTTGAATGAGTTTAAATGATCCTGGAACAACTTTCTTACGGATGTTCCTCGAAAAAAAATTTTCCTTTCAGCACGTTTCCCAACGCGACCTGGAATGATTAGTACTCGTCTACGAGGAAGTAACTCTACAATCATCCACGCTCATTCAAGTCTGGAGTAAATAGAAAAAAAAAATGTTCTCTTCCCTCAGCAAGTTCCATAACGTCAGCTAGAACAGCTATCACTGCTCGTCTTCAGGAATAATAAAATCGATATAATAAAGTATGTTGCCTTTTACTGTGGCTTCATTTTAATTTTTACTGATTAATCTCTTATCAGTACATTCAAGTCCAATTTAGGTTAATTTTATTTCACGTAAGTTTTAATTAAGTCAATATTTCTATTTAACTCTATTCACGTTACAATCAAGCCCATTAAGTTATTTAAGTTTGATGTAATTTCATTAAGCTTATGTTAGTTTAATGTAAGTTTTATAAGTTAACGTAAGTTAAATGTAACTTCAATATTTTGACTCGGGTCAAGTTATAGGTATTCAGAGCAAAATTAACATTTTTGAATTAGATAATAAAATTCTCGGCAACCAACAATCCTATACGAAATGTCAGGAGGGTTTAATTGACTTTAAAAGAACCCCTAAAAGGCATGATTAGTTTTCTATACAAAATTAATTCTGATGCAAGAAATTCGAATCATAGTTGCGTTTTTATTTTTATTAAGTTCTGAATAATTGAAGTTGTCATTTTTGCTTAGAATCGATTTAAGGTTAAATTCAATAATTTTCATTTATTTGTCGAGTTTTTAAATTATTTATTCGGCAAAAATTTAAACTTTTGCCGTAAAAAAATATTTATTATTTAAAACAAAAGAACTTCTTAAAAAAAAAAATGTTTTATTTTACAATATTCAAAATACTATCTACACTAAAAAATATTTTCAAGCTTAAAATTTCTGATATTGACATCTTTTGATCAAAATTTTTTTAGATTTACCGTTTTTAACTTCCCGCTAAAAAAACTGAAAATTTAAAAACAAAAGGTATTGGTTTAGGTTCGATTTTCGAAAATCCAATTTCTAACAGATCTTGGTATTTTAACGAAGCTATTCTGATTGATTTCAAAATGACGCCCAAGTGTTTTGATGTGTGTATGAACGTACGTACGTATGTATGTAGAAATTTTGTAACTTTTGAACGGATGAACCAATTTGGCTTTTTGAGGTCACGTTCACAGTGGCTCGTCAATTTTCACAAGTATTGAGAAAATGAGCATAATCAGTATGTTACGTTCGGAGGTATTTCAAAAATAAAACTTTTTCAAATTTTTTCAAAACTGTTTTTTTTTTTATAACTCCTAATGTACTCAATGGATTAATCCTAAAATCTCATCAGCTCAAAAACTTCAGAAGCCGCATTGAATGTTACCTCAACCATCAAAATCGGTTCTTTCGTTCAGGAGAAACCGCTGTCAAAAGAATTGCAAAAACGTGTTTTTAACCTGTCAGCACTCACGTTATAAGCATTTTGCTCACGCTCGATTTAAAACGATGATAAATTTGTTTTTCAAATGGAAAGGGTAGATGAAATTTTTTCTACCTTCGAGTAATTTTATCTTTTTCCAAATTGTGAACTTTGGAAATGCCTTAATATAACATATAATTTATAAAAAAATATTTTTCTCATGCGCGTCGGAAATTGAGAGCATTTTTCTTATCACGGGATTATAGGTGTAACAAAAAAAAATTTACTTTCGGTAACATTCGGGCCAGTTCGTGTGCCTTCGTAAGTAAATAGTTATCCGGCCGCACTCGGTATACTTCGTAACTTTTAAACTTATCCTCCGTTACAAATGCGCCAAAGCGCGCGAGATGTTAGACGCATACGCAGAGAGCGTAAGCAAATCTCTTATCACGAAAGTAAAGATTACCGGAAAGTTCACGTGAGTGCTGACGGGTTAAAATAAAATTAAAATTTTGGAACTAATTGATGACGGATTTTCAACTTTCCACTAAGAAAATTATAAATTTTCAAAAATTCAGGAAGTTATTGTTTTGAGGTCCTAGGAAGCTATTCTGACTATTTTCAGAATGATGTCCGAGTGTCTGTATGTATGTATGTGTGTGTATGTGTGTGAGTATGTGTATGTGTGCATGTGCCGTCAACTTTCCTGAAAATTTCGAAAATTTCATCAAGTAGATTCGAAGATAGCTGGCAATTACGGAAAAAAAATTTTTAACTTTCTGTTAAAAAGATTGAAAATTTTCAAAAAATCGGGAAGTCATTGGTTTTGGTCCGATTTATGAAAATCGAACTTCTATAAAATTTTGACATTTTAAAGTTCTAGGAAGCTATTGTGACTAATTTCAAGATAATGTCCAAGTGTAAGTATGTGTGTGTGTACGTACGTATGTAAATGTCTGTAACTTTTGAACGAATAAACCAATTTCAATCATTGTGATGGCATTCAACGTGGCTGGTCAGTATCTAAAATCTCTAAAAAATTGGAATTGATCGGTAGGGTGCGTTCGGAGATATTCCAAAAATAAAATTTTTCCATAAACGTTTTTTTTGGATAGCTTGTCATGTACTCGATGGATTGATTTCAAAATCTAATCAGCTCTAAAACTTTATAAGCCGCGTCAAATGCCGCCTCACACATCAAAATCGGTTCATTCATCCAAGAAAAACCGTTGTCGAAAGAATTTAAAACAAAAATTTTTGTTAAGTTGTTTTAAAATATCTCAAAAACGGCTCGATAAATCAATTCCGAAATCTGATCAGCTTCAGAACTTAATAAAACGCGTCGATTGTCACCTTAACCGTCTTAATCGGTCGTTTCGTTTGAGAGATATCGTTGGAAAAAAATCTGAACGTCGGTTGACCCTGCGGGCCAGCCCCAAAACTTCCCGCTGTTTTCGAGCTCAAGGAGCTTGAAAACATCACTGTGAATATATTTTCGAGCTCTTGGAGCTCGAAAATGATATTACATGGAATCATGTTTTCATGAGCTTTTCAAGCTCTAACCAGTTACGTTTAATGCTAGAGTTTGAAAAGTTACCCTCGCGGACTCGGGATTACTCCGAAATCATGGTGAAATTTCGGTGAAATCATAGTGGAAAGATAGTGAACCCATAGTGAAATGACAGTGAAATCACTGTAACTTTGTGCCATTTGCTTACTGTGTGATAATTATCATCCGATGGTAATTTTATGATGATTTCACCATCGATTCATAGTAGAATCACAATAGCATAACAGTCAATTTACAGTAGTATAGCTGTAAGTTGACAGTAGTATTACTGTGTATTTACAGTGATTTCACTATCAGTTTATGCTGGATCTGCAGTGCTTCAGTCATGCTTTCTCAGTAATAATACCGTGATCATACAGTGATTTCACAGCAGTCTTACTATAAATTCTTCGTGAAATCACAATAATATCGCTGTGAATTGACAGTAATATTACTGTGATTTCTTAATCATTTAATCCTGGATCTGCTTAGTTTTCATCGAGATTTAGGGGCAATATTGAGATCCTATATTTATTGATTCAAAGATAATAATAATAAAATTAATAATAATATTATAATAGCAACAATAATCCTAATCTTGGTTTTTCAATAAATAATTTTTCTTGTTTAAAAAAATTATTTAGTATCCCTTTGTACGTCTTCATGTAATTCCTCTGGAGGATTAACTGCTATTTTTTTACCCTCGGTAAAGAAGGAATTTCATTTTTTTTTAACGCATGATGGGACTCGAACTGCCGACCTTTCGATTGAGAGTAGCTTAAGTCATGTACTTTAGCCCGCTCGGCCACCACACGCATTCGGAACTAAATATTTAATCTGTTACTTCATGCTATTCAATACTATATATACTCAAGATTAAGCTATAAGAAAAATTATTTTATTAAATACTATAAAATTAAAAGAATTCGATATTTATCAAAAAAAAATTTTGCCTTCATTTGTAAATCATCAAGTTTTCTTAATTTAAGAATATTTTATTTTAAATTATGATAAATAATAAATATTTACTATTGAAATATTAATCTAAATGATGTTCTCTTTATTTTTTGCAGTAGTTTAAATTCAATTTATACAGTTTTAAAAAAAAAGTTATTCAATTTTTTTATTTATTTATTTTTTTTCATAATTCTGAAGAATTTTACCGTCTTAAGCTTTTATAAAATTAACTAAATTAGATAATTACAGATAAAGTTTCGCTCGGAAATTCCTAAAATAGCCAAATTTATAATAAATAAAATACATATGTGCCCAAATATTTGCTAAACTTACAAATAATTATAGGAGCATTTATGAAATAATTGATATTATTTTTTTTTTAATTCCATTTCTATCGATTAATGACATTAAAAATTCAAATTTTGATTTTGAAATTGGATTGATGATAGATGTACCGTATCAGATCACTATCAAAGTAGAGTGAAATCATGGAGAAAACACTAATAATTTGCTGTGAAAATATCATAGAGTCACAGTGCTAATACTACTAGGTTGTCATGGGATCACGGTAAATTCATGGTTAAACCACTATGAACTGACTGTGAAACTATTGTAAAGTCACAGAGTTAACACTATCAGATTACTATGGAATCACAGTCAACTCGTAGTGAAATCACGATAAACTGACTGTGAACCCATGATAAAGCCTCAGTGTTACCATTGTTGGGTTACCATAAATCGATAGCTGATCGACAGTAAAATTATCATGAAAGTATGGTAATTTAATTCTAAACCTACAAAAGAATCACAAGTGAAATCACTATGGAACTACCATAAAATTACTGTAAAATTACTATATAACCAGAGTGACGAAATGGCACAAAACGACTGTGAATTCACTATGAAATTACCATCAATACACAGTAAACTTACGGTAAAATTGATTTCACTGTGATTTCACTGTGATTTCACAGTAACCCCGAATCCGCAAGGGAAATCTCTTAGGGCAGTGGGTAGCGAGTTACACTTTCAAGCGCAAGGTCTACGGTTCAAATCCTGCACACGCCCGAATTTTTTATTTTTTTTATTTTTATAGCAATAATTATATACATGTATAATCGAATATAGTTATACATAATTATATATAATTATATAGGGCCATTTTTTATATATAATTTTTTTACCCGGATGGGCATGAACAGACATGAACATACCTGATCAGACCTGAACATCCCTGATCAGGCCTGGTCAGGCATGGTCATTTTTCATGTCTGATCAGGCCTGAAGACTTATGCCTGTTCATGTCTGATCAGGTCTGATCATTTTTTCCCGGGCACCCAATATAAATTAGTGAATGAAATAAAAAATTATTTTTTATAGTTGTAAATATTAGAATAGATTTAATTTGAAGAATTATGTTGATAATTAATTATTATTAAGTTTTTAAGGACGTTGAGTTAACCCATAGTTGCTCACTAAATGTTATCGCTCAAGGACAATATCAATTGAACTATGATAATAAGTTTATTGATTTGGAGAATAACTTATAAAATACATAACTTTATTCTTTTATAATATCAATTTCTACAAATTTCATGAAAATTCTACAAAAATTATAAAACACTCGGCATGATTCCAACATGGTCTGAGTTCGAATCCCAGTTCAGGCTATCTATATTTTTCTCAATTTATCTATAAATAATCTTATTAAGAAGATTAATTGTAAGTTTAGGTATCACTATATATAAAAAAATTAGATTAGTTGAATTATAAAATATATATATTATATATATATATATATATATATATATATATATATATTGTAGTGGTTGGTATCTTAAATTAATATCACTTATACACTACAATGATAACACACTTATATTATAATATAATAACACATATTCACAAAACTTATTTAATTCATCACTAAATTTATTTTAATTCACACGCGCACTTTATCATAAATTTTAAAAAATATGTTTTCACTGAACTCGTTTAATTGATCACTGAATTCACGTCTTTTTTTCAATATCAAAAACACGGTCGTTTCAAATTTTTGCTTTTCCCATCGTGTCACGATATATTGACAGATATATATTCTTTTTTTTTTTTTATATTTATAAGTTTACACGACACATGAAGGTTACGCGCACTTCTGACACCAAATTGTAGTGGTTGGTATCATAAATTAATATCACTTATACACTACAATGATAACACACTTATATTAGAAATAATAACACCACAATTAACAGCAGTAAAAGAAAGCAAGAGCAATATATAGTTTATTGAGATACAATGTTTGCTGTTTAACTGTCAATATAAGATTGACTGACTTTTGTCGCGTATCTATAAAACAAGAGAAGAAGGCATTTGTTTTCTAGCTATTCAAATATTTAAAAGATCAGTTTCACATTCGTTACAATATATATATATATATATATATATATATATATAAATTTCCAGAAGTTACTTCGCGACTCTGTCGTAGATGGCGCTGATTGTAGCGCTTCTCACATGTACTCGTCATAACAGTAGTTTGAATATATAAGATTTTTAATGCTGTGTTGATGTCACCCCTGTGAGAGTCCAACGAATAGGTCTTAAGCGTCGGGCACGGACGTTAATGACGCATGTCGTTCTCCGTGTTCTTGTGGCAGTTCCCATGTTCGAACAGGGAAGAGAGCGAGACTCTCGGACTGAGTTTCGAATCTCCGGCTCGCGGACGATGATGGCATCTGCCATCCTCCGTGAATGGTGGTAGTACCCCGCACCTCGACTCTCTGGGTGATCATTTTTTTTTTAAGAAAAACAAAAACTGTCCTAACTTTTTTTTTCTGAATGAAAAATTAATAGATAGTTTATTATTTCATCTAAGGTAAAATTATTATTTAAAAATTTTTAATAATTAATTTCCATGAATTATCAGAATATGTTAAAAAAAAATATTATATAATTTTATCAGATTTTTTTAACTTCCCGCTCAGAAAATCGACGATTTTCGAAAAATTGGGAAGTTATTGTTTTCACCCTGATTTGCGAAAATCGAAATTTCATCAGATGTCGACGTTTTGAGGTCCTAGGAAGCTATTCTGACTATTTTCAGAATGATGTCCGAGTGTATGTATGTATGTATGTGTGTGTGTGTGTGTGTGTGTGTGTGTGTGTGTGTGTGTGTGTGTGTGTGTGTGTGTGTGTGTGTGTGTGTGTGTGTGTGTGTGTGTGTGTGTGTGTGTAAACTCTTTGTAACTTTTTAACTAATGAATCGATTTGGATGGTTGAGGTGGCAATCGAAAGAGCTTGTTGGCCCGCAACTTTCCTGAAAATTTCAGATAATTTGATTGAGTAGACTCGAAGATATTAGCGAATTAATGAAAAAAAAAATTTTTTTTTTTTAGTTTTTTAGTGATTTCTAAGAAAAGACTTGAACGATTGATTTCAAAATCTAATCAGCTCTAGAACTTTATAAGCCGAGTCGAATGCCACCTCAACCATCTCAATCGGTTAATTTGTTCGAGAGATATCGATGGCGAAAGAAATGGTAAAAAACGTTTTTTTTCGATTATCTTTGAAGTGACTCATCCGATCAATTTCAAAATTTAATCGGCTGTAGAGTTCAAGAAAACGCACCGATTGCCACCACAAACGTCAAAATCGGTTGATTAGTTCAAAAGATATCGGCGCTGAAATTAAAAAAAAAATAACATAAAATGTTATTTTTTCCGGATAAATCAAAATATAATGTGCTAAAATGTGTCTGAAATCATACCAACTCTTTCTCTTTATAGTCTCTTTCGATTATCAGATAATGTCATATAACTTGTTCCTTAGTTTTAAAGATATCGTCAGCAAAAAATTGAAAAAACCCAGTCGTTAATGTTTTTCTCGGATATTCTATCTATTATTGCTCTGACCTAAGTCAAAACTTATTCAAATCACGATTTTGATCACTGACATTGATTTCTGCCTCAATACATTTATTTCAGAGAACATAATCAATAATAAAAATTTAAAAGCCGCTTCTTCATTAATGACTTTCGATTCTTAACATTTCAAACTCTACACAGAAAAAAAAAAATTCTCGACTGAAGGTAAATATTCTTGATTCAAGAAAATTTTTTTGGAGACCTAAATCCTCTCAGATAAAGTAGAAATCTTCTGCGACCAAGACGAATTTTTTTTAACCAAGACAAATTCTCTTGGCTCAAGAAAATCTTGACTTGGTTCCCGAAAACGTTTTTCTTCAAAAATATTTTCTTGACTCAAGATAACTTTTTTTTCTGTGTAGGATAAAACGTAACTTGTTAGAGCTTAAAAGGCTCATAATAAAATGATTGCATGCAATAGCATTTTCGAGCTCGAAAATATATTCACAGTGATGTTTTCGAGCTCCTTGAGCTCGAGAACAGCGGGAAGTTTTGGGGCTAGCCCGCAGGACCAACCGACGCCCAGATTTTTTTTCATATAAAGTATATACTTTACTTCTGATACTTCATATTAATGAAGTAATAATTTTTAACTTCCCGCTGAGATAATCGACGATTTTCAAAAAATTCAGGAAGTTATCGGTTTCACCCCGATTTTAAAAAACCGGGTTTTTATCATGTGTGCGTGTGTGTGTGTGTGTGTGTGTGTGTGTGTGTGTGTGTGTGTGTGTGTGTGTGTGTGTGTGTGTGTGTGTGTGTGTGTGTGTGTGTGTGTGTGTGTGTGTGTGTGTGTGTGTGTGTGGATGTAAGCCTCTCATATCTTTTTGACGAATGAACCGATTTAGATGGTTCTTGCGGCATTCGAAAGGTATCTTCTGAACTTAGATTTTAAAAAAAAATTTAGACCGTTTAATCAAATAAACTCTGAGATATTTAAGAAATACAAAAAAAAAAATTTTTTTTTTTGGTTTCCGTTGGATATTGCAAAAACTGTTGGATCGATCAATTCCAAAATCTAATCAGCTCTAGAACTCGATAAAAGCTTTCGATTACCACCTCAACCGTCTCAATCGGTTAATTCGTTTGCGGGATATTGTGGGGAAAGAATTGGTAAAAAAAGGGTTTCTTTGAAAACAATGGAATACAAACGTATTTTCGAGCTTGAAGAGCTCGAAAATGTATTCACAACAATGTTTACGAGCTTAAGGAGCTCGAAAACAGCGGGAAGTTTTAGGGCTGGCCCGTAGGGTCAACCGATAGACAGATTTTTTTTTTAAGTGCTTGTGGAAAACATCATAGTTCAACACAAAAAAAAAATTTTTGCCCAAGAAAAAAAATTCTATGTCGATTAGAGACCTAGCTCGTCGAAAAATTCGATTTTCCCATTTAAATAACACGGGAAAATTTTTTTTTTTAGCTTTAAGTATTGTTAACTCCTTAAACAAATCAATAGATCGAATAGACTAATACATATTTTTGTAGGAAATCGAACGCTCTACAAAAAAGGTCTCCTATCATTTTTCGATAAACCCATCTGTTGCAAAGTTATTGGAGCTCGAAGTAAAGTTGGAGATCTTTTTACTATTCCGGCGAAACTATCAGACTTATCACAAAATGTTATAAGATCTTTTTTGTCGACAATTTGATTCTCTACAAATTATTATTCGTGAAGTTTTTTGAAATCCAGCATCGTTTTCTAGTTATTTCCATTTTAATGTCGAGCTCTTGAAATTGACCAGAACCACTTTTTTAAGAGCTTGAAATACAAATGAAAATAAATAGAAAATAATGCGGAATTTGAAAAAATTTTACGGATAGTAATTTGTAGAGAATAAAATTGTCAACAGAAAAGATCCTACAACATTTTGTGATAAGACTGATAGTTTCGCCGAAAAAGTAAAAAGATCTCCAACTTTACTTCGAGCTCTAATAACTTTTGAATAGATGTATTTATCGAAAAATGATAAGAGACCTTTATTGTAGAGCGTTCAATTTCCTAGAAAAATATGTATTAGTCTATTCGATCTATTGATTTGTTTGATGAGTTAACAATACTTAAAGCAAAAAAAAAAAATTTTCCCGTGTTATTTAAATGGGAAAATCGAATTTTTTGATAAGCTAGGTCTGTCATCGACATAGAATTTTTTTTCTTCCGCGAAAATTTTTTTTTTGTGTTGAACTATGATTTTTTCCACAAGCACTTAAAAAAAAATCTGGGCGTCGGTTGATCCTGCGGGCCAGCCCCAAAACTTCCCGCTGTTTTCGAGCTTAAGGAGCTTGAAAACGTCACTGCGAATATATTTTCGAGCTCGAAAATGCTATTACATGGAATCATTTTTTTATGAGCTTTTCAAGCTCTAACAAGTTACGTTTTATGCTAGAGTTTGAAAAGTTAAGAATCGAAAATCGTTAATGAATGAGCGGCTTTGAAATTTTTATTACCGATTATGTTCTCTGAAATAAATGTGTTGAGGCAGATATCAATGTCAGTGATCAAAATCAAGATTTGAATGAGTTTTGACTTAGGTCAGAGCAATAATATATGGAATATCCGAGAAAAACATTAAAGACTGGGTTTTCCAATTTTTTGCTGACAATATGTTTAAAACTAAAGAACAAGTTATATGACATTATCTGATAATCGGAAGAGACTATAAAGAGAAAGAGTTGGTATGATTTCAGACACATTTTAGCACATTATATTTTGATTTATCCGGAAAAAACAACATAAAATGTTATTTTTTTTTTAATTTCAGCGCCGATATCTTTTGAACTAATCAACCGATTTTGACGTTTGAGGTGGCAATCGGCGCGTTTTCTTGAATTCTAGAGCTGATTGAATTTTTAAATCGATCAGATGAGTCACTTCAAAGATAATCGAAAAAAACCGTTTTTTATCATTTCTTTCGCCAACGATATCTCTCGAACAAATTAACCGATTGAGATGGTTGAGGTGGCATTCGACGTGGCTTATAAAGTTCTAGAGCTGATTAGATTTTGAAGTCGATCATCCAACTCGTTTCTGAGAAATCACTAGAAAACTAAAAAAAAAATTTTTTTTTTTCGTAATTCGCCAATATTTTCGAGTCTGCTCGATCAAATAATCTGAAATTTTCAGAAAAGTTGAGGGTCAACAAGCTCGTTCGATTGTCACCTTAAACATCCAAATCGGTTGATTAGTTCAAAAGTTACAAAGAGTTTATACACACACACACACACACACACACACACACACACACACACACACACACACACACACACACACACACACACACACACACACACACACACACACACACACACACACACATACACACATACATGCATACACTCGGACATCATTCTGAAAATAGTCAGAATAGCTTCCTAGGATCTCAAAACGTCGACATCTAATGAAAACTCGACTTTCGAAAATCGGGGTGAAAACAATAACTTCCCAATTTTTCGATAATCGTCGATTTTCTTAGCGGGAAATTAAAAAAATGTTGCTCTGAAATGAAGCACCCTAATATATATACATGTTTATTGGAACTATATGCATAATTAAATATTTATAGGTTTCATATCAATAGCCTGATCAGATCCAATCATATATAAACTTATGCACGACTATACATGAATTTATATTAGCCATGTCTGATCAGATCTAATTATATATAGGCCTATTTCTAATTATGTATGGGCTTGCATCAGTCATGTCTGATCAGATCTAATCATGTATAGACTTATGTATGGTTATATATGGGGTTATAACAGCCAGGTATGATCAGATCTAATTATGTATAGGCTTATATATAATTATATATAATCCCATGTATAATCATGCATAATTATGTATAATTTCATGTATTAATATATATAATTATATATATGATCATATATAATCATATATAATTAGACAATAACTTTTTTCATCGGGATCTGACTGGAACTCGCCCACCTTCTAGTCAGACAGATCTCCGTAGATCAGCGAGAGTCAATTGAGTTCTCTTGTGGAATGTTCTCTGATGCGAATGATCTATTAATAGCGTACTTAAGCGTGATGATTTTGGTAAAATGGCTGGATTTTTTTGATCATCATCCAGTAGCGAATTCTTCGAGTGACCGCTGACTCCAAGTAATCCGTTGTAGTTGACGTAGGGAATCAAATTAGCGAGACGATGATTTCGTTGTAGAGAATCACCATCTTTCAGTAGCTTCAGCTCTTGCGAATAGTACTGACTTTGTGTATACTTTATCAGCAAAGTCTTTGCGAGTTCCAGGTCAACTGTAGAGAGTGGTGTGGCTAGTGTGAACTGTGGCACTTTTTTAAATTTAGCGATGGAACGTAGACAGATTCCAAGCATGCGAAGTAACGGTGACAACTTAGAGAATTTATCGAGTAGCGTATATAGTGGGTGTGAATCTGCCTTGCAGATGGTCAACCAGACCTGGACGTTCTTCAAGATGTGATAACGTCAGCGAAGGGATGTCAAAAGATGGCCAGTTTTCTTTTGATTAACTGAGCCACTTAGGTCCCGTCCACCATAGTGAATGCTGTTTTAATTTGGCTGCTGTTAAACCTTTCGAAGGAGGTTGGATTGCCTCAGCGAGTTCATCCGTGCCCCCATAGATGTCGTTAACATAGCGTGTGTTTGTTAACGGTTCAACAGCTTTCGGAAATTTATTGCCTTCATCTTCAGCTAGTTGTAAACGTGCTCTTCCAGCAAGATATGGAGCTGATGTAGTTCCATAAGTAACAGTAGCGAGTGCAAAGACTGTTGGGATGTCATCTTCGTCAAACCAGAGTATGCACTGCAGATGATGATCTTCCTTGTCAACCGTAATCTGACGGAACATTTTAGTTCCGTCAGTAGCGAATAGATAGCGATGGCAGCCGATGCAAATCAGAACGTCACTGATGTCAACTTGAATCTTGGGACCCACATGAAGTATCTCTTTGACTGGTGCGCCAGATGTTATTTTCCAGGACCCAACCCTCAGGGGCCATTTTGCTGTGATTTGGTTCGTATAGTTAGAGCATGGAGACTACATAAGAAGTACGCACTTAACCTTCCGTTACACGCGCTTTCTCTAGTGTCTCACTCGTATTCACGCCAACTCTATTAGGTTGAGTTGTGCGGGGAATCCCCGTATAGCGCGTGTAACGAAGGGTTAAGTGTGGCATTTACCAGAGAATGGTCCGCACTTATCGTATAAATAAAGCTTCCTTTTTTCACCACTAGCGTCGCTAATTTTCTTTTTGTACCGGTGTGAATATAGAGGAATAAATAAACGTGAAGTTAGCGTGAAAATAAACTAACCACGTTAAACGTAAACACGTGAATAATAATTTTATATTTTTTTAAATTAAATTAATATGATTAGGTATTCAATAAAAAGGCATAGCCGGATTAATATGGGGATTCTGCCCCCATGGCTTTTCTGACTCAAACTTAGGGGATCGATTTGGTGTCGAATGAAAATAATTCACCTCAATTTTTAGCTCTTTAACTCAAACGGTATTCGAGAATTTAAAAAAAACCTGTTTTTTCGAAATTATTTTTATTTTTATAGTAAAATTCGGAATTAATTAATGATGATTTTTTCCCTAATTCTTACGAGTCCAAAACATGAAAAAATCATATGATCGTGATTCTCAAACGGAAAGCCAGTTTTTAACGGAGAAAAGAAAATTGTAATCTTTTTTTTTTAGCCTTTTTGAAATATATCACTCACCAAAATTCGTCAGAAAATGCCTTTCATACTCCTCTTTACTCTGGAATTTCTTTGAATTTTTTGAATTGGTAGAACAATTAAAAAAAAATTAAAAACTCATTTTTTTCTTAAAATCTTGCGTTTTTAACAAACTTATTTTTTTTTAGTACAAATAAATATGTGAAAATTTGTTTTATTATTTTTTTTTTTTTCTGTATCAAAATTCAAAATATTTCCCAATAGTGTGAAAAAATATATAAGTATTAGGGTGTCTAAAAAAAAACAAAAATTTTTTTTTTTTAAGGTCTTATGGGCTCAAAAGTTACTTTATATTATAAAAAAAATCCTCACCGAGTTTCAGCCAGATATCTTTAAAATTGAGCTATTACAAAGGGGGGTCCCTTTTCCCATTTAAAATACACGTGAAAATTTTTCATTTTAGTTTTTCGTTATTAAGACTATTTAAAATATTCTTTTTAATTTCCGCCTAGCGTAATTTCGTAGGATATCAAATTCTCTACAAAAAGTCCTGATGCATTATGTACGTCAAACGAACTGGGAAAAAGTGACGGGCCTTCAGAGATCAACAAAAATTTAGTTTCCTTAGTGTTAAATTTTTTTTTATTATTTTTCATTTTTAATCTATCAAAAATTTTTTTTTCAAATTTTGACGAGGACATTCTTATAGAAAATTTAATTTCCTACAAAAAGTATCTGATATCATTTATACGTCAAATAAATGAGTAGAAGTTACAGGGCTTGAAATGTCAACGAAAAGTTGAGTTTAAAAAATATTAAATTTTTGAACTTAACCGTCAACGAAAAAGTGAACTTCATTTTTCGTTGACATTTAAAGACCTGTAACTTTTTTCTTATCCATCCGACGTATATAAGATATTTAATATTTTTTGTAGGAAATAAAATTTCCTACAAGAAAGTGCTTCTCAAAATGTGAAAAAAAAATTTTTGATAGAACAAAAATGAAAAATAATAAAAAATAATTTAACACTGATGAAACTGAATTTTTGTTGATCTTTGAAGCCCCGTTACTTTTTCCCAGTTTGTTTGACGTACATAATGTACAAGCACCTTTTATAGAGAATTTAATTCCCTATGAAATTATACTAGGCGGAATTGAAAAAAAAATTTTTTTCATAGTCTTAATAACAAAAAACTAAAATGAAAAATTTTCGCTTGTATTTTAAATGGGAAAGGGGACCCCCCGTTGTGATAGCCCAATTTTAAAGATATCTGGCTGAAACTCGGTGAGGATTTTTTTTATAATATAAAGTAACTTTTGAGCCTATAAGACGTTGAAAAAAAAAAACATTTGATTTTTTGGGACACCCTAATAAGTATTACCTTCAAGTGTCTTTTGAATCATTAATAACCTTTATAATGACTGTCGGCTACTGATTCTTTATGTTTATCTTTTGCGAAGATATATTTTTGGTGAAAAAAAATTTTCTACGTATTTATTTGTACTAAATAAAAAATATAAGTTTGTTAAAACGCAAGAATTTAAGAAAAAAGTGAGTTTTTAATTTTTTTTGAATTGTTCCACCACTTCAAAAAAATTCCTGAGTATAGAGGAGTATGAAAGACATTTTCTGACAAATTTTGGTCAGTGACATATTTCAAAAAGGCTAAAAAAAAAAAAGATCATAATTTTCTATTCTCCGTTAAAAACTGGCTTTCCGTTTGAGAATCACGATCATATGATTTTTTCATGTTTTGAACTCGTAAGAATTAGGAAAAAAATCATCATTGATTAATTCCGAATTTTACTATAAAAATAAAAATAATTTCGAAAAAACAGGTTTTTTTTAAATTCTCGAATACCGTTTGAGTTAAAGAGCTAAAAATTGAGGTGAATTATTTTCATTCGACACCAAATCGATCCCCTAATTTTGAGTCAGAAAAGCCATGGGGGCAGAATCCTCATATTAATCCAGCTATACCCTTTAATTTTAAAAAATGGGTAGAGTGTGTGCTGTTAAAAATAGTAATACGGACAGTGCAGCAGATAAGAAACGACGTAAAGAAGTAAATTTGAAGACTCCTGGATTTTTTAAAGTACCCCAAGTAAGTTAATTAGTATATTTAGTGGTGAACCGAATAAATTACAGAGTATAAGTATTTTAATGGCATTGTGAACGTTTTTTTTTTTTTTTATAATAGGAAAACTCAATTAATAAATATATTTCAATTTTTATGCGTTTTTTAATAGAGTTCAACACAACGTCAAGAGTCGATAAACTCTCTGTCAACAGAATTAAATAGTCGTCAGTACGTTTGTGATTTGCATTTTCCTGAAAATTCAATTCAACATTCTTATGTTACTAATTTACCTGATGGAGAGATTAATAAAATTGCATAAGGGCGAATACCCCGAATTTTCAATTCAATCCCACTGATTGTTGATCCACCACAATGTACAACAATTAACTTCAGTGATGTTCAAGTTCTGAATAAGAGGATTGAATTACAAGGCAAGGAATATCAACAGTGCCAACAGCAGCAGCAGTATCAGCAGCTACAACATCGGCAGGAACAGTTTCAGCAGCAGAAAGAGTTTCAGCAGCAGGAAGAGTTTCAGCAGCAGGAAGAGTTTCAGCAGCAGGAGGAGTTTCAGCAGCAAGAAGAACCATTAGATGACAATTTTGTGCGAGAAAAAGACTATCTAAGAGCCCCTGTGAAAAAAAAAATTAATTTATCCTGATGAAAATATGACAAATAAAAGTGTAAAACATTCTGAGTATAGATAGCTTAGATTATAACGATAAAGTAAGCATGATGTTTTATTACATAATTAAATGTATTTTTATACATAATTCAACAAAAATTTCATTTTTCTAGATAAATCTCGATGATGATGAGAAAATTCTGAAAATAATTGTAGAGCTGAATGCATTGTTTTCAATCGGTTGGAGGTTTATTCCTGGTGTTAATCAATTAACTGCTCTCCAATTAGATCGTACAAAATTTAAGGAAAAAGCTCGATTAAAATTAAGTGACGATGGATCTGTTTTGGTTAAAACAAAATTTAATTTAATTTCAAGATTTTTGAGAAGAGAATACGTCATCATTCTTTAATGAAAAAAAGCTTTGAATGTTAAAAATTATTATTTATTACAGATTACATACGTAAAACGCGTTGAAAAAAAATTTGATGTACAAATAAATTCTATCAATGACATAATTAAATGTTTGGAATCTTCCCAACAAAAAAAAATTAAGTTCAGGGACAGGGTTTGATAGAAAACAGTATTCATTTTATTTAAATTGTCTCAATGTATTTTTGTTATTAGATTTTTATTGTACTAACATAACTGAAAAATACCTGATTATATATAACTGAAAAATTGGATACTGAATTTATGAATAATTATTTAATTTTCGAAAATTACTTATTCACAAAGATGTCATGGGGATAATTATAAACGTTGTCACGCTTGTCCAAGATACCCCGAATGTCGAAAGCTGCGTTTGAATTTACCGAAAGCTGAAAAAGAACGAAAACATGAAGCTAAAAATAAAAGGACTTCTAAAATTCCAACTGAACTGCCTAAACATACAAAACGAATGCAATAACAGGTATAATTCAATTCTCATGTATCTATTATATTCTGGTATACTTTTGATCTGGTTCTGATATTTGAATTGCTACTGCTTTTATTACACTTATCCAAACAATTAAAGGAACAAGAAAATTTTATACATTTTTTAATAATTTTTGGAAGGCTGTATTTTTGCGAAAAATGATCGTATTAAAAAAATGAAAAAAAGCAAATTGAAGCTTGAAATCTCTAGTTTAAAGATTTTTCAGCAAAATAATTTTTTGAGCTACGGTTTTTACGGAATCATAAGAAATAGGTCGAAACAAAATTTTTCGAAATTTTGTGGTTTTGTTTTTTAGGTCTACGGGGCCGGAAAATTTTTTTTTGAAAAAACCAATTCATGGCTTGTTTACGAAATTTATTCAGCTACAATTTGCTTTGTTTTGTTTTTCTGTACGACAATTTGCTACTGAAATATCAACCTTCAAATGAAAAAGGATCTTTTTGTCTTTGATTACCGATGTCTTAGCAGCTAATGGTTGCACAGTAATTTAAAGGGCAGTATGAAAAACTTAAATACATCCCCTACAAGCTCCATTTTCGATTTAAAAAAAAAATTTTTTTTTTATCCTTAATATCAGGTTGAAAAACCCACAAACAATGGCCATTTTCTGGTTTTTTAGTAAACTCATCGCTACTCTGCAAATATTGAAAAAAAAAATAATGTTGTCAGTTGATTTTACAGCTTAATGTACCCCCAAAAACCCTGGAAATTTTCAGATTGATCCATTGAACCGTTTGTACGGGCCGATTGCTCAAAGTTCAACAAAACAGTTAAAGGAACAAGTTGTGAGCCTTAATTAGTGTAATCATTACCAAAATGAAAAAATTAATTTTTTTCGGATTTTCTTTCATTTTTGCGTTAGTTATTCAGTAAATGCAAGGTAGAGAAAAAAAAAAAATTCCAAAAAACGAGATATAACAAAAATTTTTATACTTTTTGTTTTTTACATTTTACTCGGGTTTCTTTTTTTTTATTTTTCAAAAAAATTTTTTTTTTCTCTTTATTCGAGTTTTTCAAACTGCCCTTTAAATTACTGTGCGACTATTAGTTGCTGAGATATCGGTAATCAAAGACAAAAAAATTCTTTTTCATTTGAAGGCTGATATCTGAGTAGCAAATTGTCGTACAGGGAAATAAAATAAGCAAATTGTAGCAGAAAAAATTTCCTAAACGAGTCATTAATTGGTTTTTTCGAAAAAAATTATCCCGGCCCCGTAGACCTGAAAAACAAAACCAAAAAATTTAGAAAAATTTTGTCTCGAGCTATTTCTTATGATTCCGCGAAAACTGTGGCTTACAAAATTATTCTGCTAATAGATCTTTAAACAAGAGATTTTAAGCTTCAGTTTGCTTTTTTTTATTTTTTCCATACGATCATTTTTTACGAAAATACAGCCTTCCAAAAATCACTAAAAAATTTGTAAAATTTTCTTGTTCCTTTAATTTTTTGGATAAGTGTATTTCAAGAGTGATTTGAATTTTCTAAATATATTCAGTTGCGATCATCAGCATCAAAGCTACGAGTTGTTCAACGAAGAGTGAAAACATTTTATGAGGGCCAATTTAATAAAAAAATTTCGCTTCTGCCAAAACAGCAACAAATCGCTGTTAGAATGTGCTTTGAAAATAGTAAAAGGAAAGGTCCAACTGGTAGAAGATATGAAGTAGAATGAATTTATGAATGCCTCTTGATTCGCATGAATAGTACTTGTACATATAATATGATTCGAGCAAGAAACATCACTCCCCTTGACTATTGATACTTTATCCCGATACATTCAAAAAATTAGCTCTTCTATTTTTGGATTTTTACCTGAAACCTTCAAAGTTTTAAAAGAAAAAGGACGATCGATGGCTCTTGGAGATCGGATAGGTCAAATTTCAGCTGATGAAGTAAAGCTGTAATCGTGCAGCAAGCGTAAGACGTGAGAATGTGGCTCTCTCGCTTCATTTATTTTCTCTCTCTCTCTCTCTCTTTTTGCTCTGAGAGTCAAGTGCAGCAGTCTAGTCTCTGCGTTTGAATTTGGGGGATGATTTCGCGCAACATGGAACCGCAAATTAGTCCCTGCGCATAATTAGGTGGGGTCAACAGAGGTCGGTGGCCCAGAGAACTGACCCGAGACGACACTTAGATTCGAGAATCGAAACGGATCGGTCATTCGAAAACCTGCCGCTTGGTTTCTTCATAGTTTATTTCGCGGTTTTCTTCGTGTGCGACAACCTGCCGACGATGATTCCAGGAGCCCGAAGGACCTATTGGACTTCGACATCACCAGGACCAAGCCGAGATGAATCGCCGATCAGTGCCATCAATAAATCGACCCGAATTCCGATAAGTTCTCAACGAATCACACGTACATCGATATTTAGATTATAATTCTCTCTCTCTCTTCAACGTAGCACATAATTTAGTTGATTATTAATTTTATTTTACTCCACGTCCAATAAAATTGTGCGCATTTGAATAATTTATTAGTTCATCGCATGGACGCATATTTTTCCTGACAAATCAATTATAGAACTTAGAACAAATTAAACGGGGAAAACTTTATGTATAAATTGGGGATCTTGGTTAAATAAAAAATTGTAAAATATTATTGAGTCTCTACCAATCGAACTTCTTTTATCACCAGCGTCACATAGAATAAGGATTTCATTTCAGCCGCGTGTTCGGTCAGAACGAGTAGACCTACTCCTGAGATAATTATAATAATTTTCCCGATTTCAGAACCAGCAAGCAGAACATCTAAATTTATATTTACGATAATAAATTAATAAAATTGAATTTATTCGGGGAAATTAATTAACTGTGGTTCGTGGCTACTGGACACGAAGTAGCCAGGGCCCACCGTTATAAAGCTTATCGGAAATATTGAGTATAACAAACAAATTGCTGAATATACTGGTTTCGTTGACCTTGGAAAATATACATCTGCATCTGATAGTGATGTTGCTGGAGACCATGCTCTCGTATCTATGTTTGGACCGTACAGAGGCAATTCTGCTCAGCCTTTAGGATGTTTTATTACTCAAAATTCAATAACTAGTGAAGTTCTTCATAAGTTATTCTTGGAGTGCATTATTCTTGTTAAAAATGCTGGTTTCCATGTGAATTCGATCGTTACTGATGCTGCACAATGGAACCGCGGTGTTTGGACGAAATTAGGAGTTGATCCCAATAATATCGGCTGTGAGCATCCATGTGATTCTAACAGAAGAATATGGGCAGTATCAGATTTTCCGCACTCAGTTAAATGTTTTAGAAATGGATTAATTGAATTAGATGAATTCGAGGTAATTTTTTCATTATTTATTGTAATATTTAAGTCAATCGTTTTTCTATGGAATTTAATAATTTTCATCTTAATAAGAATAATAAAAAATTCATTTATTTTATTTTATTATCGATACCAGTAGGGATTGTAAAAAAAAAATATTGGGAAAACCTATTAAAAAGTTGAGCAGTTTGAAAAATCAAATTTGGCTATAGCCTATAAACTCACGCCAGCTCACTTGAACCCAAAATTGTATCAAAAGATGTCTGTTCCGCTAGCTTTTCAGGTACACATTTACTTCATTTACTAGATTTATTTTATTACATTCTATCTTAATATCAACAGCTACATTCACGTGAAGTTCGTTGTGCGATGACAGTTTTAAGAGAAAATAGCAATGAAAAATTTGAAGGATTGTTGGCAGAGTAGGACTTAGTCGTGGAATTATTTATAAAATATTAGATAGAATTGAAACTATGTTACCTAAGTTATTGTTCGTTGGTTGTGCGATTCATCAACTCGAAATAACAAAAAATAGTATCGATTTTTACGTCATTATGCGGTTGCATTTTCTTGGGAGAACTTTCAACAAAAGAAATCAATTAAAAATAGAAAAAATGAAAGCACTAAAAAACCTTCTAAGCTTGTAACCTAATTTTGTTAAATTTAATAGTTAAAAAATATTTATCTTAAGGATGATTAATGTTGAATTCGTTTGTATTGTTTGTATTGACTAAACTATAAAATAACTCTTTGTATTTCATCGAAATTATATTTTCATTATAGTCATTTTGTGTTTTGATCTGTTACTTGACTTATTTTCCTGTGTACAGTTAATTTATTAATTTAATAAGACAGAAATGACATTAATTATTACACTACATTTTTCATCAATTGATATTATTTATAAATAGTGATATTCAAATCTCCCGCGCTCTCATCATAAATTCTCACTGCTGATATATGATCGACAGTACAGTCGACCATTCATCAATCATAGGCGGCTCCGCTATTCGCATTCTCATCGCAAAGACCGCTCGAGTGGGGATGAAGAAGACGGATGCGTGATCTCACTCACACTTTAACGCTCTCTTTCTTTTCATATATATCTCAGTTATTCATTGCAGACGCCTCGTGCTCTCATTAAATCTCTCAGTTATTAATAAATCCATTGCTTTCTCAGTCAATAATTCAGTGCATTTTGTTTATAATAATTGCACGTAATTATTCTGTATATTATTTTTGCTCTCATTATTAACTTCAGTGCGTTCTCAATTAAATTAGTCTCACCGCGTGTACCGGTAGTATTCCCGCCGCGACGCCATCTTGGCCACGTGTTGCTTGCAAGTGATAATTAATTCAAATAAATACTAAAAACAATTAAATAGTGCATTTCTCATAATCAATAAGTCTCATAAACTGTAAATAGTGTAAATAAAGTATTTAATGTGGTTATTTACTATAAAATTGGTATTGAATAAAATTATTCAAACCCGACCAATTCACACACACCAGATCCTTTCATCCTATCATTATATTATTAATTAGATATTAATTATTTAAACAAGTGAAAATTTTAATTATAAGTTTTCCAGTTCTCAATATCATTTTATCATTTTTATCCAACTAATTTTTAACTTATTATTGATTTGATTTTTATTATTTACATCTAAAAGATCGAAATAATTTTCATATGGTTTAAATAATTTAATTTTCAAGTAATTAGAATTATTAATTTTATTTCAAACTACCGCCTCATTCTCTTATGCCATTTTGATACATATGAAACACTAGCGTCCTCTAAAAACACACTGTTTGACACAGTACGCTTGTGATACATAGAGTGCGTGCTCCTTATGTAGTCTCCATGAGTGTCTCTCGCTCGGGGAAAGTAGAAAATCTAGCAGGGAACGAACAAGCGGATAATTGTTTGTTGGGAACCCGAAGGAAACAAGTAGAGGAAGCCCTTTACATAGGGTATGGGAAGAAGTTGCAACCCACCACTTATCCTACGCAACCAGTTGACCAGAGCTAGGAGTCTGGTACCATGGGGGGCACCATTCCAAGCCCCATTTTGACCAGAGCCTCTTTATTTCCTGAGATGGAAGGAGTGAGGGGCCCGAGTGAGGTAGGACTCGTGGTGGCTGTGGTTAGATACCACGAGCAATGAGGATTTTTGATTATTCCTCCGCTTAATGTCCACTCTTGGTCGTCTTTTCGACCAAGAGTGTCATCTGGGTAGAAGATGGGAGATTACGCAGTGCGTGTATGCTCAAAAGGGTGAGGGAACGGCTTCCGGTCGGCGGAGGTGGATTTAACATTCCCTATTACATTAATTAATTTTCCAGGACCCATTGAATACTACCTTGAGCTTAGTGGTAGTGCTCTGTTCATTTAGAACCCCATAATGAGGCAACAGGTAGCTGTTTGGTGGTAGATCCTTTAATTTTATGCGTTTGATGTGTCCCAAGTCTTCATATTCCTTCAAGAAGTCGAAGTACAACTTCTTGTAGACTGGATCATGCTCCATTCGTTTACGAAGGCGTAGTGAAGCGTATTGTGCAGCTTGTAGCGAATCACTCAGTTAACTTGGCAAAGATTTAAGCAGTAAGCGAACGACATATCGACCATCAGACTGTCTGTAATGTGTATTGACAAAATGTTCACACTTTTTTCATCTTCGTTGTAGTGTGTAGCGAATTCTGTCTGTGGCTCTTCTTGATACCGAAACTTGCTCAACAAGTCTTGTAGTTGATCATCAACTGTGACATGATGACCATAAGCAGCCATTTTGATGTAGCGGTGTCCACAGAACCATAAATGATCTAGCCAAGCGATGTTGACTGAGCGATTGGGTCATTATCATTTCCCTTCCTTATTTTAGCGTTGATTATATGCGCAGCTGATGCTGCACCCAGAATGACGTCAATAGATCGTGGAGTTAAGAAGTCTGGATCAGTGAGTTGTAGCCCAGTGGTATGTGGCCATTTCTCGTTAGTTAGTGTAAATGACGGTAAGTTTACCGTCAATAGAGCAAGCACATGAGCTTGGATGGTGATAGAGGCGGTTCTATGTAGCGAATGCAGCGTCATCTTGCATGACCCAGCTGACACATTACCAATTGCACGTACTGGTACAGCTGTTTTACTGAGTTGGATATCCAGCTTTTGATTAATGAATGCGTCACAAAGGATAGCTCCGATCCTTGATCAATAAGTACACGAGCAGTAAAAGTACTTCCTGTTAGCAAATTCAACTTAACAATCGCGGTAGCGAGTAATACATTGAGCGAGTGAGCTGACAGCCGACTAAGTTAACGAATTCCACACAAAAGTTACAAAAATTGGAACTATTTGTTACCTTGAGTCAGTACAGCAGGTTCCTGTACCGGTTTAGCGGCAGCACCATCATCAATGTATGTAGAGGTATGATGTGGCAGATCAGAATGTTGGCATTTCTGCTTGGTTCTGCAGTCACTGTAGCGGTGGCGTCCCAAACAGTTGTAACAGAGCCGGTAGTGCTGCACAATCTGTTTCCGGTATTGTAGTGAAGCTTATTGATAATAGTAGGGGAGCCCAAGCGGGGATTACGGGATTTACTCAAGCGTGGCAGATTAATATACAGGGGGATACCTTGTACCCGGTTAAGTACCTCCACGAAATATGAGTTCCATATATAAGGCCGCCCGTCAAGAAGAAAGGATCAGATTAGTAAAAAAAAATTGATCATCAGAAATTCTCGAGCGCATTAGATTAAGGTCGGGTGAGTTAAATACATGCTAAAAAGTGTATATTCCACAAATCTGACAGTTAGAGAGTGACGTAAAGAAAGGGGAGAGCTACAAAGTTGTAAAAAACAAACGTCATTTCGACATTCTCGAGCGTGGCTCAAATTTTTTCTATTTTGAAGGAAATAATTCAAGGATAACGAAAAATATATAATCTGACGATTTCCACAAGCCAGAGTAACAAAAATAGCTCAACTGGTAGAGCACTCAGCGCAATACCGACATGGTCTGGGTTCGATTCCCAGTTCAGTCTATCTATATTTTTAAATGATTTTCTTATACACTGATGCAAAACAATTAAAGGAGCAGAAAAATTTTATAAATTTTTTAGTGATTTTTGGAAGGCTTGTAACTTGGTGAACAATAATCGTATCAAGATTTGAATAAAAGGAATTGATAGCTTAAAATCTCTAGTTTTGGTGCATTTTTTTCAAAATTTTTTAAAAGCTCCGGTTATTGCGCAAATATGAGAAATACCGTAAAACAATGTTACGTTCTGGCTTTAATTAAATTTAAATGAAAATTTTTAGAAATTTTTTTTTTGAAGTCTCGAATTATTTATTCGCCGCAGTGGGCGAATAAACGGTTCGACACTTCTTAGAATCATAATTAAATAATAAATTAATAAATCGTTACTTTGTTGGCGATATTATTTTTATTCACTGCCAACAATGTAACGGAAATCTCTTGCGATAAGAGAGTCGCCGTGGCTCGCGGATAGTCTAAACAGATGACGATGCATGAGACCCGGACCACGACGATTCTCTCATAGGAAACCTGAGATGCAACGTTAACATTTTGATAATGTATAATACCAAGGAGCGACAGAATCAAGTCAGTCGATTACAAGTAGTCGATCACAAGATCTAGTAGAGCCAAGAACTCTACACAAACCTGCTGGCTTGATCCTGTCACTCGGACTTGAAGCAAAATATATATCCGTATTTTATTCAAATACACATTCCTTATTTAAACTTTGGGCGCCGCTACGGGCAGCCCAAAAATCACATACCTCGTATTGGGCGCCGCTACTGGCAGCCCAATACTCTCACCTGTTTTGGGCGCCGATACGGGCAGCCCAAGCACTTCCTTTCCGAATCCAAAATTCATGCTTCGAGGCCGATGACGCAGGAGGTCAGGATGTGCGGTACAGCTCGGTCGCGGGATTCGAGGTGTTATCGCGGACCTCACCGAAGGTCATCCGAGAGTTAAGTCGGAGGAAGTTTTTGTTGAGCTTTCGAACTCATGTGTTGTTGAGCTTTCGAGCTCGTGTGTTGTTGAGCTTCCAAGCTCGTGTGTTGTTGAGCCTTCGAGCTCTGGTGGTTGATCGACCAATTGGGATTACTTTCCTCTACGAAGGAACCGAGTCTTCAAAGCTCGTCTCGTTCGCACCCAGAGGACGTATCAAGGGATTATTTGGGCCGACTTATGGGGCCCATAATCCCCACCATGGTAAGTCAATAAATTTTTTTGCATAAAATAAAAGAAGGTCAACAGCTGACGCACCTGGGGTCTATCGACACCCTAACGACGTCAACCTGGTTAAATTTAAAATATTCTGTCGGATTAATAGATAAGCCAGAATGTAACAACAAAAAATTCCTAAAATTTTTTTTTTTCCGAAGAGCCCACGGACCGCGGAAAAATTCTTTCAACTAAACAAATGCATGTCTTGTTTAGCGAATTTATTCAGGTTCAATTTGGTCTTTTTTTTAACCTTGCAGGACGATTTGTTGCAGAGATATCAGCCTTCAAACAGAAAATGATCCTTTTGTCTTTGATCTCGATATTTCAGGTACCAATGATCGCACATAAAGTTGAAGGGCGGCGCTGAAAACTTGAATAAATTTCTTACAAGACCCTGTCATCATTTTTTGGAACAAAAAATTTTTTTTATTTTTAACATCCATTAGAAGTAAGTACAAAAAAATGACTTTTTTTTGTTTTTTTGTAAATCAACCGCTACTCTGCAAATATCGATAAAAAAATTATGTTGCCGGGGACTTTTTTAGCTTAATGTACCCCTAAAACCCCTGTAAATTTTTAAATTGATCTTTTGAACCGTTTTTTGGGAATCGTCGATCAAAGTTTTGCTAAACAATTGAAGGAGCAAGTTTTGTTCCTTTAATTGTGTAATCATAATCAAAATAAAAAAAAGATTTTTTTTGGACTTTTCTCAAATTTTTGCGTTGGTGACTCAGAAAATGCAAAGAAATGACAAAAAAAATGAAAAATTTCCAAAAAATGTAAAAAAAAAAAAATTTAGAATACAAGAAAAAGTTGAAATTTCTTTTTTTATTCGATTTTCTTTGAAATTTTTTGGGAATTTTTTATTTTTTCTTGTCATTTCTTTGCATTTGCTGAGTCACCAACGCAAAAATTTGAGAAAAGTCCAAAAAAAAAATCATTCAATCAGATCAATTAAAAAATTTACATGGGTCTTAGGGGTACATTAAGCTAAAAAAGTCCCTGGCAACATAATTTTTTTTATCGATATTTGCAGAGTAGCGGTTGATTTACTAATAAACCAAAAAAAGTCATTTTCTTGTACTTACTTCTAATGGAAGTTAAAAATAAGAAAATTTTTTTTTTCCAAAAAATGATGACAGGGTCTTGTATGGAATTTATTCAAATTTGTCAACGCCGCCCTTCAACTTTTTGTGCGATCATTGGTACCTGAAATATCGATGATCAAAGCCAAAAGGATCATTTTCTGTTTGAAGGCTGATATTTCTGCGACAAATCGTCCTGCAAGGTTAAAAAAAAGACCAAATTGAAGCTGAATAAATTTGCTAAACGAACTATGCATTTGTTTAGTTGAAAGAATTTTTCCACGGTCCGTGGGCTCTTCGGAAAAAAAAAAATTTAGAGATTTATTGTCTCGCGGTATTTCTCATGCATGCGCAATAACCGGAGCTTTCCGAAAATTTTGAAATTAATGCACCAAAACTAGAGATTTTAAGCTATAAAATGCTTTTTTTTAATTCTCGATACGATTATTTTTCGCCAAGTTACAGCCTTCCAAAAATCACTGAAAAATTTTTAAAATTTTTCTGCTCCTTTAATTTTTTGCATTAGTGTAAATACGGCTACGTTACATTTGACCTGAAGACAACATACCCGCGACAAAATACCCGCAAACCAAAACACCGGCGACAAAATACGCGACGACAAAATATCCGACGACAAAATACCCGACAACAAAATACCCGACGACAAAACCACCGCAAACCAAAATACCCGCGACAACTATTAGATGTTGAATATCTTTAATATTGTATTTAGACAAAAAAGAAATTGTAATTATAATGTATATAATATTAAATAAATTAAAAAATTAGAATATAAATCCCTGTGACAACTGATCCCCATGACAATTACTCCCAATAACATAATTGTATCCTCAAAATAGTAAAATGAAGAGAAACGCAAATAATTAATTTTTCTAATTATACATTTTTTTCACGAAAAAATAAAATACTAATAACAATTGTTATTAACATATAATACTAATAACAATTATTATTATTAAATACGACTTTTCTTTGTGTGCAATTAAAAAAGTGTACCTACACATAAAAAAGTGTGAAAAATAGCGTCTTTTTTTCACGGATTTTGTGTGTGTGAAATTAAATCAATGTACTCACACACAAAAGGGTGTGAAACATCGCGCCCTTTTTTCACGAATTTCGTGTGTGCAATTACAAAAATATACCCACACACAAAAAAGTATGGAAAATAGCGCCCTTTTTTCATGAATTTTGTGTGTGTGCAATTAAAAGAATATACCCACACATACAAATGTCAAAAGTTGCACTAGGTCCCTGAACCCTACCGGGGCTGGACCCCCTTATTGAGATACTCTTTTTTCACGGAAAAAAAAAAACAAAGAGATTTTTTTCTCCGTTCTTTTTTTTTTATTTGATTCTCGAGATGAATTGTCTTGGTCCCAAAAAGCATCACACCGTGTGGCGATAGTTTTAGATTGTGGGTGTTTTGTCGGGGGTGTTTTGGTTTGCGGGTATTTTGTCGTCGGGTATTTTGGCATCGGGTATTTTGTCACGGGTATTTTGTCGTAGGTATTTTGTCTTCGGGTCAAATGTCGTGTCACCGTAAATACAAGTATCCTACTTAAAAAGCATATACTTTTCCATTTGCATGCTATTTCCTGAGCTTTTCAATAAATTAAGTTGAATGATTTAAAAAATTTAAAAAAAAAAATTTTTTTTTTCGTTAGATGAGGCGAATCCCTTAAGTTAATCGTTAGATTATGAGACAGTACGTCTAGGACATAAAGATGAACCAGATATATCTTAATCTGACACGCTTGAGTATTTCAAAATGTTTGCAACATAGCTACTTGAACCAGTAGCGGTAGGCGGTACAGATGCGGTAGCGGGTCGACCGTTGAATTCAACTGACTTGATGGTAGCGGCTGACCTGGCGTATGACTTTGGCGACAGTGGTCTGTCAACCACAGCCTTAGATTGAGCTGAAAGTAGGTTCTGGGGCCTGTGGCTTGAGGCCGGAGGCATGCGACATACGAGGGCACTATTTGAAGGGCCATCGAAGTTGTTAGGTACCAGTCTAGTAGAGCTCGATAGATCCAAACTGATGATTATTGTCGGGCTCGTTACAGGGCACTGGTTCACCGGAAGGCATCTGAAGCTTATGGGCATCACCGATGACTTGGTGTGCCCCAGATGCAATTCAGAGGACGAAACTCCTCTTCACTTGCTGAGTTAATGCAGAGCCTTAGAGGATGTAAGTAAAGACATCTTGGGGATCTGTGATGGCACTCAGACTATCCTATTAGAGGTTGGTATGGGCAGATTTCTACGATTTTTGAATCCCATAAATCTGCCGATCCATTTAAATATAGTGGAAACCTAAACATGCAAACCTCTCAATAAGACAATTTATAGATAAATTGAGAAAAATATAGATAGCCCGAACTAGGAATCGAACCCAGACCAATTCGGTATCGCGCCGAGTGCTCTACCAGTTGAGCTATCCGGCACTAAACTATATTCCGTTCAATTTGATCTATAACTTATTGAGCCACACCGTCCTTCTTACGGTAATACACTATTTGAATATAGTGGAAACCTAAACCGTAATTTAACGAGAATTGACCTAGTAGGGCCGAGTACAATGGTTCAAAAGATCTGAGTACTCGGCTCTATGCCAAACAAAGGCGCCAATTCTCATCTCAATTCAATTCAATTCAATTATTTTTTTCACAAAAAAAAAATTGCATATGTATGTTATCATTGTTATTATCTACATTATTAAGTGAATAAAGGAAATTTTGTTCCAGCCATATCTATGTGATAAAATAAGCTAATGGTATTGAATTTGGTACCATTAGAAAAGCCTTGACTTGAACTTGTGCCTTTCCATGATTTGAACTCTTTTTTATTGCCAACTATTCAAATAAATCAATTGATCAGCATCGTTTGAATATCATTTAAATAACGCGGGAGAGAAGACGATCGTATTTATTTAGTTTAATATTTTAATCATTCGGTTACTGAAAAATAATATTATTAAATGATAATAATTAATAACAATAACAATTACCAAGGTCATCGCACCTTTTAAACATAGCCTGACTTTAATATGACATGTAGAACTTTTCTAAGATCTACTTCGATGTATGTAGATCGATATCTTTATTTTACCGATCAGTATTTAATTATGGATGCTCCTATAATTTTAAAGAATATTATTTTATATCAAAATAAATATGTGCTCTTGAATCTCAATGATTTCGCAAGTGTTATAAAGGATACATGAATATTAAGTAAGTCAATTCACGCGCATAAATTAATAAAAATAAAAATTCAGTCAAAATATTTTCGTTTTTTTTATCTTCATTAAATAAGAAACATTTTTAATGGTTTATACAAATGATTAGTTCAAGGTGATAGATCACCTGAATAAATACCGTTATGTAACAACAAAATTACCGATAAGACAAGGTATAAAAGAGCATAATTTTAATGCAATTAACATTCACAACAAGTTGAGATCGTCAACACTTCATATCAAACATTCAGGTGCGTACTCTCTCAATCTGAAACAGTGAAAATCACTGAAAAATAGTGTATACACACCATCTCACACACTGATGGAAAGATTTATTACTGAGTACAAAATAAATTTAGTACCAAAATTTTTAGTCACTTATTTGGGAGAAAAAAATATTTTGTGCCCATCAATATAATTTATTATAATTAAATAAATCATTTTTTTATCTCAATTAAATCTTATCATGGTAGAATAAATATGTATTTCCACCAATTTCATGTTTGGTAATCGGTACTAAATATTTTTAACTTCCCGCTAAGAAAATCAATGCTTTTCGACAAATTCGGAAAGTTATTGTATTCATTCCAATTTTCGAAAATCGAGTTTTCATCAGATGTCGACGTTTTGACATTCTAGGAAGTTATTCTGACTATTTTCAGAATAATGTGTGTGTGTGTGTGTGAGTGTATACTATTTTTCTCCTTGACGGAGGCGGAAAGCGGCAACTTCGTTTTGCATAGCGGGACGAAAGTTGACGCTTTCCGCCCGGAGGTGAGAAAAAGATATCTTTTAGAGCCCAGACAAATGTTATCTTTTTGACAACTTTTTACGGATATCGATTCATCGAAATCTAAAAGATAACTTTATGATAACTTCTGTAGATGTCCTTTTGAGGCCAAAATGATATCTTTTTGTTAACATTTGATCATAACCTAAATCTATCAGCTGACGTTTGGTATTCATATATTTTGTGTTTAGTTTAGTCTAATCGACAAAATAGATATCCGTGCAAAGAGTGTTTGATAAAAAATGTCCGTTAGAAGAACATTTAAAGAACTATCTATAAGTCAAAAAAATGGACATTTACGGAAATTTTTAAATATTTCAATAAACAATTCTAATCTCTAGGAACTTCAGATTATTGAGCCTTAATCATTACCCTGAATAAGAAAAGTAATTTAATCCATGCTAAGTGTATATCTGTATATGAGTCGATTAAAATTATTTTAAAATTATTTCAAATTGTTTTGAATCATTTCAAATAATTTTTCTTAATGAGGGTACCAAACTTTGAAGTTAATAGCAGATGTCAATTGGATTACACTAAAAATGATAGTATAAATAATAATAGCGATAATAGTAGTGACAATAATGATCATGGTGATAAACAAGTTGAAGTGAATTTGAAGATTATTATTATTATTATTTTTATTATCATTATTATAATGAATATGATTATCAAAACTAAATTATTATTATTAATTATATTTAAATTATTATATAATTTCGAATGAATTACTTTCTTATAATCAATAAACAATAAAAACCAAGAAATTTTTGAATATTAATTATTATTAAGTAACCTCAAAATCATATCTAGTTATAGAGATAACTTTATTATATCATTGATCCGATATCTTTTAGACATCAGAAAAATGTTATCTTTCTGATACCTTTTCAAAAAGATCTAAAAGATGTCAGTAGATGGCTCATTAGATATCTTTCTGGTATCTTTCTGATATCTTTATGTTATCTTCAAGATGAGTCTTAAAATTATCAGATCCAAAAAATGTTATCTTTATGAGATCTTTATGATAACTTTTTGCCGACCGGTTTTTTAACTATCCCTCGCGGTCTTGAAACCACAATAAATCCACCGTGGATCCACCGTGGTTTCACCGTGGATCCATCGTGGATCCACCGTGGTTTTGTGACATTTATCCACCGTGGATCCACGGTGAAACCACCGTGGATCCACGGTGGTTTCCACAGTGGATTCATAGTGGTTTTATGGTTTTTTTTGTCGTGTTTGCAGTACGTTTTCAACGTACTTTTATGGTATAGTTATACCGTTTAATACATAAGCACTAACTAAAAATAGATTTTACCAACTATCAAATAAAAAAAATGAAAAATTCGAGAGTGAAACTACAATTGAATTACGATGTAAAGCTATAAGTCTTAAAAAATTAAATTTACTATAAACTAGATTCATCTTTGCTGGGTTGATAGTAAGTGACGGAAGACCGATTTTCACATGCCTTAGCGCGAAAGCGCGTATGTATATTTTGGTCTCACCTCAAAATTTATTTTTTGTACTTTGACAAAAATAGTTCAAGAAAACATTAATGTCATAGTGTAATACAAGATACCCCTGTATTACTATCAAAAATGGATTATTATCTCTCTGCTAACATTCAGCGAGTAACGCATTCCATGATTGCTTCAAGATCAGAATTTATAACTTCTGAAATAAGTATCTTACCAGGGACACTACAAAAGGTGGGCGCGATCTAGTGGTGAGCACTGAACTACTTCTGCTGCTGCTGCCTAGCATCATAACTTTTTAAATCAATAATCATTAGGATTAAATATATATTCATTAATCTCGAACAAATATATATATATATATATATATATATATATATATATATATATATATATATATATATATATATATATATATATATATATATATATATATATATATATATATATATATATATATTCTAAATGGATATATTTTTTTGTGTCTAAGTAATATTTATTAGAGTTGATATAATAATATATTGCTTTAATATTTGGGGTTGTTGGCACTGTAAAATAATTTATTTGTCTATTAAATAAATATTTTCTTAACTTAACCAAATGATTTTATTATCTTAGAGAGAGAATTATTAATGTCAACCAAATAGAGTCTATTAAATCATTTATTAAAAATTGAGAAAATAGATCATGTTAACGTAATAAAATTTAGTTGTCCCAAATCAATTTTAATTTAATAGAATTTAACAAAACCAATTTAATTGCCGCAGAGGAATTTTTTTCGTGTATTAAAACTTCCTGTAGAAAATTTGTGCAGCTGTGAAAAGTGTTATTTGGAGTTTTTTATATTTATTAAAATGTAAAAAAAATATTCATGTTATTTTTTTTTAACTGTTGATTATTTATGATTTTTAAATTTAAAAAAATTATATTTTTTTTAAATACTATAAAAATATACAAAAACGGTCATGTGTGATTTTTTAAGAAAAAAAATTTTTTTATATTTTTTCTATAATTTATAAAGTTCTCATGTTTCGAACTTGCAGTTTTCTTCCGTGTTTCTCATTCTAATAATTATTATAACTTATAAACTATCGAAGATACGACCATGACCCTTCAAGTCTTTATTGTTTATCATAAAAGAATAAATAAATTAAGCTATAATTTTAAACTCTTGATCATTTATTTATTTAGTTTTAAGTGAATGTTTATAAAAAGATTTTGAGAAAATTTTTTTTAATGTTTCAGCTCAATTATTTATTGACTTTTATATGATTATTTATATAACAACATACAAATAAATTTAATGTCAATATAACTTTTAGTTATTAAGATACTAACTCTTCAAACACAAGAATATCTCTTTTTTCCGAATAATTTCTCTCATTGTTCAGAAAAAAATTGAGCTGAAGCATTAAAACAAAACTGAAATTGTTTATTGCTTAATGGAGAACAAAATTGACTTTGAGTACTTTAATCTTATCTTTCATAGTTTCAACGAAGTTCCAATTTAAAAGCAAAAAAAAAATTTGAATTACACGCGTACAAAAATTCATTTTACGTTTTCATCCGGTAAAACTACGGAAAAAATTTTTTTACTTGAGTTAGATTTTTAGAAACGTCTTCATTTATCACTATTTCAACTGAAAAATTCATGTCAAGATCTCGCGTCAAACCACGGTAAAACCACGGTAAAACCACGGTGGATCCACGGTGGATCCACGGCGGATCCACGGAAAAACCACGGTGAATCCACAATGGGTCTACCGTGGATCCACCGTGGTTTTGTCGTGGATTCACCGTGGATCCACCGTGGTTTTGTCGTGGATTCACCGTGGATACACTGTGGATTCACCGTGGATACACTGAGGATTCACCGCGGATACACTGTGGATCCACTGTGGATCAACTGTGGTGAAATGTCACGAAACCACGGTGGATCCACAGTGGTTCCACGGTGGGTCCACGATGTGGTGGTTTCACCGTGGATCCACGGTGGTTCCACGGTGGTTGCAGGACCGCGAGGGTAATGAACCAATTTGGTTGATTATGGTGGAATCGAAAGAGCTTGTTGGCCATCAACTTTCCTGAAAATTTCAAATCATCTGATCAAGTAGACTCGAAAATATTGGCGAATTACGAAAAAATAAAATATTTTTTTTTTTTGTTTTTTATTGATTTCTCAGAAACGAGTGGAACGATCAATTTTAAAATCCAATCAGCTCTAGAACTTAATAAGCCGCGTCTATTGCCACGTCAAAAATCAAAATCGGTTAATTCATTCGCGAGATATTATGGGAGAAAGAAATAAGTTAAAAATTTTTAATTAAACTCCGTTAAGAAATGACATTAAAATCACTAAATTCATTTGGAAATCACAGCACTAACTCCGATTGAGACAAAACGAACTATACTGAGGAAGTGGCGATATATTCACATACATACGCTACACTGATATTTCCCACAAATACGTACGTAGTTTTTCATCCCAGACAAGCCATCTACCTACAAAACTTACCAAAAACTTAAAGTTTCAGTGTCTCTACAGCCAGTTGAAACAAGCTAATTTCAAGCCGATACAGCGAGCAGAAACATGCGTGTTTATTCCTAAAAGAAGAAACACAATTGTTTCTACTCGGTGTAAGTTATATTTAATGTTCATTTGCAGCCTTATTACTCTCATTTGTTTGTTGACACTTCAGTTTACTCATTTCATTTTTTAAGAGACAGTTTTAATCAACCAATTAAAATTGCTAAAAAATAAGTGAAAGTGATATTTTTGTCTTATTTACTATTTAATAAGTGACTGTAAATCACAGATTTCTTATTCTCTAACAGCTCTACGTATCATCGGCTTGAAATGAACTTGTTTCTTACTGGCTGCTGACATTGAATCTTGAAGTTCCGATGCAGGTAATCATGAAAAGTATGGTGTATGACTGTGGGTGATGTCAGCCCTCTCCTGCGGCTCGGGCAGCTCACTTCACCCTACTCTGAAATCGTCTTGTTTCATCCCTAGTCACACAATATACTATTGTTTTATCAATATTATTACAGAGACAACCAATGGACTAAATTTTTCTTATTTTCTCGTAATAATATAGATAATAGTTATATATTTATTCGGTGATATTCAGTTGTATTCAGTGACAAAATAATTAAAGGTTGATTTATTTAAAAAAAATCAATACAGTTGGTTTTTTTTCCGTGTAATTTAAATGTATTTGGAATAATATAAATAAATTGATTTATTTCGATACTTGGAAATTAAATAAAAAAGAGTTGAAATCGTGATAGGCACAAATTCAACTCGTGATCTGTACAACGATACCAAATTTTATAACAATAACTAATTTCATCATAGATATATGAGTGGAAGAAAACTTTTCTTATCTTCGTAATAAAATTGATTATCATTCGTTTATTTACATTTTCAATTTCTACTGTCTTTAGAATTAGACATCTCGGAAAGTGTTGGTCGAATTTTAATCAAATAAAAATAAAAATTTTTTATTGAAGTCTATCCCTTGAGTCAAGTCCTTTTACGTTCCTGAATTTAAATAAATTTCTGCGTAATCCTGAGTAATTTGAAAGTTTCAGTTCCAAAAGCCTATAAATAAATTTTTCTAATTTCTACCCTTAAACATATCGAAAACTATTGATTGCAATCATGACAATAATTCATAAAATTTAAATCTTTAATTTGAATCCCATTCCTTATTTTGATCTCAAATTATTCAGAAGTTATTTCTTTGAATTAAAAACTTTAATAACTTTTAATTACAGTTAATTCTCATAAAAATGAACTCCAAATTGATGTTTATAGTTTTATTATTCGCAATGTGGTCAACTGTTGCAAATGGTATATTCTTCGACAATGAAAAAGTAAGTTCATAAATATATTTTATAATTAAATTTTTTTCCAAATAAATTTTAACTTTTGTATTCCTTCTTTTTTTATTACAAAAGATAGATAGAGGTAGGAAAATATATACAGGGCTTGAATTTTCCGCCGGCCCCGAAAGTTCAAAGATATATTTTTCATTCATTCGTTTCATCTGTTAATTTTTAGTTATTTATTAATTTATTTTTTATTACAGATTTTTAAAATGGATAGTAGCGACATAGTAAGTCTATAAAAATATTATAAAATTCATTTTCTATTGAAATATATTATTTGCTTTTCATTTAATTTTGCACGCCTCATAACGCGAAACGTTTGCGGTAGTGCTCTACTCTTAACACATCAAGGCCAAGCGATTTTCTGTCCTTAAAATGACTATTACATTCTTTTTTCTAGTTCACAGATCCGGAAGAGACTCAAACAAAGTAATCACCCACGGAAACCGAAACTGAAATCCCGAATATGTTATCAATAAAATTTGAATTTACTTATTATAAAAATGTTATTATTGTTATTTTTATCGCATGTCGTAATAAATTTTAACAAAATAAAATAACAGCCTCCATTATTGACACCATAAGAATGTCTGTGATTTTTTGAATTATTTTATCGTATTTAAAATGAACGTAATCAACTTTTTTGCATTGGACGTTTTAATTGATATCTGATGACGTTTCAATGATAAAAAAATATATTAATTTAAAATCAACAAGTCGAGTGTAGGTATTATTGACAGGGTAAGATAGTACCCTAGTAGCTAGCTTAGTCAAGATCTTTAAGTCACAGTATATATAGATATAATATTTCGCTGTATTCTCCTCGACTTGCTCAAGATTTCCTCCAGAATTAATCAATATTTTCACTAGGATATCAGAGCCAACTATTGATATACCCCTGATTAAAAGAAACGATTTGCAATGCTCAATGCCCATAAGAAGGGTGATTCAAACCCTAATAACACAGTTTGCTTTAGCAAAAGTTTACTTACAAAAGTTTCCTTGATTTTTTCGTCAAGTTTCCGTCAACTTCGGACTTTTCCGTTTTTAACGACAATTTATATACAACTTGCTATACAATTTGACGTAAATTTACTACCCGAATTAGAATGCAAATTCACTTCAATAGTTGACTAGAAAACATTTTTCGTCAATTTTCAGGCAAATTTTTACATCAATTTGTTGTCAATTTGACTTGAAAAATTGTAAAGTATTTTTTCACCCTCAAATTGTAGACATATTCATGTATAGATTTGCTTTCGTTCTGAAATGATCAGAATGAACATGACCGTCTTTTTTTTCTAGTAAAAAGTTACCTCTAAATTGAGTAAAAATGAACTGTAAATTTTTCTTTCCAACTTTTGCTCTCAAATTGTCTGCAAATTCGGATAGCAAATTTCAGGCAATTTCATTGTCAAATTACTGTCAATTTCAAGCTAAAGTGGCTATTAGGGAAAGTATTCAAAAGCATTAACAAGTATTTAAAATTTGTTTTTTTAATCATTTCAAATCGATTCTTTTAATAAGGGACCATAGACCCCATTATTGGCAGATCTATTGCACATGCGCACCAGTTTATAAAAAATGCGTAAAGACTACCGTCAATTAGATTCAAAATGAATTATAAATATTTTAATTAAAAACGACAAAATACGATGGCAGTATTACAATTCTACTCACATCTCTACTCAAAGGAAGTAGCTACAACTCTACTCACTCACAACTCTACTCAGTTACACGTTTACTCAGCTACAACTTTACTTTCAAAGAATTGCTATTATATCGATAGGCTAAAATACGTAAGTAGAGTTGTAGCTGAGTAAAGATATAATTGAGTAGAGTCAAACTTGAGTAAAAAAAACTGTGAGTAGAGTTGAAGCTAAGTAAAGTTGTGAGTGAGTAGAGCTGTAGCTACTTCCTTTGAGTAGAGACGTTGTGAGTAGAATTGTAACACTGCCAATACGATAATTAGAATTAAAAATTAATCTAGGGCACCGTTTCATTTTTTTATAAGCTCGACGATACTATTCTTGCTTCGAAAATTTTCTGTTTGATGGTTTATTTATCATGAAATTACTAGACAGCGTGTTAACATAATTATATTATCGATATGTACATTAAGGAGGGTAAGTTACTTTAGTTTGTGGCCTGTCACTAGTTGACATTCGTGAATTTTTATGTGCCGACTATTGACACTCGCTATTTTTAAATGATAATTAAGATTTATTAGTCTAAATCAATGATTCTGGGGTTACTTATACTCTAAATAATTTGAAATAATTTTGAATGATACACTTACATTAGAACTGTATGTAGAGAAATTCGTTTCTGAAAATACGATCTCTCTTTAAACAAGATTGTTAAAAATTTCAAACGTTCTACACGGAAAAAACTAGATAGTACTGGTAACTGTTCTGCGCAGTAAACAACGAACAATATACACTGGTCACAAAAATTAAGCGATAGAAAAAAAATCGGAAATTTATAGGTGATTTTCAACATGATGTAGCTCGGTGAAAAATGGTCGTATAAGAAAATTAAAAAAAGCAAATTGTAGCCTTAAATTTCTATTTTTCAGATCTGGACCTCAACATTTTTTATCATGTACGGTTCCGGAGTAATCATAAGAAAACCAACAAAAAAAAAATTTTCAAAATTTTTGCTGGTCTTTCAATACCTCTATGGGCGTCAATAAATTTTTTTGAATAATCCGACCGTATGACTTTTCTAGTAAATTTTATGCCCTTTAATTTGGCTGCCTGAAAAAGTCTTTACGACAATTTGGCGCCGAGTTATCATTGATCAAAGCAAAAAAGTCCATTTTGGCTTTGATAATCAATAACTCCGGATGTATTGGTCATACAGAAAATGGAAGCAGGGTTTTGAAAACTGGAAAACATTCTCTATAAGGCAAAATTAGTGGAATTTGATAGAAAAATTTTTTTAAAGCGATATTGTTTAGTAAAAAACAGGTCAAAATTCACAAATTTAAGGATATTCGGAAATCTTGCTATAACTTTAGATATAACAGATGAACAAAGGATATCTTCGTTTTTTTTGCAACCTCAAAGTGTCCTGAAAAAACCCTAAATATTTCAAATCGCTGCGATTTTTCTTTCTTAGTGCCCCGAAGCTTTAAATTTATCGATTTTGTCAAAAATCACCATAATTGGTAGTTTCTCTGTTTTTGTTCATTTTTTCGATTTGAAAATGTTTTTTTTTACCGATAACCTTCAATTCCTTGATGAAAAAAATTGACTGTCGAAAAAAATTGAAAAAATAAAAAAATTTGATAAAATTTTTTTTTGTTTCCAAATTTTTTTTTTGTTGTATCCGCAACGATTTATCATTGCCAAAAAAATTCTTCAAATTTTTTTTACCGCTGTAACTGCATCTGCTTTAAATGTCAACTTCACAAACATACACTTTGGGTAACGGTAATGCCGGCGGAAAAAAAAATTTGAGGAATTTTTTTTGACAATGATAAATCATTGCGGATAGAACAACAAAAAAATTTTGAAAAAAAAAAAGTTTATCGTAATTTTTTTGTTTTATCAATTTTTTTCGACAATCAATCTTTTTTATCAAGGAAATGAAGGTTATCGGTAAAAAAAACATTTTGAAATCGAAAAAATGGACAAAAACCGAGAAACTACCAATTATGGTGATTTTCGACAAAATCGATAAATTTAAAGCTTCGGGGCACTAAGAAAGAAAAATCGCAGCGATTTGAAATATTCCGCGTTTTTTCAGGACACTTTGAGGTTGCAAAAAAAACGAAGATATCCTTCGTTCATCTGTTATATCTAAAGTTATAGCAAGATTTCCGAATATCCTTAAATTTGTGAATCTTGACCTGTTTTTTACTAAACAATATCGCTTTAAAAAAATTTTTCTATCAAATGCCACTAATATTTGCCTTATAGAGAATGTTTTCCAGTTTTCAAAACCCTGCTTCCATTTTCTGTACGACCAATACATCCGGAGTTATTGATTATCAAAGCCAGAATGGACTTTTTTGCTTTGATCAATGATAACTCGGCGCCAAATTGTCGTAAAGACTTTTTCAGGCAGCCAAATTAAAGGGCACAAAATTTTCTAGAAAAGTCACATGGTCGGATAATTCAAGAATATTTATCGACGCCCATAGAGGTATTGAAAGACCAGCAAAAATTTTGAAAATTTTTTTTTCGTTGGTTTTCTTATGCTACTCCGAAACCGTACATGATAAAAAATTTTGAGGTCCAGATCTGAAAACTGGAAACTTGAGGCTACAATTTGCTTTTTTTAATTTCCTTATACGACCATTTTTCACCAAGTTACAGCATGTTGAAAATCACCTAAAAATTTTGGATTTTTTTTTCTATCCCTTAATTTTTGTGACCAGTGTAGGTAAAAATACATTTTAATATGACTGATTCATTTTAGAACAGGAGTGAGTCATAGCTTAACACGAACTATTACTTTTTAAGCAGTAACAAGTCTGTCCTACACAGAACATGAAACACATGACTGGTTACTGTCAAAATAGTTGCTATTAATCTTCAGAACAGTACTCAGTCCTGTTCTGACATAAACGGTTACTATATCCATGTGTCTTTACTATTCTTTACAGTAAAAGTCTATAATTAAAATTTGTCAAGTATAGATTATTAAAATTTTTCAGGTTATCATTCATATATATTAGGATGGCGCCAAAGAACCAACTATTTTTTTAACTTCCCGCTAAGAAAATTGGAAATTTTCAAGAATTCGGGAAGTTATTGGTTTCGGTCCGATTTACGAAAACCGAATTTCTATCAGATCTTGACATTTCGAGATTCTAAGAAGCTATTCTGACTAATTTCACGATGATGTCCGAGTGTATGTATGTGTGTACGTACGTATGTATGTATGTAAATATTCATAACTATTGAACGAATGAACCGATTTTTGAGGTGTCATTCGACGCAGCTTGTCAATATCTTGAAGCTGTAAAAATTTGAACTTAATCGGTAGGGTACGTTCGGAGATATTTCAAAAATAAAATTTTTTCAAAAATGTTTTTTTTTGGATAACTTTTTATTCGCTTGGTGGATTGTTTCCAAAATCGAATCAGCTCTAAAACTTTGTAAGCCGCGTTGAATGCCACCATAAAAATCGATATCGGTTCATTCGTTCAAGAGAAACCGTTGACGAAAGAATTCAAAGATAAATTTTTTTTTTGTTTTTTTGAAATTTTTCAAAAACGACTAGATAAATCAATTTCAAATTTCGATCAGCTTTAGAACTTGATAAAACACGTCGATTGCCACCTCAAACGTCTTAATCGGTCAATTCGTTTACGAGATATCCTTGACCAAAAAAATAGTGAAAAACGTTTTTTTTCGAATATCTACAAAACAATCGAATCAATTGATTTCAAAATCTAATCAGCTCTAGAACTCAATAAAACGCGTCGACTGCCACCTTAACCGTCTTAATCGGTCAATTCGTTTAAAAGATATCGTTGGAGAAAAAATGGTAAAAAACGTTTTTATTCGAAAACAACGGCATAAAAAAGTATTTTCGAGCTCGTAGAGCTCGAAAATGTATTCAAAACAATGTTTTAGAGCTCTGTGAGCTCAGAAACAGTGGGAAGTTTTAGGGCTGGCCCGCAGGGTCAACTGATAGACCGATTTTTTTTTCCGATCTCGCATGAAAATTTGTTGGCTTAGGATGTTTTAAAAAGCCGCTCCAAAAATAAGCTCGATAAAAAATTTGCAAGTGGTCGCTCACGAATTTTGAAAATATCAAAAATAATAGAAATTCGACATTTTTATTTCAAATTTTTTTTTTTTCTCGTAGCAGCAATAGTTTATATTTGTGAAACCATGACCACGCTGAAAATTCAAGCCCAAAATTTAAATTTTTAAACCTCGCTTAAGAATTTTGAATATTAACTGATAATATGTAACTAATAGTTTGAATTAGTTATTGTATTTTTTTATAACTCAATTATTGTCATTTCAGTAAAATATAACTGTTGCCTAACCAAAAATATTCAGGACAGTCTTAAACAATGCAATTTGCTAAGTTTTGAATTAGTGAAAAAACCTACAAATTGAATTAAGAAATAAAAAAGTATGTGAATAACTTATTATTTCTATTTCTCGAGTTACATTTTCATTTATTGTCATGCAAATTGATGGTGAAAAATTCAAGAAGCTGGATTATTAATATTTAAGGGTCGCTCGAAAACGTCCAAAAGACAGTACTCGGAAACATTCAAAATTCTTGAGCGAGGTTTAAATATTTAAATTTTGGGCTTAAATCTAGCGTGGTAATGGTTTCACAAATATAAAAAATTGCTGCTACGAGAAAGAAAAATGTCGAATTTTTATCATTTTTGATATTTTCAAAATTTGTGAGCGACTTCTTGCAAATTTTTTATCGAGCTGATTTTTGGAGCGGCTTTTTAAAACATCCTAAACCAACAAATTTTCATGCGAGATCTGAAAAAAAAAATAGTCGGTTTTTTTGCGCCACCCTAATATATATGTATTGATATGTAAGGATTATTAATAAAATAAAAATAAGATAGAGCTTGATAACTTAGTTTAATGGTGTATCATATTTTTTGAAAATATCTGTATTTGACTCTTGCTTACATAAGTTACCAATAATTATTATACAAAATAACAAGCTTCTGACATTTTAGATAATTAACGTCTAAATCCATCGTTTTAAAACATACTGACCTCCACTTTCATTGAGAGTTATGTATGTAACTGGACAGTATTTTAAGTCTTCAATAGTTAAATATTTACGCAATCCTACACTGAGAGAAAAGTGCTTAGTAACCTGAACTATTCAGCGACAGATATAAAAATATAGTCTCCCTAACCAATTTTTATTGTTACTGGAACTATATACTAGTGTGAATCAGCACGAAAAAATAGTTACATTAACTAAACTTAAGAAACTATTTTTACCTCATTATGGTCACTACAAAACTTCAATCTTTTTAAATCAAGACTTAGTAGTGAACACAATATTACCTTTATCATTGGGCCGATTAACATAATATAGATACAGTAACTATGTTAGCTTAGTGACTGTATGATAGTTGGTAGAAATAATTTTAATAGTTGACTCAACTAAGAGTTTAGTCGTCGTCTCATAGAACTGCATTTATTTAGTTTCTTTTACTATTGACAAAAGTATCAACCGTACTATTTCATCTTAGTTGTCTAAACAACCAATTTCCAGTTAATTTAATAATTACAGAATATTTCTGCTGACTAATAATCAACTGTAAAAAAAAATTCAAAGGAGAATATAGTTATGGATATCCTTAATATTTAGTTTCCCTGGCTATAAATTCCGATCCTAATGCCAAAAGTGCGTACTGCAAAATATACACCTTATTGGTTCTGCTGAGCCAAAGGAGCGTATCAAACATTTTTTTTGCTTAGCAATTCCGAATTGTTAAAAATGTGAAGATCGATTAAAAAAGTGAAAAAAACCATTTTTATATAGTGGAAACCTAAACATGCAAACATGCAAATAACCTTCTCAATAAGACAATTTATAGATAAATTGAGAAAAATATAGATAGCCCGAACTGGGAATCGAACCCAGACCAATTCGGTAACGCGCCGAGTGCTCTACCAGTTGAGCTATCCGGCCCTATACTATATTCCATTCAATTTGATCTATAACTTATTGAGCCACACCGTCCTTCTTACGGTAATACACCATTTTTATATAGTGGAAACCTAAACAAACTGTAATAGTTCATTGTGTGGCAAGAGATGAAACAAAACGATGTCAGACGAAAGTAAAGTAGGCTGCTCGAGCCGTAGGCAAAAGCTGACAGTAACTGCAATCTGAAGTTGTGTTTTATCTAGTGTTACACACTATTTTTTTCATGATTACCTGCATTGAAAATTATTATCAGTGTCAGCAGCCAGTTAGAATCAAGTTATATTAAGACTAATGGTGTGATCAACCATTAGTGTACGCCTAACTTATGATTTGCAATTTATAACTAAACAGAAACCATAAATACTATTTATTACGTAAACAAATTTTTATAAAACTTGATTACAAAGTCAGAACTGTCATTAACGCAGATGACATCAATAGTCTGAAATCACTATTGAACAAAACACAAGAATCAAAGTTCAAATTACTAATTCCTAGACTTGAACCATTGATGCTGGTATCATGAAAAATAGTTTTATAATGTTTTTTTAGAGCTTTACTGCAGATACGTACCCAAAAACATATCCTCACACCGCAAAATTTATACATCTGGATTTTCAAAATTTTACCAGCGTTGATTTCGCTGTTATAACCAACCCTTATCAAAAGAAACGACTTAAAACGATTGGAAAAAAAATTTTAAATACTTTTTAATGCTTTTGAATACTTTGAATACTCATAAATCACCCTTTTTATGGGCGTTTGACATTACAAATCGTTTCGAATCGTTTCGTTTAATCAGGGAATGATGACTTTTTATAGAAAATAAATGTTTTAGACGTACGATACTTGGAGTCAAAAACGGTGAAAGAAACACAAGCAGTGCACCCTAACTCACCTATTGTTGATAGCTTAGGACATATATGTATTAAAAATGTATCAACATCCTCAAAACAAATAAGAATTAACGTTTTTTAATCATAGAGAGTTTATATTTTATTCAATTTTGTTCAAACAAAAAATATGCACATCGTGAAAATCACATATTTTGTGGGAAAAAGTCTCAGCTTTTAGAAAAAAATATCAAATTAGATGTATCAAGCGCCGCACAGTCATAAAAATCGTTTTTTCGTCTTTAATCGAATTTTAGAAGGTCTTTTGTAACATAAAATGAAAAATAGATATTTTTATTGGAAAGCTGAAAAATTTTCCTACGAAAAACTGTTATGTGCTCATTTAAAAAAAAAAATTTTTTCTTTTAAAAAAATTAATGAAAAAGTTGAAAACAAAAATTTTTAAAAAATTCAAAAAATTATAACTTTGAAACAGCTGCATATAAAAGGCTCAAATTTTCAGAGAATTTTTTTTTTAATATATAGAATGACTCCACAAAGTTTGAACCAAATCGACGAGGGTCGCCCCGTAAAAATGATTTTATTTGATGGAATGACCCACATATATATGAATAATGACCTAAAAAATTTTAATAATCTAGACTTGAAAGATTTTAATTATAGACTTCTACTGTCAAGAATAGTAAAGACACATATGGATATAGTAACCGTTCATGTCAGAACAGGTCTGAGTACTGTTCTGGATATTAGTAGCAACTATTTTGACCGTAACCAGTCATGCGTTCCATGGACTGTGTAGGACAGCACTGGTTACTGTCTAAAAAGTAATAGTTGGTGTTAAGCTATGACCGACTCCTGTTCTAACATGAATCAGTCATGTTCAACTGTATTATTACCTATATTGTTCGTTGTTTACTGCGCAGAACAGTAACCAGTACTATCTAGTTTTTTCCGTGTAGCGATGGTCGTCTACTCAGAAAAATAATTTTTTTTTACAGCGAATAATTTAAACCCAGCAATAAAATTGAACCACTTTTCCATTTAAAAATATCAAAAAATTTATAAGAAGTATTCAACATTGTGATTATTCATACAGTTAATTAAAGAATTGATAAATTAAAACAATATGTCAACAGTAGGGGCCCTGTCAATAATGGGGGCTTTTACCTTATGATCATTAAATGTTTAAAATATTATTTTTATTTTATTTAATTAAAAAATGGTCAATTTCAGCCCGTGTTCTTATTTTACTATATTTAATCCATAAAAAATTTAAATAATTAAATTTATGTTCCTCACTAAAAAAATTGCATAAATATTTTATTACTATTGAAAAAAATAAATAAATTTTAACCCAAAAAAATTTTCTGACCGACAACTTGAGTGAAAATTAAAAAATAATTTTTAAATTAATTTTAAATAAAAAAATCAGTCTATCGGTTGACCCTGCAGGCCAGCCCCAAAACTTCCCGCTGTTTTCGAGCTCCTTGAGCTCGAAAACATTATTGTGAATACATTTTCGTATGCCATTGTTTTCGAAAAAAACCGATTTTTTGCATTTATTTCTCCCACAATATCTCGCAAATCAACCGATTTTTATGGTTGAGGCGAAAATCGACGCATTTTACTGAGTTCTAGAGCCGATTAGATTTTGGAATTGTTTGGTTGAGTCGTTCCAAAGATATTCGCAAATAACTGTTTTTTAGCATTTTTTTCTCCCACGATATCTCGCAGACGAATTAACCGATTTTGATGGTTGGGGTGGCAATCGACGCGTTTTATTGAGTTCTAGAGCTGACTAGATTTTGAAATTGTTTAGTTGAGTTCTCTCAAAGATATTTGCAAATAACTGTTCTTTATGATTTCTTTCTCTCGCGATATCTCTCGAACAAATTAACCGATTGAGATGGCTAAGGCGGCAATCGACGCGTTTTATCAAATTCTAGAGCTGATTAGATTTTGAAGTCGATCGTTCAAGTCGTTTTTGAGAAATCACTAGAAATAAAAAAAAAAAAAATTTTTTGTAATTCACCAATATTTTTGAGACTACTTGATCAAATGATTTAAAATTTTTAGGAAAGTTGATGGCTAACAAGCTCTTTCGATTGCCACCTTATTTATCCAAATCAGTTCATTAGTTAAAAAGCTATAGAGAGTTAACTACATACACACACACACACACACACACACACACACACACACACACACACACACACACACACACACACACACACACACACACACACATACATACAGACCCTCGGACATCATTTGAAAACAGTCAGAATAGCTTCCTAGGACCTCGAAACGTCGACATTTGATGGAATTTCGATTTTCCAAAATCGAGGTGAAAACAATAAATTCCCGAATTTTTCAAAAATCGTCGATTTTCTTAGCGGGAAGTTAAAAAAAAAAACAACATCAACTATCGGTTAACTATTATTTAACAAAGGGGTCACCCGTCCAATTTATGTCCCACGTTGATGCTGCTTAACTCTTCTTATTGCTGGATTGCAGTCTGATCCTCTTGTCTGCTATACACTTATACTTATGAAAAATTCATGTCATTACTCAACTCAAAGAATTAAATTGATACATCCTACGTAAAAAATGCACCCTTATCTTGTACATAAATGACAAAAAAATTCATTAAATAGATATTAAGTCTTTTTATCTATAAACTTATAAATATCAATATACAAATCGATATCGATTTATATTTTAAAATTACCCGGGAAAAAAAGTTCTTATATGATCATATATAAATCATACAAAAGTGACTCATATAAAATCATTTAAAGTTTTATAATGAAATTGGTCCTATAACAACTTATATGACTTTATAAAATCTTATATAATCATATAAAATCTTATATTATCATATAAAGTTAGATATACCCGGTAAAAAATGATTTTATCTAATCATATATACAATAAGTTTTATATGATTAGATCTCAAAATTGGCAGGATTTGATGATATATAATTATATATAATCATGCATGAACAAAAAAAAAAAAAAAAAAAAAAACATCTATCGGTTAACTGCTATTTTGCCAAGGGGTCACCCATCCAGCTAATGTTCTGCCGCAATACTGCTTAACTTTGATGATCTCTTGATTGCCGTCTGGTTCCCTAGTCTGCTTTACCCTTATAAGGATTTGACAATCTATAGCATTACTTAAATCAAATGATCAAACTGATACATCCTACATCAATGATGCACCAAATATGATCAAATTTGATCGCATTAGTGTTTTATATAAAATTATAAATTTCTTTAAAACAACCTGCTTATAAGACCGTAGAAATTTTATATATAAGAATAAAACTATGAAAACTTTTATATAATCATATATGATTTTATATAACCGTATTAAACTATTTTGTACTTATACAAGTTTATTTATAAATTCATATAAAATCACATCAATTTTCATTAATTATCTGAACTCGTAGAAGAATTTTATAAGGTCATATAAAATTTCATATGATCATACATGATTATGTATAATCATATATGACTGCATATGGTGTATAACATTTTATCTGGTAACGTTATAAACTCATATATAACTTTATAAAAAATCATATCAACTATTATAATATCCTTATAAAATTATATAAAGTCTTATAAAAATTTTATAAGATCGTTATGAGCTTTTATATGATCATATATGATTATATATAAGCATATGAAACTTTACCTGGTATTGTTATAAAGTTATATAAAACTTTATATAAAATTACATCAATTGTTATAAAATTCTTATAAGATCATATGATTCCTTATAAGAATTTTATAAGATTATGTAAGCTTCCATATAATCACATATAAACACATATGTTTATATATGATTCTATAAGAACTTTTTCTCGGGTTTATATAAAATCACATCAATTTTTATAAAATCCTTATAAAACTATATAAATTCTTATAAGATTTTCATAAGATCATATGAACTTTTATATGATCATATATAATTATATATAAGCATATAAAACTTTATCTAGTACTTTTATGAAGTTATATATAACTTTTTATAAAGTCATATCAATTTTTATAAAGTCCTCGCCAGAGTATATTAATTCTTATAAGAACTTTATAAGATCATATAAGCATTTATGTAATCATACATAATTTTTACATATTTCTTATATGATCATATGTAAATTGTATATGAACATATATTTTTATATATGATCATATAAAATCTTTTTTTCCCGGGTACTGCTGAAAACTATGAATATTTTTTGAGTAATGGGGACTAAAATTTAATTGATAGTTGACAAAATAAAAATTTAATAACATTATCATTAACATTGTCACACTATGGAATATTAATTGATGGAACGGACCTGAGTCCACCTCCGCCGACCGGAAACTGATACTTCACCTTTTTGGGTATACTCGCGCTCCGTTAAACCCTATTTCCACCATTTATTATAAATGCGAAATGTGAGCATAAGCTCACATTAGCATTAACCCTTTAGGCATGCAATGTATGTGGGTGCCACACCACCAGCCACCACGAGTCCAACCTCACTTGAGCCCATCACTCCTCCCATCTCGGGAAATAGAGAGGCTATGGTCAAAGTGGTGCTTGGAATGGGCCTCCTATGGTACTAATCCCCTGTATTGGTCTACAGGCTGCAGATTAGTGGTGAGACGCAGCTTCTCCTCAGTACCCTAAAAAGGTTTCTTATACTTATTTTCACTTGGATCAAAGACAGCAATTATAAAAGATTGCCCTCAGTACACCACCAAGTGATTATCACTATATGTTAGTGATAGCATTATGTACGGGCTAGTATCCCTTAGATTTCTTAGACAGTCAGAAGGGTTGGAATGACCCGCACGGAGGTGCCTATGATCTTCCTGCAACCACAGAATTGCTACATTTACAACAATGCTAATCTATTATAAAGTGTGTACTGCTAACGGTTGGAGTAATAGTTCCAAAACCCAGGAAAAGGGTGGCTCGTACTTGGTCTGCCCACCCCTTCCCTAGAGGGCGCCGAACCCCTTTTGGGACATTATGTAATATTATATATATCGAACTGATTAAAAAAAATCGACTATATTTTTTTTTTTTCCAGGACACACTCAAAAGTTTCAGTAGGATAGAAGACGCTAGTTAAAATTTATCTTCGATAAAGTTTTTTGAAATTTCTCATTGTTTTCTAGTTATTTTTATTTCAATATCAAGATCTTAAAAAAAATAGTATTCAGATCGATTTTAAGATTTTGATATTAAAATGAAAATAACTAGAAAACAATGCGGAATTTTGAAAAACTTTATGAGAGATAAATTGTAGGAAATAAATTTTTCTGTACCCCGACGGACATGCGTCGACGTAAAAATTCGTCATGTGACTACGGCACTATGACTTGTGTAGTTTCAGTCGGCAACGAGACGGGAAAAATTGGGAACCGCAAAGTTGAGGACGACGAGACAGTTCACATTGTCTCAATATATATTTTGGACCTATATACATAATTAAACATTTTATAACGTTCACTCCTATTCGTCACAACCCACGGCGGAGTGTGGTGTGTGCAAAATAGCCGTTATGACCCACCGATGGTAAACTGAAAATAAAAATAATAAAACAAAACCAAAAATATCCTTTGGAGATGCCCACGATCCCCACTGGACACACAGCTATTCCCAGGCTGGGTTAGATAACCGAATCGGGCGCCAGTTCGTGTACTCCACGAACAAAATATAATAAACAATAAATAAAGAAATGAAATGAAAAATGAAATAATAAAAATAATCAGAGAGCAGTTTCAGGTGTTGGAAAACTACAGCAAGAAAGAGATAGTATGCAATAATAAATAATAAATTTAATTAAATCCCGGATTGGTAGCCATTTGACAACCCGATATATTTAAATTATAATGTTTCAGCGGGTATATGAAACAATAAACAATAATATAAATAATAAGAGTCACTTCACAATATAAATTATTGACCAGTAGTCAAATAATGCAAACAATAGACAATATTTGGCTTGCTATCACTCGCACGTGATAGCAAAAAAATATAAACAATTATAGATAATAATTATTATGCGCACACATACAATTTTATCCCAACTATTAATTATATAATACGCAGAAAAATAATAATACTTTAATCACTTGTAACTATTTACCGCCAAAGATAATCGTTGACAATACTTGTAAATAGTTACAGCCAATAATCACCAGTGTTTTAAATAATAATAAGATACCGATAAATCATCAACGCAGAATGAAAATAAATAATCACAAATAATATTTAATTGTTTAACGCACATTTAATAGCGAAACCACTGGTGATATTTAAATAATTGTAAAATACTGTTCCCAATACCATTCAACATATAATAAATAATAAACGTAAATGTTATTAATCATTTACCGTCAAATCATATACACAGTCCCAATAATTATTTAATAATGTGAAATAATAATTGTAAATATCACTAATTATTTACCGTCAACTCATACAGACAGTCACCAATAATTATTTAATAAGAAAATCATAAGTTTTGGATAAAAATTTATCGCCAGGACAAATAAGTACGCAAATATATCTATATATAATACGCTCTCTCTCACTCACACGTGAGGGATATACGAATGGCCACCAACGCGGGACAAATTACACGCCAATGTATTAAACACAAAGGTACTTACAGTCGTCGTTGTAAAATAGTGTGGTTATTGGCTCCATTGGTCTGAATTTTTAACACAATATTATTCAATGGCCAAAATCCAAATCAATATTAATTTCCAAAATGTCAATAGACTCTTCAATTATACAAATTAGCTCAAATGGCGTCTCAATTAAGGAAAAGATTTGGCAGCAACAAGCAACACACCTTGCTCTCACAAGAGATTATCCACGTCTGACGTTGGCAGCACGTGAGTTCCATGCCGGCACCTCGGCCGGTGCCATCTTATAATTTTTCTCACTTTAACCAATGGAGCAATATACCTGTCGCATGTTAATTTACTCATCGACACCAACATGATGCATGACTTGTTTTTCGTGTAATTTGTCTATTCCCGACATTAAATGACCATTCGCATATTTCAGAGCCAATTGTAAATGTATTTTCCAGGTATATCTCACGTTCATTTATTTATAAAAATAGTAAATTTATTTAAAATAAATAAATTTACCGATGCCAACTGTTGCGTTGACGCGCATGCGTCAACCAACCAAAATAATAATAATAATAAATAGATAAATACTTAATTATTTATCCCGGCGGCTATAAAATCCAATTAACAATTCATAAAATTCAGTAAATTTTGTTGATTTACCCGCAATTTTTACCTAGGAAATTAAACAAATAATAGAAACACAGTAAATAAATTAAATAATACATAAAATAATAATAATAACAGTAATAATAATAATAATATATAAGACGTGCTGAGCAGCGTGTGCTGCCATCCGTTGCCCTTCTCCGACCTAATGCGAAGATGCCGCGATATTTAAATATCGTGACACCCCCCCACCAGGCCGGTCTTAGCCCTCTGCAAGACCTTTGGCCGAGACAACAGCAGTCTTCGCATCCATTGGCGTGTTTTCAAACAAAATAACATGTCACTTACCTTCCCGTTCTTGCTGAGTAAGAAAAAGGTACTCAAAATGAAATGTAACACGTGATTATGACATGAATGGTAGTTTAATGATGTGATGTACAAAAGAAAAGAAATCACACCTAGTACAACCACTAGGTTCAGTGACAACAACAACCCAAAAAATGCCCGTTTTGTGATTAAATATTAATAATACTCATGAGAGTTAACTGTAAGGGCTATGAATAAATAATAATAACGTAGAAAATAAATAATTAGTTGCGTCACTCGTAACACTAATAAAAGGAAAAAAAAATAATAAAGAATGGAGAGTCATCTTTAGACTAATACGGGGAATGATTCTCTCGAAGTCACCACTGGTTGCACCCCTCCAACAGGTCCGCGGGCACCCGCACCCCAGCTATTCAATTTGTATTTGAGAATAGTCACGCGATTCCCCGTAAATGAGGGCAGACGTGGCAATGCCCACAGTTGCTCCAGCAACGTTCGCTGACAAGCCCGACAGCGGTTGTTTTGCATCTTCTTGTTGCAACAGACTATGCAAAAGTCTCGGACCGCTAAGCGTGCTCGTCTATGGGGCCCGTGGCACACATCATCATCGAAGAACATGACGCATTCGTCACAAAATGGCCTGATCTTGGCAGGCGGGTTGTCGCACTGGCGCGCAGGGTGCGCCCATGAATGGCACCTGGCACAGCCAGCATGTACCGTTCGTGCAGCCCACTGGCGCTTCCACACAGATAGTTGCTGGTTGAACATCAGTCCCACCTCCATTTTCCACTCATGAGTACCCGGAGTGGTACTGTCATCGATAAACTGCTGTCGACGGGCCGCGTTCAAAGCCTCCGCCAGTGCTTTTTGTTCAGCGGTCCACACTGGAGCCGCAATTCCGTAGTGGATTAGATTACGGGCCGCCGCAAAGTCTGAAATGAAATATAATCTCCACGTTACCCTCACAGGATCTTTAACCCAATAGGTCCCAGAGTAAGCAATAGATACGAAGCAAAAGCAGTAGCAAGATTCACAGAAAGTAGAGAGTTATCATGCGACCGTCAAATGGGTTAGACCCAGCCCCGGGGTCATTAGACTCCTATGGTGATCGATGAACTGCTGCAACCGCTTTGTTTCACTGTCGGTCAGCTCTTGTAATGCACAAAAGGTCTTACCAGGGCTAGTTGACGTTTCCCCAGTCAACGGATGCCACTCGCCATCGTGTATCCGCCATTAATTCCGCTGTAGGTCCAATTGCATTTGGAAATGGTCGATGAAGTTCATCCCAATCAGATTTAACGACCCCAAACGTGGTATATAATGTATTGGAAATGTCACCTCTTCGGCATTATCCAATGTAAATACCGGTCCAATCACACTTCCACTCTCATCGGTGGTATGATTGGCCATGCTAAACCTGGTAGGAGTTTATTCCACCATGTATGGACACCCTGAGTCCATGAGTTCTCTGGCAAAAGACCCAAACGCAGTTGTCTTAGCCCCAGTGTCGATAATGGCAATGCAAGACCTTCCCGCAACACTTATTGTAACCATTGGTCGAGCACACCCTGTTTTGAACCTCCAACACCCACTGGTGATTCCTGGACCAGCCCGATCCTACGATGGCTGCACGGCATGCAACGTGTCCGTCAACACATCCATAGTCGCGTCTAATTCTTGCACTGAACTCCCACTGGACTGAAACCCGCTGGCGTGTACCTCGACCTCGACACAAATTCTGTGTTGATCGGCCGGTTGAGGGATTACTACGCTATGAGAACCGTCACCCTCTATTGACGGCCCGCATTGGCGTTTTTTGACTGTATAGATCGCGGTGGACACTAACAAGTCACTGCAGTCTTGCCCACAGTCCCACATCTTGGACATACATCTCAAATTTCAAATTTCCTGGGCCTCGAGAAGTCGATGGGTTGATTGGAGCATTTCCACCGGGAACCATTGGTGGAATTTGCGGTGGATTAGGCCTCACCGGTGGCATGTTCGGTCCTGACGGCGTATCAGGCTTGCCTACGATCCCTACCGGCGCCAACTCTGGGTCAGAAACCTGTTTTTCACGTTTCTTGGACTTTTTGGACTTCTTTGACTTGGATTGCCCCGCTGGTGGTGCTTGCCGCTCAGCATCACCGGATTCCTGCGTATCAACCGCGTGCATCAACCCTCGATGCTCCCGTGGTTGTTTTGGTCCATAAGCATATGAACACTCCTTCACATATGCTTCTTCCCTTGGTGGTGGGGCACGTCGAGTCTTCGCAGCTCGCCATTTTTCTTCTAGGCGAGTCGCCTCGTGCAACAGCGACTGGTAGGTATCAAATTTACCAGCCGGACAATGGTCCCAAAACTCGGGTCGCAGACCTTGACAGGCTCGGCGTACTTGCCGAGATTCGTCCGGTGGGTGCCGTAGTCGAGAATATAAACTCTGTAAACAGATCAAATAATTTCGGGAAGTTTCTTTTTCTCCTTGGTTCCTTGCCCGAATATCTGCTTTAATCTCTCTCTGGCGTCTTCCACCGGTAAACCACATACGGAACTCATCTTTAAAGTGCTCCCATCGCGTCGACCGTTCAAAGTTGGCCGAACACCACGTTGCTGCAACACTGGTAAACACTTCAGGCAGGACTGCCAAACGGTCCTCGTGTCGAATACCAGCACTGCGCATTAAGACCGACATTAAACGTCTGACGCGATTACAGATAACACAGTCTGATCCCTGGTGATTTAACCACCGACTGCGCAGGTATTCTCGCAGAGCCGCAACGTCCACGTACTCTGGAATTGTATCGGATCCCGACGGAATTTCATCCACTGCTGGGCTCCATCGTACATTGATGGCACCCAGCGCCCTCTGGTGGTATCGATTCAATCGATTACGCAGAACCAGTAGGGACCCAAATGTGGATAAACCAAAACTAGCTAGCAGCATCTTCAGTTTCGATGGTGGTTGATCCAACAACCACGTAAGCTCTGTCGGTGGTAATGTACTATTACCCTCGTGTTCCTCGTTGTCCTCTAACGTCAGAGTGTCATTGGGTCCATGATTGCTTGCATCTCGCAATTCATCGGCCAATGGTGTGTGTGCTGGTGTCTGACTCGCATTCGACTGCCCGCTTGGTGGATCATCAGTATCTCCTCTACGCATTCGTTGGCATTCCGCCGATAACTCACTTGATGCGTCCCAAATCTCGCGCCACGAATCCATTTTAATTATTTAATAAATAAATACACACGATAAATTAATAAAATAAACACGAATTGTTACTCGCGAACAAAATAAATTAAATATCCGGAAACAACAACCCGAAATCGCTTGCTGCGATCCAAATCTCCGCACCTAAACCTGAAGCTCCAAAAAAATCGAACCGTACGATTTCAATGGCTCCCTAGCCCCACGTTGGGTGCCATATAACGTTCACTACTATTCGTCACAACCCACGGCGGAGTGTGGTGTGTGCAGAATAGCGGTTATGGCCCACCGATGGTTAAACTGAAAATAAAATAATAAAACAATCCAAAAATATCCCTTGGAGATGCCCACGATCCCCACTGGACACACAGCTCTTACCAGGCTGGGTTAGATAACCGAATCGGGCGCTGTATGCAATAAATAGATAATGAAATTTGAATAGATCCCGGGTTGGTAGCCATTTATCAACCCGATATATTTTAAATCATAAAAAAAATGTTTCAGCGGGTATTAACAATAATATAAATAATAAGAGTCACTTCACAATATAATGTATTGACCAATAGTCAAAAAACGCAAACAATAAACAATATTCGGCTTGTTATCACTCGCACGTGATAGCAAAAATATAAATAATTATAAATAATAATTGTTATGCGCACACATACAATTTTATCCCGATATTAATTACGAGTACGCAGAAAATAATAAAACTTTTAGCACTTGTAACTATTTCCCGCCGATAATACTAGCGGATAATAATTGTAAATAGTTACAACAAATAATCACCAGCGTTTACAAATAATACATAAATAACTGTAAATAATCAACGCAAAATAACATAAGTGATGCCACAAATAATAATTATCGCAAATAATAAGATTTAATTGTTATACGCAAATTTAATGACGAAACCACTGGTGATATTTAAATGATTGTAAAATAATTTTCCCAATACCAGTCAAACTATGACAAATAATAAATGCAAATGTTAATAATTATTTACCGACAAATCATATGAACAGTCACCAATAATTATTAAATAATATTATAATAATATCTGTAAATGTTAATAATTATTTACCGTCAAATCATATAAACGGTCATCAATAATTATTCAATAATATAATAATAATTGTGAATATTGATAATTATTTACCGTCAACAACACATAAACGGTCACCAATAATTATTTGAGAAGAAAATAATAAGTTTTAAACTTCCAAGTTTTGGATAAAAGTTTGTCGCCAGGACAAACAAGTACGCAAATATCTATATCTATATTGAACGGTACTGTGGGCAGTGCGCTCTCTCTCACTCTCACGTGAGAGATATACGAATGGCCACCAACGCGGGACAAATTACACGCCAATGTAATAAGCACAAAGGTACTTACAGTCGTCGTCGTAATATATGATGCTGACAGGTTCCATTGGTGTTAATTAAAACTGTCAACAACGATTATTGCAAAAAAATCAAAACAGATTTACTTGCCAAATAGCCAATAATTTTTAATTATATAAATATGCCCAAATGGCGTCTCAATAAAATATTTTCCGCAGCAAACAACAGCACACCTTACTCTTCCAAGAGATTATCCACGTCTGACCACGGCAGCACGTGTTTCTCACGCCGGCACTTCGGCCGACGCCATCTTATAATTTTTCTCACTCAAACCAATGGAGAAATATACCTGTCGCATGTTAATTTTCTCATCAACACCAACATGATGCATGACTTGTTTTAGTGTAATTTGCCCCATTCCCGACATTGAATGACCATTCGCACATTTCAGAGCCAACTATTAACATCATTTACCGATAAATCTCGCATTGATTTGTTTATAAAACCCGTAAATTTATTTATAATAAATAAATTTACTGATGCCAACTGTTGCGTTGCCGCGCATGCGTCAACCAACCAAAATAATAATAATAATAATAACCAAATAAATAAATGCACAAGTATTTATCCCATCGTCCATAAAATCCATTTAAACGTTTATAAAATTCAGTAAATTTTAACGAGTTAGACGCAATTTTCACCTAGGAAATTAAACAAATAATAAAGACACAGTAATTAAAATAAAATAATACATAAATAATAATAATAATAGTAATGATAATAATAATAATATTTGAGACGTGTTGAGCAGCGTGTGCTGCCATATGTTGCCCCTCTCCGACCTAATGCGAAGATGCCACGATATTTAAATATCGTGACAATTTCTAGGATGTATATCAATGAAGCCTGATCAGATCTCATCATACATAGACAAATATAGGTACATATAAGTTCATATCAGTCATGTCTGATCAGATCTAATTATACATTGACTCATATATAATTGGATCTGGTTGTATATAGACTTACATATAACTAGATCTGATCATATATAGGCTTATATATGTGTAAAGTGAGCGGATGCACAAAAGGATCTGGATTAGGTGATGGAATTTTTAAAACTAAAAATTACACCAAAGTTAATGATAAATAGTTTAGATCTTTATTTACACTTTATACATTTACAAATGTGAGAAATTAAAAGTAGACAGCGAATGCGACTAGATTGATACGCAATAGCAATAGTGAATGCGACAAACTTAAGTTCACGTATATTAAATTGACACGTGGTCGGTAGCGGTTAAACATGCGGTAATTAATTTGTAATTAATTAGACGCAAGCGACAATCAATATATCCTCAATTAATAGTAGCCTTAATGTACTATCTAATTATTGAAGATAATTAAGCGTAAGGATAGCGGAATTATATCACAAGGCTAATTTATAAAAAGCAAAGTGGCTTAAGAGCACGAGGTTGTACGTTAGAATACACGATGTAGATTGAGATGTTGAATGTGATGTTGAAATTAATTAATATAACGGGACTGTTAGGTCCACCTCCGCCGACCGGAGGCCGTTTCCTCACCCTATTGAGCATACACGCGCTGCGAAATCTCCCATCTTCTACCCAGACGACACTCTTCGTCGAAAAGACGAACGTTGAGACCGAAAAGACGAATATTGATGGAAAAGGTAATGATGCCAGATGATTTTACAGCTTAATGTACTCCCAACAGCCCTGGAAATTTTTAAATCGATCCATTGAACCGTTCTTCCAGGTCGATTGCTCAAAGTTTTACAAAACAATTAAGAAAACGAGTTTCGTTCCTTATTTGTGTAATCATTACTAAAATGGAACAATTAATTTTTTTTTGGATTTTCTTTCATTTTTGCGTAAATTGTTCAATAAGTATAAGGTAAAGCGAAAGAAAAAAAGGGTCGGCGAAAATGTGCCCTCACCCACTAGGGACTTAAAATTTCAGAGGTTGCTTGTACAGTGAATCGATGATAATTTAAGTAATGATGATAGGAAACATTTTAAAATTAAAAAGGTAGTAGAGTTAAATTCCACAAGATGGCAACCAATTGTAGTGGGTAACAAAGAGAAAAAAGATTGAATGGGTAAAGAAGTGTGGCATTGGCATAATTGAAGGCACTCATGTAATTTTTTTTAATTTTTCAATGAATTAAAAAAATGAATATATAATATCGAAAAAAAGAAGAAAGTGTTAGGAGTAGGCCTTAAATAAATTGCGCATGTTATAAATGTTAATTTATTGGGGCATGTCCGTGGATTTAAGAATAAAAAATACTTGTTTTGTCATAATTTACTGTATATCGATATGCATTCATATTTTTACGTATACTCAAGAAGATTTAATATGGAATACCATCTTTCATCGAACGTATTCTTCCGAAAGCTTTGGAGGCAAATTATTATATTAATAAATTAATAAGTGCGATGAATGCAATGCAGAAAAATTTTAAATACATTTAGCTTAGACCCGTGGATGTTGTTAGTATTTTGGACATATAAATTATCTTAAAAATATTCTGTATCAATTTATTTTATAAAACTAAGGACAATAATACAGAACTCCTGATTAATAATGTTAAAATATTCATTGGTTGATAAATCAATCCTCCACAACAATAAATATATATATATTGACATTAAGATACCCATTGATTTAATGAAACCATTGCTATCCATATTGCTTCGATTTAATCTTCATATTCATCCGTGGATTTAATAACAAAAGTATCTTCGACCACTAGTTTTAATTTTGGTACTAATTAATAGTATTTAGGTCTTGAGAGACGTACAATTAAATGATAGACGTACGATTAAATCATGGTCATGATTAAAATTATTGGATAAATTATTCAAAAAAAATGTTAAAGTGTTTGTGTATTTAACATTCCATTAGACATCCGTGGATATATGAAACTGATATATTCATACGTAGGTTGATTATCATACACGACGACCATCGACCCGTGGCGGAGAGCAGCATCATGATTAGGGTTGGTTTTAGGTAGATTTTTCAGTGCATTCTGTAAGTCTTCCCCACTTCTGTTACTACTGATTGTTTCCTGCAGGTCATTTGAGTCCTGGGGTGATTTCGTACTTTCATCGTCATCAATAATGTCGTCGTTATTAACCCCTTCCGGATCAATTAATAATTTGTCACTATCATCACGCGAATTTTCCTGATCTACAGTCTCTTGCATTTCGACATCAGTACTATTAGGAAATTCATACGTAGGTTTATTATGATACACGACGACCATCGACCCGTGATGGAGAGCAGCATCATGATTAGGGTTGGATTCAGGTAGATTTTTCCGAAAAACGAAAAAAAAAGTAAAAAAATTCCTATTTTATCTCGCTTTTCGGAAATTTTTTTTTCTTTCGCTTTACCTTAGACTTATTGAACAATTTACGCAAAAATGAAAGAAAATTCAAAAAAAAATTAATTGTTCCATTTTAGTAATGATTACACAAATAAGGAACGAAACTCGTTTTCTTAATTGTTTTGTAAAACTTTGAGCAATCGGCCTGGAAGAACGGTTCAATGGATCGATTTAAAAACTTTCAGGGCTGTTGGGGATACATTAAGCTGTGAAATCACCTAGCAACATCACTCTTTCCAACAATATTATTAGAGCAGCGGTTAATTAACTAAAAATCTATAAAAGTCCATTTTTTGTAGGTTTTTCAAATTGATATGAAGGATGAAAAGGATTTTTTTTTCTTTTCAAAATCGAAAATTAGGCTTGTAGGGGGGTTATTCAAGTTTCTAAAGCTGCCCTCAAAGTAACTGAGCGACCATTAGTTGCTGAGATATCAATAATCAAAGACAAAAAGATCCTTTTTTATTTGAGGGCTGATATCTCAGCAGCAAATTATCGTATGAAGAAACAAATCGGAAGCAAATTGAGGCTGAATGAATTTCCTGGACGAGCTATAAATTGATTTTCTTATAAAAATTTACCCTGCCCCGTAGACCCAAAAACGAAACCATAAAATTTAGAAGAATTTTGTTTCGAGCTATTCTTTATGATTCCGCAAAAACCGTGGCTCGAAAAATTATTTTGCTGATAGATCCTCAAACTAGAGATTTTAAGCTTTAATTTGCTTTTCTATTTTTTCGATACGATCATTTTTTACGAAAATATAGCCTTTCAAAAATCAGTAAAAAATTTATAAAAATTTCTTGTTCCTTTAATTTTTTGGATAAGTGTGTATAGACTCATACATATAATCTTATATATAATCATATATCCTCATATTTAATCAGATAAAATCATTTTTTATCGGGTTCAGACGAGTAGTAAATTTGATAGATTATTTCATTCCATATTAATAACTTTGTAAAAAATTATAAAATACTGTTAAAGTCTTTTTATATTGGATATCAAATACAAAATAACTTTTGAAAAGAGCGTCAGAAGCTCTTCTGGTGTAGCACTGTTTAAAAGCAACAGTTTTCTGTCAACTGTAACGAAGTACGTATTAATGCTCGATTTACCAGTATCAACTGCAATAAGACATGGATGAGAGGTTCGCATATTGTAATCTTCAAGTATAGTACCCGTTTTTATAAATCAAATCAAATCATCAACAGGGTCAAATGATTAAATTTTATTTACCTCTTGCTGATGTTGGAAGAAGTCTAAAAATAGTTAAATTAGCTGATGGTGTTTCATCCTAAACAGTTTCCGCAGAAAATGTTTTTTAAATTGCGATAAAATGAATTTTACTCACGTTCAAAGTTGTTGGAGAATTAAAATTATTCATTTCGATGTCAGGATGTATCCAAGAAAATTCCAATATTACGGGATCAGGTAATCTCTGAAGTTATAAATAAAAGTAATTTTGAAATATGTGCACTTCAGATTGCATCAAATTCGTTAGCTGATGAAATTGCGATCTCTGGATTATCTGAATCGCCGAATGAAAATATACGATCAGTTGCTAATAATTTATCTTAATATCTAGAAATTCCAGTTGTTGACTCATGTGTCAAACTTGTAAAGAGGTTAGGTGAACTAACAAAACAGTTATCTGGACGTGTAGGTCAACCACTGTGTGATATTGTTCAGTTCGTAGTTTAAAATTTTAACCCTTCTCACGAAAAATAATTTATTGTATTCTTTCTATATTTTTCTCTAAACTTATTTTTTGTAGATTGTAACATTTATTGCTTCTTGATTAATTTAAAAAATTGTAAAATTCTCACGACGGCCAACTTGACATCTGTTTAGTCTTAAGAAATTGTATTTTAGTTTCCATAAGATTTAAAATTTCTTCATGTTTTTTTTTTGTTTAACTGCGTTGACCGTCACTTTGTGAACCTTTTTTTTTGCTCTACAATCCGACCGTTTGGGTCTCGCATCCTTTATTGCACCCTGGGAAAATAACCCGGCATTTCCAAATATTTTTTATATTTACGTTTAAGAAGTTTGTGAATTTTATTTAAGTAATATTTAAGTAAAATGTCATTTTTAAGTAATGACCTTCAACCTCTCAGCGCTCCTTTAGCCGTTTGGGTCCGTCCCAATCAACCCACCTACGTACGACTTTCTACAGCCCCTTTTTCCCTTTCCTTTACTTATTTACCAATCACTCGTGTTAATTTTCCTTCCATTAAAATTGTGAACCCTCTCCAGTTTTTCGCATCCTTTAAAATTTGTACAACCAAATTATGTTTTAAGTCTGTAAGTTAGTTACCATCAATGTACTGTATCGTCAACACGTCTATGACTAGTACAAAATAAACTCAACAATAAACCTTAACTGAGCCGAGTCTCAATTCATTCGACTGCCCTTATATTTATTTAAATATTAAGTGCAAATATTTCACAACAAAATAGTTGTGAATCTGTTCAGATATCTTAATCAAGTTTGAATCTAAAAACATTGTTAATGATTGAAACGAAGTTGAGGTCCACCCCTCTAATAGGGATGAATCAACCTCCGTTACCCATTTAAATTAAATGGGCCCGTGTCCCTTTTAGCTAGTAAGCTAATTATTTGGTAACTGATCCTGGTGTTACCCGGTTCGTAATAGTCCAGTCAAATAGACTCCCGAAACGGAAATCAGTCCGCCAGGTCTGATTTTTTGAGGTAAGCTTCGGAACATGATTACAAAACATATGCCAAAAAATCAAGGTAAAATTTCAATTAGACAGGTGAAAAAAAAATAAAAAACACTTTTGATTAACGTTTTATCGAAGAATTTAATAAATTTTGGCAAAAAGTGCTATATAAAAGTTGTAGAGAAAAAAATATAGAAAATTATGAGTGCCCTCGGTTTTATTGTATACAGGTAGTAAAGGTAACAGAGCACCTGAAAGTTTAAATGGAGAGTATCATACGTAAAAGCCCCCTTGCTCTACGCTTTTGGTAAGAAGGACATAAATATACGTCTGCACCGTAGCAAAAGAAAACTTACGCGTGCGTAGTACTATAGAGAAAGCAATATAGACCACACTATTCTCACTTATATATAAATATTTTTGGGGCCTAAAACTTACACCACGTGTTGGTATGTTTACGTCTAGCAAAATGTAAGTCAGAGATTCTATAGCTCAAAAGCTAATGGAATTTTCATTAATTTATCATCTGAAAGGAGATGCATTTTAATTGCCATGGGTTTTCGCAACCGTATTTTGAATTAAGGATTACGAAAATCAAGTTTGTTTTATTTAAACATAGCGCAAACAATTATTATTAACAATTATATTGTTTAAATCGTCATAACTCGCAAACCATTGATTGGGCAGAGAAGTTTATTGGGAAAGTAATCTTGAATAATAAAAAATACACAAAAAAGTTATGCATACTTTTCTTCTTATTTTAATTATTTCGCGAGATGTAGCGATAAAACAAGCCGCGCGTTCGGACTTCTCACTTTCGCACGGCCAAATCTCTACTGCTCGCTCTTTTATTAAAGAGTTAAAGACAAAATTTATTTTTTATAATTAAAAAAAATGATTAATTTACAAAAATTTTTTTTTTCTTTTTTTTATACTCAATTAAATAATTTTTTTACATGATATTTAATTATTTTTTAAATGAAAAATGGCTCTAGCAATTTGTTTGTAAAAGTACATCAAATTGATCCGTCTTTAAATTTAAAATAAAATATTATTTATTATATTATATATTATTTATCATATTATATATTATAGCTAAGTTAATTCCTCAACTGTGACGTCAAAATTATCTTCATCTGAACTATCTGACAGAAGAGAATTATATTTTTGATACTGTGATGTATCTACTGAATCGTCTACATCAGAATCTTCTTCAAGCTCATCCAGTTCATTAACATCATCTACGTTAATTTTTTTATTTTTATTAGCATTCGTGCAGCATTCTCCATGACAATTCTTGCACAGTTGAGTACAATGAAGGCCCGCTTTTCGGCAGCTACAACGAGATGTACTGCAATCGGTTTTGCAACCACAACCACGTAAATATATTAAGTAATTTTTTTATTTGAGTTACTGATGACCTGACACGAAAAAATATTTCACTTCAAAAAGATTGTCTACAAAATATAAATTTGCTTACCAAAGATAGTAATGAATCCGGAGCTGGTTCATCTTCGGTCATTATAGGTGTCATCATCATTATTTTTCGACTCCACCCCCATTGTTCTGGTTGCAATTTATTACCTAACCATGATTGCACTTGATAAAAAACTCGCTTGATGTGCTGAATCAGAGCACCTTTGGTTGGAGGTAGCTGGCTTAGTTTCATATCTGACGTTTCGACACATCCAGAGTTGTCGAAACGTTTGCATCTGAGCTCTCCTAAACCAGATATGTCACCATTTGCACCATATAAATTGAAGATAATTTTTTCAGCTACTGGATACAATTCTTCAGTTGTGCTGTTCCTATTGTAGTATGGTGAAATTTCGTGCTGAAGTTCTGAATTTTGTTTCAATAATTTTAATAGCATTTTCTTCCCTTTACCGTACATTGCATTAGTCGTATCACATCCTGCAAAAGCGTGGGCAAAGAGAACAAATGGTTTTATTGAAATATTATTTCTAGTAGTGTACCACGTATCTGGAGTCCTGGCATTGTTACACTTTCTAAAATATATTTCGTGATCGATAGGAGTCAAGCCGATTAGTAGTACGAGTAAATCGATGTCTGTACCAACAACTGCAACTGATTTATTCGCTGTGGTCAAATCAATAGCTGTCTTTACAATTGAAAAGTCAGCATCTTCAAGTGCTATTGTCACATTCATTCCAGCGCGCAACAAATAATCAGCCAACATCGCTACGAATCTTTGTTTATTAATTATATTGGCCAGAAAACTGCTTTGACGAGTTTGAACAATCATATCTTCTGAAAAATCAACATCGGCACCAATACTTTTTTGCTGCCTTCGAAATCTTTCATATGATTTTACTCCAATATATTCATTGTCATAACCATCAAATATGATGTAACTATTCTGGTGATAATGAACTCGTATGTATGTTAAGTATAACTCGCAAATATACTTATAACTTTTTCCGTGCGGCCATATAACTTTGTGCAGCAAAAATCCGCCATCAATGACAAATGTTAATGAAGATAAATTTAAGCAGCTACTATCAAGTGTTTGTATTGAATCATATAATTCTGACTTTTTGGTTTTTCTCATGGCTCCATTTTTGTCGAATAATGATAGTGGATATGGTGACAGTTCGTAGTCAAATGCTTGACGCTTCACTTCTGGATTTTTTTGAAATACGCTGGTTAATTTTTGAAATAATAATGCCGCATTGATCGCGAAGACACCAGATTGGGGTGACTTATTAACCGTTTTTGCGTTGGCTAATGATTTAACTCTATAGGTGAATGACAGTGAAACTTTACTGACTCTTTTATTAACCATTGACATCATTCCTTGGTATCCTAACTCTTTAGCTTTATGACAGTTGATATCAGCTTCTCCAATTACACCGGTAGATAAAGACATCAAATAATCCCGTTTCTTGAATGGATCATGTTCCCGAAGCCAAAAAACAAATTTTGAAAGGTCTACTGTATCTCTTTTTATTCTACCAGCTGAAAGGTCGACATGCTGTTCACTTGTAGCAGAACTGATACCAATATATTCTTCTAAAGATTCCATTATATTAAAAACGGATGGCATTGAGTCTAAGTATCGTGCAACTACACTTGGAGTTACACCACGACCATGCTTTAAGTCTGTTCCAAAAAACCGATTTAAAGTTTGCTCGATAGTCATATCAGCCCAGACTCCACAGAAAGCTTTGTCAGATCTTCGAATAGTAAAAAAGCCTTCTTTAGTAAATCTATGGTACTCTATATCATCCATAACATACTCCAGTTGGACCATGTCTTGGAGATAAATCTGAGCTGATTTAGCATATGCGTGATGACCACTTGCGTGAAAAATAGGCAACATTTTTTGAATACTTTGTAAATGTAACCGCCAATCACCTAAACGCTCTGCTTCAATAAATTGAAGGACTACCGTCACGCATTCAAAATACTGCACCCATAATTTTGACGTTGGACCCATACTTTTATATCTGTTCAGACTCATGAGCAAATCATTTGTCATTTTTTTAATAGCTTCTTCATAATTACAATCACCTATGCTTGGGGGTTCAGAATTCCACTTTTTAAAAAATTGTTCTAGGAACGTGTTATGTTCTCGGACACTATCACTATTTACACTTCGACATAGAATAATACCTAGTGCAGTAAATGTCAGAATGTGAGCTCTTAATGATCTCGCATACGCATGACCAGTAAGCATTTGTTTAACAGATCCTGAAGTATAAACAACTTCCCAGAGATCTTCTAAGCCACTACCATCCATCACGTGACCAATAGCACCCAAATAAGACATCAGCAAATGAAAGCCACCTAAACGCACGACTACATTTTTTAACGACTCGTCTTCGCAAGCTGCTACGATGGCTCGTGCTTTTAAATATAAAGGCTGGTCAAATGTAACAAAAGAAAACTTTTGTTTCAATAGTTTACATTCTTCATTTGAATTATGCAGAGCAGTGTTGAGGGTTGTCATATTGGATGGTGGTTGATTGATAAAAGGCATGCACTTAATTTTCGAAGTCTCATAAGAATATGAATCAGTAGCCAGAACTTCCATAAATCCCTTCCAACTGGGGATTTTTGGCAATTTATTCGAACCTGTCCATTTAGCTGAATGAGCCCACAAGTATGTTGAATACGAATATGGTAACGACAGAGAATCAGCAATCTTCAAACTTTTAATGTCCACGAACGTTATTTCCTCTAAGCCGTTGATTCTATTACCAGTAATATGAGGAACAATATCAATGGTATTAACAGATGCCAATGCTGAAGCAGGTGGCATTTTTTTAAGTTTCTTTACTTTACCGAGATGAGATACACCATAACCAGGAGTATAAACGGCAATTCCTCCTAGGCAATGGAAGGGTTCATGGCCATCTAACGTTTTGACATTGTGATCGGTATTATCATACACATGTTGCACAAAAATATTATCTAGCTCAATATGAGGTGGGTCCATGATGACTGATGCTTCGTATAGTTGTATGTCATAATAAGATGAACATAAACCAAGCTTAGAAAGCATATCAATAATTAATTTCGAACCACTTTTTCGATTTATATATATTCCTAGAGCTAGTTGAAGGCTTGAAATGAAAGATCTCGAACGTACTCCGGATATTATCGCATGAGCTATGCTATCGCGTTTCATGATAATACTTTCCTGATTGTTTCGGTTTTCGGAAGTCATTAAGTTATTCAAAAAAGTAGTCAGTGATTGAGGAATAACTTCAATGATATCATCGAGAAACTTTTCCGAAGATGGATAGAATTCGATGTCGTAATTTTGGGATTTAATATCAGATTGAATAATTTTTGCCGCTGTTTCCAAAATTTTTTCTTTTTCTATGCTGCTAATATTCACTGACTCATTCCAACGAATACAGGATCTGAAAATATTACTAGTTTTGTATGAGATTATAGGTTCTTTCCCAACCTGTTGAATAATATCAATGTCGTTATTATATTTTTCTTTCAGCTTCCTGAATAATGTATTGTTTGACATTTGATGATCTTTTATTACTGCTTTTAAATCAGATAGTTGAAGTTGACATTGTTTATTATTTTCCACGTAGTCACAAACAGCATCAAACGCTGATTCAAGATTATCGATAGTAAAAGATCCTGAACGTTTACCACTTGGTACATAAAAAAAATCGTTGTAGCACTTCTTATGGTAACGAGCCTTAATTTCGACCATCGATTTTATATCTTTCAATCGGTCAAATATTATCATAGATATATCGTGCATATGCGTTTGACAATGATTTAAGATGCGAGTTTTTAAATGTTCTTGCTGGACACTGCGGATTTCCAAATTTCTGTTAGAAATAGATGAAGCGCAAAAAAAACACAGTTCCTTAAAATTAAATTGATTTCCACGTGTTGCGACATTTTGCATATCATTATGAAAACAACTTGAAGTCGGAATAAATTGAGTTGAAGGTACAGATAAAGTTAAAGGCTTTCGTGCAACTGCATATTTTTTACGACAATTAGTATGAAATGTAACATTTTCTTTACCGTCCCAATCTTGCCATCTGTTATCATTTAATTTTTTACTCTGAGAAACGAGCGTTTCTAAACCTCGTTTACCCACTTTTGTCACACTATCAACGTTGTTTATTAAACTTTGTAAACAAATCGTACACAAGTCAGATAATGCCATTTTTACAACTCAAAGAAACTACCTAAGCTAGTAAATATGTATAACACTCAAATAACAGCAATAACTCGAATTACTTTAAATACACTATTTTCGACAAAATGTTTATTGTTCACTATTCACGTAAATGTAAGAAGTATATTAATTAATATTGATAGCTATAATTGCGGATTTAAATCTAATAGAGATCGTTAATTCAGAAACATTCACAACGCACTTTTATATTTTTTTAAGATAAATAATAGAAAAAAATCAAAATGCCACTTATTTAAAGCAAATTGAAGTTAACTTGATTTTAACCAATCTAACTTGAGCTGAATCAACTGACAGATTCTTTCTGAGCAAATTTTGAACACTTGACCATTTAAACCCTTCTAAGATATAACAATTTTCACTTTTTCTGAAGGGAGGGGTAAAGATAAACCAAAAAAAAAAGAAAAAAAAAATCTTCAGAAATCGTGAAGAATTACGCGAGACCTTGAAAATCCGGCTCATTGCGTATTCACTTGAAATTACAATAAGGGTTGAAGATTCCACCGAGAATTTTCGAAGTTGTTTACTTAAAATATAAAATTTCTGTGCCTCTTTCGCTATCATCTCAAACGGTCAGTGTCATAAAAGTAAAAATTGAAGGTATTACCACTAAAAAAAAAACTAAGTATACAGGTGAAGATAGTTATTTTCAGAAAATAACAAGCAGAGTTGTAAATTTCACTAGAAAATTTTAAATTATACTTGCTTCAATGTAAGTAGCTTATTCCTTCTGCATTCCTAAATTATCAACTTTGAAAACGCAGTTGAAGACCACAGATACAATATATAATATAATAAATAATATTTTATTTTAAATTTAAAGACGGATCAATTTGATGTACTTTTACAAACAAATTGCTAGAGCCATTTTTCATTTAAAAAATAATTAAATATCATGTAAAAAAATTATTTAATTGAGTATAAAAAAAAGAAAAAAAAAATTTTTGTAAATTAATCATTTTTTTTAATTATAAAAAATAAATTTTGTCTTTAACTCTTTAATAAAAGAGCGAGCAGTAGAGATTTGGCCGTGCGAAAGTGAGAAGTCCGAACGCGCGGCTTGTTTTATCGCTACATCTCGCGAAATAATTAAAATAAGAAGAAAAGTATGCATAACTTTTTTGTGTATTTTTTATTATTCAAGATTACTTTCCCAATAAACTTCTCTGCCCAATCAATGGTTTGCGAGTTATGACGATTTAAACAATATAATTGTTAATAATAATTGTTTGCGCTATGTTTAAATAAAACAAACTTGATTTTCGTAATCCTTAATTCAAAATACGGTTGCGAAAACCCATGGCAATTAAAATGCATCTCCTTTCAGATGATAAATTAATGAAAATTCCATTAGCTTTTGAGCTATAGAATCTCTGACTTACATTTTGCTAGACGTAAACATACCAACACGTGGTGTAAGTTTTAGGCCCCAAAAATATTTATATATAAGTGAGAATAGTGTGGTCTATATTGCTTTCTCTATAGTACTACGCACGCGTAAGTTTTCTTTTGCTACGGTGCAGACGTATATTTATGTCCTTCTTACCAAAAGCGTAGAGCAAGGGGGCTTTTACGTATGATACTCTCCATTTAAACTTTCAGGTGCTCTGTTACCTTTACTACCTGTATACAATAAAACCGAGGGCACTCATAATTTTCTATATTTTTTTCTCTACAACTTTTATATAGCACTTTTTGCCAAAATTTATTAAATTCTTCGATAAAACGTTAATCAAAAGTGTTTTTTATTTTTTTTTCACCTGTCTAATTGAAATTTTACCTTGATTTTTTGGCATATGTTTTGTAATCATGTTCCGAAGCTTACCTCAAAAAATCAGACCTGGCGGACTGATTTCCGTTTCGGGGGTCTATTTGACTGGACTAGTAAGGACCAGACGACCGGTTGGCCATAGATTTATATATGCGAAATGCATATAAAGGATCGGGAGTCGTGGGGCTTGTTATATATAAGTAACATATGAGAAAGAAAGAGAGTAGACTACAGGTGTTTGCAAAATAAGCCAAACTAGTGAGAAGCACAAGAAATTACAAAGGTATAATAATAGTGTTATTATACTTACCTGTGAGGTGTTGGTTCACTGGTATCGATGAATGAGAGCAATAAATAATTAAGACAATTGTGAGCTCTGTATCACAATTGTCTGGTATAGCTACAAGCAGGTATTGTAGATAAATATCGCGGCAGGTACGCGCTTCTGTAAGAAGGTATTACAGGATAGGTCGCGGCAGGTACGCGCTTCCACAAGCAGGTATTGTGGGATGATATCGTGGCAGGTACACGCTTCTACAAGCAGGTATTGTAGGAAAGGAGTGCAGCAGGTATGCACCTCTACGAGCAGGTATTGTAGGAGAATATCGCGGCAGGTACGCGCTTCCACAAGCAGGTATTGTGGGGAAATATCGTGGCAGGTACACGCTTCTACAAGCAGGTATTGTAGGAAAAGGATGTAGCAGGTATACATCCTACGGGGTTACCGTCTTCTATAGGCAGGTACTATAGGCTAGGATGAGGATACAGCAGGTATGCACCTCTACGGGGTTGCCGTCTTCTACAGGCAGGTACTGTAGGCTAGGATGAGGATACAGCAAGTATGCACCTCTACGGGGTTGCCGTCTTCTATAGGTAGGTACTATAGGCTAGGAAGTGTAGGTAGGTTTACACGAGAATAATCATTGCAGTTAATGATTATTCTATTATTTAAAAAGTATACTTAAATACTACTGGATACTCAGGCGTAAACAGGTGGTTACAAGTTAAGAAAAGAGTTAAAAAGAATAAACTGTATTTATTATAAAGTCATAGTGACAGTAAAGTTGAGAAATTAGATAAAAGCTGAGTAATTAGAGGCGCGCAGGCCTTCTTATAGATTCACGTCGATGCTTACGCGTTGACGTGATGCGCATCCCTTCCATTAAAAATACGAATGGAGAGGAATTATTAAATAATAATAATAATTAGGTAAAACTAAAGCGGGTAAACCAGGTAACACGAGGTAAATACCCTTGGTAACTGCCTATTATCATAGTACGATAAGGAGGATTTATAAACCTCGTTACATGATATAATATCAAAGGCTAAGCATAAAACTATGCCTGGTAATGCCTTAATTAAGAATGTCAACTTTCCTGTAGATTTTGTGCGTATACGTCACAAACACCCTTTATCCCTGTACAAGCTTAGGCAACAAATTCTACATGAATATAAAAAATGATCTCCGAAAAATGTTTGGATTGCAGGATCGTCGGTGTTTGTATGGTTTTTTTTTTTTTTTTTTTCTGAATAACCACTATTAAAATTTCTTCCGTCGTCTGGCATGGAGATACTTCGTAAAAATCATCTGTTATATAATCTATTATCATTATCACACACTAATCATGGAAATCAATCATCATTAACTGGCTTGCAGGAATCATTAAAAATTTGTCATATTCATATTTGCTCACTCCACAGTAACTTTAATAAATTAATGACAGAGTGATTAGCTTGCCAAGTCTGGTCGCACCTAGATGTTATAGACGAATATTAGGCTGCCACTGGACGATGTACTTGGCCTTCCAGAACCGGATGTTAATGTAATTTTATTAGATGCTCAGGGTCGTAGAAAAATTATAGTTTTGTGAGAGAGGAGAGGAATGATGAACAGGCTGAAATAAATTTATTTAAAACTTTGTTTTCAATTATAATTACTATAAGCCTTGCTTCAATATTTATTTTCCTTAATAACAACTATAACCTTATGACAAACTAATATCTCGTCTCCCGGACGGTTACTTATGACAAACTTAATTTCCTCCTCCCCTGGACGGTTTACTTATGACAAACTAAATTTTTACCTCGTCGCCCGGACGGAATCTTATGACAAACTAAATGGGTCCCCTGGACGTTTTCACACACACACACACCCACGTTAAATTACAGTCCCCTGGACATTAACCCTAATTAACCTTTGAAATCGTCCACTGGACGTTAACCAAAATTTTCTTTAAAAAACATTCCCTGGATGTATAATTAATTTAACCTTAACATGTCCACCGGACCTAAATTACAGACACAGTTTTCCTTACACTATATTGACTCTACAAATTAATTGACTCTATTTTCAACATTACTTAGTAAATTTTCTCACTCAATTTTATAATTCCAATTTTCAATTAATTAATCAATTTTTGTTTAATATAATTTATTAATTAATTAATTTTTTCCACTTATAAACATCCACTTTAATTTTTCATTTAATCATTCACTTTATTTTCAATTTGTTATTCAATTAATTAAATTTTTCACGCATAAAATTATACTATTTAATTCGCCACAATTAATATTTATTACTAACTTTTAATTTATAATTTTCTCACTAATAATTTCCACAAATAAATTTAATTCACTCAAAAAATAATCCGTTTCTCAATTTTACTCAAAATTTGATTTACCAAAATTCTAGCGTCCTTTTGAACTTCAATTTATTTAAATATTTATTTAATTTTACTTGAAATTAATTTATAATTAAGTAACGACTAGAATTAGTTTACAAATTGACTAGAAATTCGGCCATAAAGTTGGCGTTACTCAGGTCCTGAATTGTACCGACGGAATTGAGTTAATTTCTTGTTTAAGAATTAATTCGGCCACTGGAATAAATTCCGGCCACAATTAATTTATTGACGTTATATGATATTTTATCCAATTAATAATTTACGCGGAAAATTATTTTATTTCGGCCAAAGGACCTGAAATAAATAATTTTGAGTTACAGACACAATATAGCGAACGAAACGGCACGACAACTTTTGAGAAACACGAGACGCGTATTTGTAATGGCCAACGGCCTTCAATTACAAACTAATTATAGAAAACTGACGGAAAGATATCAAGTAATATAATTATAATTGAATTTAGCCATTGGAATAAATTCCGGCCAAAATAAAATTATAGTTTTACCTCCAGAATCAAATTCAGCAACTGTGGTGTAGACTGCTGCTCCACTGGATGTTGGTGGAAATTTTCCTCGGTTGACGGAAATTAAGCCGGTCTCGTGTCGTCTCTGGCCTCTTTCTTACTCTTGATAATTATACTTATAATTTTATTTGTCCTAACCTGTCAATGAACAGTACGTATAAGTATATGATTTCAAGATTTATGGAATTAAAATTATTGGCCAAAGGTACGGATAATATATTTTATTAATTAAACTATCGCTTCGTTCCACGTGAAGCGGACTTAGACGTATATATTTATCTGAGTTAATTAGTGTCCTGCCATTGTCGTCGTCTGAACAATCCTGATCATTCTACGTTCCGCAGTCACTTTTATATTTCGCTCCCCCGATTCTGGTTCACTCCCGAAAAACTTAGACGAGGGGGGTGGCGAATGTTCGGGTCTTAGACATCATGCGACATCCGGTGACAAGTCGCAACCTTAACTCGCAACTTACGAGCTCATTTACTGGTTACCGGCGGGAAACGAAATTCAAATTCAAATTATTTTATTTTATCGAGGTAACTAATGAACCCTGTTACAAATTTCAAGAGTTTTTTAGAACATATGACTTTGCCGTAATTGCAAAGACTGCAACGTGGTGTCATTCTAATATATCTGACGCTCGATTCTCACTTCTTTCATTCAAATCATATCGAAATGATCGAAATAACAAACGTAGTGAAAGAGTACCACACTATGAGAAAAGTGCATGGTTGTGGTAACCAATGCAGTATAAAAGTAATGACTATTTTACTTCACTTGAATTAAGGATAAAAAAACAAAATTTGAATTTATTATTGTTGAAATAATTCAAGGTGCTCAATTAATATAGTCGCTAAAATTATTAATTCTTAATAGTCGTTACTATATTTATATTGTGATGATGTTGAGTGAGCGAATTAATCTACAGGATCTGGTGTAGGTGATAGAATTTGTAACAATTAAAATTACACAACTTTTTATGATTAATAAATTAACTATTTATTTACACTTTGTACATATTATTATTATCAGGAATAATGATTTATAGCGAATTCAACAATAAAATAAACGCGATAGCGAATGCGGCAATAACGAAAAGAATCACGCATAAAATGTCACGTGGTTGGTAGCGGTTACGTTCACGGAAATTAATTTAGGTATTAATTACAGGCGAAAGACAATTTATTTATACTCAATAAATAGCAGCCTTAATTTACTGACTAAATATTGAAGATAATTTAGCACAAGTTATTGTATTGGATCACAAGGAAATAATTAGTAATTATCAAAGCGGTTTTAGCACAGAGGTATTCAGTACAAGAGCACGTTATAGAGTTTTAGAGCATGAGGTAAAGCGGTTGAGCACCAGAAGCGAAAAGCAATGAAATGGCGGCGTCGTCTTCCTTCGTTGGGTCGGTATACTTTCGCCATAATTCAGTATGACATCAGTTTAGTAATAAAAATAAATAACTAAACAAAAAAGTAGTAATGATGAGAAAGGGAGCTTATGCCAAAAAATTGACTATGGCGTTGTAATCGATGTAACTAAAACTAATGGGTCAACGCGATTCAGGCGGAAACTATAATAAATATAAAACAAATAGAAAGTATGCGATTCCATGACTTCAATTGAAAAAAAAGAAAACGCCACATATCCTAAGAGCCGTGACATTCAACTTTTGCTAAATTAAATTCTCCCAAAGCATATGCATTTTTAAATTCTTTAAATGATAAACATTATTTACATATATATATATATATATATATATATATATATATATATATATATATATATATATATATATATATATGAAATACATGCACCGTAAATGTGTGAATTTCAAAGAAAATTTCGAATTTTTAAATTACTAATCAAACGTACTCAAAAATATAACTTCGGAAAAAAAATATGTTCTTAATAGAAGCGTCTGCTCTAAATAAATGAACACGCACATTTTGTAGAAACGGACCCAAATAATAAGCAACATTAAAAGTGTGTCCATTCATGATAAACGGGCTCATCCGTTTATTTAAGACGGTTAGAAATACTTAGACCATCAGTACTAGTAAACGGGCGTGGCCATTTTTTAATATTAACCTGCACTGGTATATCCGTTCATGATAAACGGGCAAATACGTTTATTTAAGACGGGTAGAAAGACAAACTTAATCAGTACTCATAAACGGTCGTGCCTGTTCTTTAAATTTAATCTGCGCTGAAGGTGTATCGGTTCATTATAAATGGGCAAACCCGTTAATTTAAGACGGGTAGAAAGACAAACTTATCGGTACTAGTAAACGGGCGCGCCCGTTCTTCAAATATAACCTGCACTGAAAGTGTATCTCTTCATGATAAACGGGCAAACCCGTTTATTTAAGACGGGTAGAAAGACTTAATCAGTACTCACGAACGGGCGCGCGCGTTTTTTAAATTTAACCTGCACTGGTGTATCTCTTCATGATAAACGGGTACATCCGTTTATTTAAGAGGGGTAGAAAGACAAACTTAATTAGCACTTGATATGTCCAAATAATTTTTTTTATTTTAATAATTAATTAAAATAATTATTTCTGAGCTCCTCTTTTCAAAGCGCGCGAAAACGCTGCGTCAGCCTTTTCACCTTTTTATGCGGCAAAGAATAGTGGGAAGACAACTGCAATATGTTTAACCCTTCGTCACCCGCATCACTTTTTCATCCTTCGTCACTCGCGCGGTGAGCGCTGCGCCGCCGTGTTAAATCAAGCGCGCTGTTGCCACATTTTTCAAATTCCTAAATCTATATAAAAAATAATCTAAATGAAATTTTTTTTAATAATCAATTTATCGAAATTAAAAAACAAAAGATAGATTTTCCATTTTGTTTTTAATTTTTTTTATTAGGAATTACTCCGTTTCAATTCAAATTAAATTTTTTTTAACACCAGTATTATTGAAAAAATAACGTTGTGCGTTTTATTCAACACACTTGAGATCATTTATTTTTTTTCAATCTTAGAAAATATTATACTCTTATCAAATCTTTATATATTAATAATTTATTCTAATTATTTTATGATTAGAATTTTGAATATTGCAATAAATATTACTAGAATGTCATATTATTTTTAATAGTAGTTACTATATAAATCTTATTCTGTATATATGTATATATATATATATAAATAAATAAATAATACTTTATTGCAATATTTAAAAATTAAGGCACATTGACATTTCTACCGTAAAAATCTCTACCTCTAATGTAACTCTACCAAGAACAAGTCTACCCTAACTTTTTTACCATTCGCAGATTATACCATATGAAAATCCTACTAAAATTTTACTATATCAAATATTATTTATACCAAATTTTTTATTTTATCATGAAATATCCCTACAATTTAGTAACTTTACCATTTGAAAACACTGCCACAACCACCTCTGCCATGAAAATCTGGTTCATTTTCATCTCTACCGTAAAAATCTCTACCTCAAATGTAACTCTACCAAGAACAAGTCTACCCTAACTTTTTTACCATTTGACAATTATACCATTTAAAAATCCTCCCAAAATATTACTATAACAATTATTTTTTATACCAAATTTTTTCTTTATCACGAAACATCCCTTCAGTTTTGTAACTTTACCATTTGAAAACTCCACCACAACCATCTCAGCCATGAAAATCTGACCCAAATCTATGTATACCTGAAATATCTAGGCCATTTAACAGTTGAACCAATTAAGGTCTACCATAAATATTTCTACCCCTTAATAAATTTACCACAACACAACTTTACAAAAAAAAAAGCTTAACCAATTAACAAATTTACCTAATAATATTTCTACCTTATGAAAACTCTACCACTTTTTTAAATCTACCAATTTAAAACACTACCATAATAATCGTTACCATGAGAATTAAACTTCTTTACCTTATAAATGTGTTATCATATGATAAAAAGTACAGAACACATCAGTTCACTTCCGTCGGTAAGATAGACATTGTGGTTACATAGCTATTATATCTAGATTAAATTTTAAATATTATCTTTTGATAAAGCTTTGTAAGAGCATTATACTTATGGAATTGGTTGTGATAAATTTGATACCTTTATTAACTTAGTGCAAAATATTAATAGTCTTTATAATTACAAAATATTTTAAATACTTTTTTTTCTTTTTTTTTTTTTTTTTTTTTTACTGCTGAGTTGAAAATTTCATTATTATAGATTAATAAATTTTTTATTGATATATTTATGGATAATTACTTTTATTATTTACGAAGAATGATACATTCGTTTTAATTAATCATTAAGAAAAAAATTACTCGTCGAAATAATCTTAAATTATAAATTTTTCTTTAATTTTCAATAACATTAAGAGTACATTAAAATAAAAAGGAATTTGTTACAATTTACTTTTTAAACAATTTTTCGAAACTTATTCATCTCGATTAAAAACTTTAAAAAATAGGTTTTCATTGGAAATAATATTTTTATTTTTATACAATTTTTTAACTTCCCGCTAAAAAAATTGAAAATTTTCAAAAATTCGGGAAGTTATTGGTTTCGTTCCGATTTACGAAAATCGAATTTCCATCAGATGTCGACGTTTTGAGGTCCTAGGAAGCTATCCTGACTAATTTCACGATGATGTCCGAGTGTATGTATGTGTGTACGTACGTACGTATGTGTGTATGTAAATACTCATGAACGGTTGAACCGATTTTGATTTTTGAGGTGTCATTCGACGCGGCTTTTTAATATCTTGAAGCCGTAAAAATTTGAACTTAATCGGTAGGGTGCGTTCAGAGATATTTCAAAAATAAAATTTTTTCAAAAATGTTTTATTTAGATAACTTTTAATTTGCTTGATGGATTGATTCCAAAATCTAATCAGCTCTAAAACTTTATAAGCCGCGTCGAATGCCACTTCAACCATCAAAATCGGTTCATTCGTTCAAGAGAAACCGTTGACGAAAGAATTGAAAAAAATTTTTTTTTTTAGTTTTTTTAGAAATTTCTCAAAAACGGCTGAATAAATCAATTTCAAAATCTAATCAGCTCTAGAACTTAATAAAGCGCGTCGATTGCCGCCTCAACCATCAAAATCAGTTAATTCGTTCATGAGATATCGTGGGAGAAGGAAATGCTAAAAAATGTTTTTTTAGACAACAATGGCATACCAAAGTATTTTCGAGCTCGAGGAGCTCGAAAATGTATTCACAATAATGTTTTCAAGCTCCTTGAGCTCGAAAACAGAGGGAAGTTTTGGGGCTGGCCCGCAGGGTCAACCGACGCCCAGATTTTTTCAATTGAAACCAATTCATTCTAATTTAACTCAATCGAATTTCAATTGGATTTTATAACTAGGGTGAGTACCTACCCAGGTAGCACACTTGCCTTTGTGACATCTATAAGATATCAGTTTTTAGGCAACTTTTTGATTTGTCGATAAGGCATCAACAATATATTGAAAAAACGATCAGAAATGTATGCCACCGAAAAAATACCTACTTAATAGACTTAACACAAGTGACGACAAAAAGTAAATCACAAATAGTGGTAAAATAAGTCATCTAAACGTCTTTTCAATTGACATAAGACAGGAAAAACCACACAACTCGTCTCTGTCTCCAGAACCAACATTTTTATGTTGTATTCATACAAAAAACTATGACTTTGAGACAAAAAAAAATTTGTCTTGTCCTTTTAAAAGACATCTTAAAGTTGACTTTGTGCTACTTGGGTAAATGATATATTTTAAATTATTGGAATTTATATATTCTAAGAGAATGAAAGCCAGAAATTAAAGCCCGCCAGCTCACCCAAGACTAGCTGATTACACGCAAGATGAGTTATTCTTTTTTGGATTCAGTCTAAGCTTATTGAGGGGACACATGCGGCCAATCATTTTCGTGTGATTGAGACTCTGTCGAATAATTAAGATTTTTCAAAAGCATGGAAATGCTTTCCTCTAGAAAGCCCGATGAATCCTCCACACAAGTGCATACTGTGGTAATTCTGCTCTATAAATTATTGATCATAAGGACTAATTGTATACATAAACGTAAAATTATTTAAACTGTAAAGATTTTATGATTAAAAAATAATGTAGATAGAAATTTCTATCTACATAATTTAGAGATTTTTACGGTAGAGATGTCAATGTGCCAAAATTAAAACTTGATATTAATCAAGATAAAATTAGACAAACATAAACAAACAGTTAAGCAAATAAATGTAACATTGTCAATTATCACCAGTAATGACTAGTATCAATTTTCGAGTGTATTGTCCAGATTAAAGCATTGTTTGCATATTGCACGAGTATGTTCTCCACAAATTCGACTAGAACAGTGACAACAGACAGTTGATGTTTTACGATTCTTCTTACTTGGACAGAAAGCACATCTTTTCCTATCGGATTCTAAATAATTATGAGTCTTTGTAGTCTTAATACCAGCGCAATTAATTATTGAACTTCTCAACTCAGCACTTAGACTTGGAATCTTTAAGCGCCTTATCATCCATGGCTTCGTTAATTCTGTTGCTAAACATTTTAAATACTTTTTCCGTGGCATGGTATAATTAGTGTTTTCAGAGTAAATAATTTGTGAATTGATGCCTACAATATCTAAGATGTCATAAAACAGGGTTAAAGGCCATCTGTTAGAACATCTAGCAACAGAGTAGCTTCCTCTCAACTGATCAACAGTATCAACACCTCCCTTTGTACGGTTATAAAAAGTTATTATTTCTGGTTTTTGTTGATCACCTGTATTTACATCAATAGTACCAGACTGATGCATAGATGATACTACAACGACACATTTGCCTTTTTTAGGAACGTAAGAAACTAACACTTTTCCTTCATTATACCCAATTAATGATGAGTTAACAGAACGTTTCTTAGGATTAACGAATTCAGGTGGTAGTTCTCTCTTATTTTTCTTAATAGTTGCAACAACTGTAGTACGATGTTCTTTCTGGAGTTCATCTATTACGCCAATGGAACTAAACCAATTGACCATGGTAATATTTCGCCCAGTACCGAGAATTGACGCTGAGATACGTTTAACTACTGTCGCTGGTTTATTATCGATGAAAAACGGTCCTGGTTGCTGTTTTCCAGTATATATTTCAATCGCAGAAGTGTAAAAAGTATCAGAATCTACTAGTGCAAAAGCTTTTGGCCCATAAGATTGTGGTTTCATTGGTAAATATTGTTTAAATCCGCATTTACCTTTAAAGCCAAACACCATCTCGTCAATTGTTACGCATTCACCTACACTGTACATATCTAAAAACTTCCGAGACATGTCATCTACCAACTCTCTAATTGGTGCGAGCTTATCACACGTCACTCTTTCTTTTCTAGTATTGACGTCATCGAAACGAAGAGCTCTTTGCAGCGTGCAGAATCGATTCTCGCTCATTACACTCCTAAAATAAATTGGGGCTGAACCATCCGTAGCCCAAATGTCATTAGTATCCGTATGTGATAGCTTCAAGCTTCCAGATAGATATAATAGCCCTAGAAAAGCTCTAATTTCTTCGTCATCTGTCAAAGGACAATCTCTTGGACGTGTAAAACTCTTTTGGAGTATTTCTAGTCTTTGATTCGTGAACAGTGTTATTTTTTTAATAACAGAAGAATCAAAAAAAAGCTCCCAAGCTTCTAATGGTGATTTCGCATTCTTTGCTGGTCCTTTAACTCCAGCAACCTCAGTCAAAATATTTTTTAGCAGAGTTTTTGATGCTGGTGGTTCTGTTTTACTCCATACCGTTGTACGGTCTTTACCTAAATAAGATGATTCATTGGGTCCAGAGATGGCTTCAAGTGATTCGTTGTTATTGTTTCCATCATACTTTTTATTATTGCCATTACCACCGGAAAAATTATCATCATCATCATCATCTTCGTCGTCATCATCATCATCTTCATCCGGAGTAACATCACTGTCAGCGTTCTCAATTGATGATGGCAAAATTTCGTCATCTGAGAAATCATTTGAATTTTCCTCTCTAAAAACTAATGTTTCTTCTTTTTTTTCCTCGGCAGCTAACCACCTTGCCCGTTGTCTTGTCAACATTTCGATCTAAAATCAAAACAACTTAGTATTCGGTTGCTGTCATCATTTATCGATTTTTATTATAGAATTCAAATAAGTATTCAATACTACTAATAATAATAACAATAAAAAAGATATCTAAATTTTTTTTAAAAACAATTTTATTAAAAAAATCGCTTGCTCATAAAATTATTACTCAAATGTATTTTAATAAATTATTTATTGTTGATATTATTATTATTATTATTGTTAATATTATTAATTCTATAATTATTATTAATGCTTCTATTGTTACTAGAATTTTTTCATCATTTTAACTCAAAATTAATTAAAAACAAAATAAAATTCAATTACCTGTTGTGGTTACAACCTCGAAATTCTTCTTGAATATTATACACAAATTACATATAATATAAATATATATTTGTAAATATAATAATTAATATTTTAATAATATATTTTTGTTTGTGACAAAATACTTATTACGCGTAGAATTATTCTTAATTATTAATAAAAAATGTATCTCTATTAAGAGAGAATACCTAAATGTCAAACCTAAATATTTATATATCTATATCGTACAAGAGAATATTACCACACACAATTTGGCAACAGCGCGCGGTGGACATTTACCGGTTACTAACTCGCACTGGGCGGCGTCACGCCGCTTTTCAATTTCTTTCGCATGAAAATATTTTTTTTTTAACAAAATAATTTATTTCTTAGGAGCGGCTAATGCTAGAAATTCCTTTAGAATGTCTAATTCAAGCATTCTAATTTTTTCAACGTCATCCGTCACCGTAATTATGAGAAAATTGCATAATTGTAAAAAAGGCGGCGCCGCGCTCATTGAGCGAGTGACGAAGGGTTAACGAGTAAACAATAAAGTGTCGTCACTTTCCACCAATGACGATAATTTTAAATTCCCCATCAAATCGCCAAGCGAAGTTAATAAAAAGCCTGAGCACCCACAGCTCAGGGCTAGTCGGTTCTTAAAACTTACGGTCCGCGAAGATTTGAACGTCGAAATTTCGTGCACTTTTACAGCAGGAATCCGCCCTAGGCGTTGAAAAGTCAATAAGAGGATTTTTAATAATTTTTAACCTAAACCCTATTGCAGGAATCCGCATCTGCGTTGAAAAGTCATTAAGAAATAGCCAAGAGAGCTAAATTCTATTAACCTTACTGCAGGAATCCGCCGTTGGCGTTGGAAAGTCAGTAAGAGATTTAAACTTTTCATTAAAAATCCTCAAATATTGATCTAAAATTCGATCTGACGCAACTGTAGTAATCGTTCGTCTAGTACAATATTTGTCAGATTTTAAAATCCATCCGGTTCGATCGAATCAGTGAATTCACGTGAATTTGTGAGTCCATCTCGAGCCGAGTTTTGCGCATAAAACCACTTTTCGGGTGTGTAAAAGGACGCATTAAATATAAATCAAAACCTTATTAAAATATCTGTTAAGGATAAATAATCCTGTAATATGAATTAAATATAAAATTGTGAAAAACTAGAGTGAACAAGTGACGTTTAGTTGAAACGTTGCAATTTGAAACATCTAAATAAAGACAAAGTTCATCACTCCAACCTTGCGGTTTTCATTCGAGAGTAGTACATAAGGTCTTATCCTATAACCCAGCCGCGCCCACTTAACTCAAATCCTAGGAGGAAGGTCAAGCTAGCTGCAACCTTCTGGAGAGGTAAAACCTGCCGTACTAGAAGAAGTTACATCGAAAGGTAGGTGAGGAACCAATTTTTCTATCCATCATAAAATACTTTTGGCTTAAACAAGAGCACCAGTCTCTTTGGAGACGTTTGGGTTCTTAATATTCGAAAAGATCCACTATAAATAATAAATTATAGGAAGATAATTTCTTTCTCGTATTCTTTATTGTTGTCCGCACCCTCCAACCCGCTTGTCTAACATTACTATCGCTAGCAAAAGGAGAAATCCTGGATAAATAATTAAAAATTAAGCGGCGGACATAATACATTAGTAAACGGGTGCACCCGTTTTTTAAATTTAACCTCCACTGGTGTATCCGTTTATGATAAACGGGCACATGCGTTTATTTAAGACGGGTAGAAATGCTTAGACTTGATCAGTACTAGTAAATGGGTGCGGGTTTTTTAAATTTAACCTGCACTTGTGTATCCGTTCATGATAAACGGGCACATCCGTTTATTTAAGACGGGTAGAGAGACAAACTTAATCACTACTAGTAAACGGGCGTACCCGTTGTTTAAATTTAACCTGCACTGAAGGTGTATCCGTTAATGATAAACGGGCACATCCGTTTATTTAAGACGGGCAGAAATACTTAGACTTAATCAGTACTAGCAAACGGGTGCAGCCGTTTTTTAAATTTAACCTGCACTGGTGTATCCGTTCATGATAAACGGGCAAATCCGTCTACTAAAATAGGTAGAAATACTTAGACTTAATCAGTCATCTACAAAGATTTCTGCAGAGGGTTTGTGCTTTTTCAAAATTTGAGCATTGGTAATGAATAATGGGTGCATGAGCAAATAATATTACATGTCTATAAACATAAATTCAATTTGAAAACAATTAGAAACATATAATGTGCAAATTTTCTCTATAAACAAATACTTAAAACAATTATTTCTAGGACAATTATAATCATACTTAAATTTGAGTGTAATTATTAAATATTTGTATGGAAATATTTTTTTGCAGACTTTGTATTTCCACATAGAGATTTCATGCACAATGGTTTTTAAATCGCAAATTCATTTATATACATTTTTTTAAACAAGTTATGAGATTCTATCGGACTTTATGAAACTTTGTAAACAGAAAATCTTAACATTATCGAATTTTGGAATTATACATCATTTATTCAACTTGTATTTCCTGCTATTGATTAAGTGAGAAACGAGACTCATACTATTACCTAATGTTCGGATTAATATAAAAAAAAAAGTGAATTTACTGAACTAATTATCTCTCGCATGATGTAAGTTTTAATGTTTCAACAATACCTTTTTATTATTACGATTGCTTTCTGAAAACTTTTGAAATGTAATTTATTCCCGCTTTGTAGAGGTTATGACAGATTTCCAAAGGTGTTCCAACGAACGAATGATCCTGGAATGAATAGTCGGGGTTCAGGAAAGCAACGTTAAGTGCTCATAGTGGGGCGGATATTTTCTAGTCAAGAGAAGTTCTCACTTGTTCAATTTCGTGTATCACGCGGGAAACAACTCTCTTGCTTGGAATTTCTCAACACCCTTTATACACTTTTACTGTCTATTGTGTGAAAGATTTATCTGAAGTTTATTTAATAATCGTATATTTTCAGTTCCTATTGAATATTTGTTGACTATTAAGTTTCTATTGTTTGCATAACCGAAAAAAGTAATTTTCCAGCATACAAATAATATCTATAAGCTTCATTTGCATCGTTTTTAGATAGAGGTATTACATATATAGGTAAGTACTTTTGTTTTAGTTTAATAGTTGCGTCATTCCAATAACACCGGCACAGAAAAAAAATTAAGTAGAATGTACATTTGACCGGACCTACTTACGGGTACGTATTTTGGTCCGCTGAATCCGAATTCGAGGTCAGTTTGACCCCTAAACCCTCGAAATTTCGAGAAAACTTCGAAAAAGCGTAAAAATGATAAAAATCGGTAGTTTTAATGATAAAAAAAATTTTTGGAACTAAACTAAGCGTGATTTTCATGTATTTCGATTCGCTGAATATGAATCGAAACTTTATTGAGACCATGAGCCGTTTTAAATGTAAAAAAATTACACAAACCCTCCGAAATTCCGAAAAAAGTAATTTTTTTGGTTTTTTTACTCTTGTTTTTGACTTTTGAAGACTTAATTGCTTGTGCCTGTAACCAGGGCACCTCCTCGTAGTGACGGTAGGCAACAAAACCATCTGGCAGAGTCCCTGGGTTAACAGCGTGTGTGCCGTCATGGCAGGTACAAGTGATAAGTACTTTACTATGCAGGGAGTCGGAGCCCCAGTATCGGCGTCTGGTCAGGGTGAGAAAGCAGGCTCGCAGGCGTCGTCATCAAGTGACTGCAGCTCTTCAGAAGTGGGAAACTTGGCTACTGGAGAGTATACTATTACAAGAAGTAATTCTTATCTGTGTAATAAAAGTCCTGATTCAGTTTGGTACATTTGTGGAAAATTCAATTTAGAATGGAATCGAAGATCGTTATCTGATAAGATCAAACAAATTTATGAAGAATGTTTTGGTCTCCAAATTACTAATTTGGATTCAGCATGGGTTCTACATATGATTTGTAGTCGATGTAACATGATGTTAACCCGGTGGGAAAAAAACAAGAAACAGGACAACTTGAAATTCACAATACCAATGATATGGTCTTCACCAACTGGTTTACAGAATTGTTATGTCTGTATGACAGATACTACCGGGTTCACCTGGAATACAAAAGACAAAATTGTATACGCCCATGTTTCATCAGCTATTAAGCCACAAAAAATAGAAGTTGTCAAGGAAATTAATACGGTTGAAGAAATGGATGTAGAAGAAGACGATACGCTAGTTGAAGAAAGTTCGGAAGAAGAATATTCAGAAGATGAAGAGTACTTACCTGGCGGAAAAACAAAAGACCCTGAAACGTTTAGCCGAGAAGAACTTAATGATCTGGTTCGAGACTTAGCTTTACCGAAAGATGGAGCTGAATTACTTGCGTCAAGGTTGAAAGAAAAACATTTGTTGGCTAAAGGTGTATCAGTGACATTCTATCGAAATAGGGAAAAAAAATTTCGGAAATTTTTTATGAACGACGATCAAAATTCGGTGGTATACTGTTCAGATGTTAAAGCTTTAGTTGATGAATTGAAACCGAACACGTATAAGGACGATGAGTGGAGACTTTTTATCGATTCATCGAAACGAAGTCTCAAAGCTGTTTTGCTTCATATTGGGAATGAATTTGCGCCGATTCCAATAGCTCATTCGACAAAACTGAAAGAAACTTATGAAAATTCACAGATTGTTTTTGGAAAAATAAAATATTCAGAGCATAATTGGAAAATTTGTGATCTCAAAATTGCAACACTTCTTTTAGGTCAGCAATCGGGATTCACCAAATATCCTTGCTATTTATGTTTGTTTGATAGCAGAGACCGGAAAAATCACTATGTCAAAAAGAATGGCCATCAAGATCTGCATTGAATCCAGGTTCCCATAACGTTATTCGACCACCCTTAATTCAACCTTCCAAATATTTGCTGCCACCACTACATATCAAGTTGGGACTCATAAAACAGTACGTGAAAGCTCTGAATAAAGATTGTGATTGTTTTGCGTACTTGAGAGGAAAGTTCCCTGCAATAAGTGATGCGAAATTGAAAGAGGGAATTTTTGATGGACCCCAAATACGATCTTTATTTCAGGATGCAAATTTTGAAGGAACAATGAACGATACAGAAAAAGCAGCTTGGGTAAGCTCCAAAAATGTATCACAAAACTTTTTGGGAAATAACAGAAGTGAGGATTACAGCTCTTTAGTTGACGCATCGCTGGAAAACTACAAAAATTTGGGTTGTTTAATGATTCTCAAATTACACTTTTTAGATTCTCATCTTGACCACTTCCCTGACAATTGTGGAGACTATAGTGGAGAACAGGGAGAACGTTTTCACCAAGACATCAGTGAAATGGAGAGTAGATATCAAGGAAATTTGATTGTTAACATGATGGCAGATTTTTGTTGGATGTTAAAAAGAGAAGTACCCGAAGAAAATCGTAAACGAAAGAGGAATCCACTACGAAGATCATTTGAGGATACAAGAGTGCGATACAAACGAAGGAAAGTTTAGGATTCGTAAAAATCATTTCTTTCTATCTTTTTATGTCTTGTGTTTTTCACAGATTTCAAGTTATTTGATATATCTACGTTATAGAGTATTTATTTTAGGCATTAAATCATGTTCAATCAATTTTTTATCTGGTATAAATGGTAATTTTTACAATTTTTTCGAATTTTTCCAGCTTTAGAGGGTGACTAGCTTAAAAAAATTAAGATGCGAATTGAAGACATCAAAAGATATCAAATTTTATCTGAATTGGACCAGAAGAAGTTTTTTTAATTTTCCGAGTGCGTTTTCAAATGGATAAGCTGTTATCTCTGAAAGTGAACATCCCATATGAGCAATATCATCAGCCAAATGAATAAGATTATGCATATTTCCAATTAAACATTGCTTTCCGTATAAAGATTTCGCTATAGACACAAATTTTGTTAGTAAAAACTTCACGTGGTGGTTCTTTGGAACTGCAAGCTCTCTAGAACACGCAATCCTACATCCTACATGAAGCAATAAAAAATGACGATATACGCTTTCAGATAACACTTTTTTAAAAATTACAGGTCCAACATATAATAATAAAAACTGAAATTCAATCGCTTTAAATTTATTTATATCTGTTAGCGTTCTGGTAGTTCGTTGGAATTCAGTAGGTATTTGACGTTGTAATTTTGTGAGTAAAGCAGATGATTCTGCATATTTTGACTCATTCTTACCGATTTAATATTTCCTTTTAACCAATATTCATTGATCATTTTTTTTATAACTCCAAGATAAATTAAATGCATAGAATCTATTACAAATGTATGTATTAGGTCAATCGGAAGATTTATATTACACAAAGGAGTTTGTCCAGTATGATGTTGTGGATTACTTTGTTCTCGGAAAGATACATGAGTCCTTGGAGTACACTTGCTTTCATGGATAGAATAAGTTGTGCGATTTTGTTTACGTTTTCCTTGCACTTCGCACCTTACACACGCCCAATATCCTCCATGACCTTTTATCGATTTTACAAAAAAACGTGCTGGCCGGTCGCAAATAAGAGCCTTAATAGAAATTTGAAATTTGCGATTATTTATAATTATTCCATTCATTTGAAGTTGGTTGATGTCTTCTATAAATTTTTTCAAATGATTGTCAACGCTATTAGGTTTATGAGATCCACAATAAACAGCAACAGGGAATGGTTTGTAAACGTCAGATTGATGGTAAATTTTGCACAGAATGGGCCAAAACTGCTTAGAGCTCGATTTGTAAATAGGTATACCATCAATATTTATCAACAATTCAATGTAATCTATTTCGTGTAATTCGCAATTAATAGATTTGAGTAAATAAGATGTTATACCGAAATAAACAAACTCACCGTCACTCGAAGCATCAAATTTTTCAATAGTGTGATTGAAATTTGTAGTACCTAAAAATGTTTTGGCACATTTAGGTAAATTTGGAAATGTACGTGCTCTAAGAAGTTTCAATAACGATTCCAAACGTGCATGAGGAATAGGTGAATGTAACAAAGCCCATTTACGAATCTCTTCCACGTCATCTATTTCTTGACTATCATGATTTTCATTCATCACGAGGACATCATTAGACTCTTCATCAGTTGATTCAACATAATCAGTCGATTCTGTTTCTTCGTCGTCATTAACAGGATCTTCGTCTTCTGATATTTGATCATCACTCAAATCATCATCAGTAATCTCTTCAACATTCAATATAATATCTTCTGAACTATATTCATGACGTGAGGATTTATCATCTTTATTTGTATCTTCGGAATCATATTCGATGATGTTCTCTTGGTAATTTAAATTATTTTTAACTACCATTATGTCACTTGATTGATTACTAGTTGATGCTGCGCTTGTACAATCATCATTGACATAACCTTTATGCCGAACATTACGATGTTTTATTACTCTTTCACGGGTGAGTCTCCGAGTTTTTTGTAATTTATAATTAATTTCTGACATCTTTTGAAAAAAATAATAATGAAAAATGAAGTATAATTTAAGAAAGTAGGATTAAAGTAATATACGTTTTACACTTTTTTATGAACTGAATAAATTTTGTTAAAATCACTAAATAATTACTCGTAGTATTTAATATTGACAGTTTACACCACAATATATTGATTTTTCTGTGCTTATTACCAGAGATAATTTTATGCACAGTACTTAAATAATTATTTTACCGGAAAAATTTACACACAAATATAATCCAATAAATTTAAAGTTTATTTAACATAAATATAGCTTCTTATACAGGTTTAAAATCAAGACGAATATACTAAATATATTTTCCACGAGACAGAAGCTCGACCTCAGTGGAGGGGCAGGCCCGACGTGTTGCAAATTGCTCATACTGAGAAAAATTAACTAAGCCACTATTATTAAAATGAAAAATATTTACCCAAATACTCAAGTTAATTTATAAATAATGAAAATATGCTGACTACTTAAAATATATTTGACTATTATGACGACGTTTATATATAATAAAATATATAATAAACTCGTCAAGTTGCCCTGATGGCATATAACTTTTTTTTTTAGTGAGGATATCCTGATGTGGTCCTGCTGAGGAACTCTTCAGATTTACCCGATGGCAAATTACTTTTTTTTCGAGTAAGGATATCCTGATAAGGCCCTAACAAGGAACTCGTCTGGTTTGCCCGATGGCAAATAACCTTTTTTCGAGAGAGGATATCCTGATGTGGTCCTAATGAGGAACTGATCAAGTTTACCCGATGACAAATAGTCTTTTTTTTATGAAGGATATCCTGATCTGTTCCTGACAAGGAACTCGTCAGGTTTACCCGATGGCAAATAACTTTTTTTCGAGTAAGGATATCCTGATGAGGCCCTGACATGGAACTCGTCTGGTTTACCCGATGGCAAATAACATTTTTTTTTGAATAGGGATATCCTGATAAGGTCCTGATCAGGAACTTATCAAGTTTACCCGATGACAAATAGTCTTTTTTTATGAAGAATATCCTGATGTGGTCCTGACAAGGAACTCGTCAGGTTTGCCCTAATAAGGCTAACCTTATATTAACCTGATAGGGTCCTTATGGTACCTCGGGCAAATCGGGAAAAAAAATTCTAGTCGGGGAGTAACTTCATATGCTTGATAGTCTTCATCAAAAAAATACTCCTCAATACAAGTGACGACTAAAATTAATTTTTTAATAGATTCCAAAAATATATAATGATTATAATAGAGTAATGGACCATTTTCAGAGGGCATCATTAATACTGTACTTTTCATCAATTCTTGGCCCATATATTTTACAAATGAGGTACTTGACACGTCTGTTGTTCCAGTAGGAAGGTACTACAAATGACAACAACAGATATGAAACAAGTTAAAAACAAAAAATAGTTAACAATGAATATAAAAAATATCAAAATATGAAAATCTCGTAAATTATTCGTGAATATAAAAAAAGAAAAAAAAAAAGGCCATTCGGCAGCCGAAATGGAAGGTAGATTTTCCAATTAATCTATATAAAAAGTTTCATACATACATATCTTGTGATACATGTTAGTGTATAGTCATGATATGAAATTAGGCTCGTTTTCTAAGAGTGAGTGTAAAAAAAGATAACGACTATTTTCGATAGAGAACTTTAGATAGTTGATTTGACAAAACATTATATAGGTAATGTAGTAAACTAACCTTCACGTAAACAAAGTATAGAAATTTTAATTAGTATGAGATCATAATTGTAATTACTATTACGACGGAAAGATCAGTTATAATTATAGGACGTACAGGTACGATTGAAAGAGCATAAGTAATAAAAGAAATACTTTTAAAATATATAATAGCTGTGAAATTTACAGGTTATTTTGTGCACAATAAAATACAACTGACGGAACCGGATTATAATGGGAAATTCATAAGTTATGTGGAATGAAACCCATATTTTCAACATTTCTTGATTCCATTAAAATTTTCAAGGCCATCAAATTATAGGATGAAATGGTCGAAATATAAAGTCTAAGGTCATAAATTAAAGCTTATTAGACAAGCTTTCAGATACTTTTTAAGGAAATTGTCTATGGGTATTAGTTTTAAAATTATATGAACTTGAATGTGGAAAAAAATTGATTTTTTCAAAAAATCATGGAAATTTAAAAAAGCCATAACTTCTAAACTAATCAACCGATTTTGCCCATCTTCGAACTTAACCGTGATAATCGCCCATAGAATAAGTGTGAAAAATTTCATTAAGATCTGATAAGAATTGTAGCCGTAATCGTGTCCTCAAAACTGCGTTATATCCCATATATATATATATATATATATATATATATATATATATATATATATATATATATATATATATATATATATATATATATATATATACATACATATATAAATTTTTTAACGGATGGTATTTTTGAACTCTACTCAACTAATTATGATAGTTTATGACGAAATTCCTTGAAAAATCGACCATGAGGACAAATACAATAGTTAGATTTTAGAAAAATCTACCTAAAAAACACGAAACAGTATAAAGAAGAAATTATTAATACAATTATAAACTTACAGTTTTCAAATGACTGTTCGGTCATGACTGGACTAAATTTTGGAAAAAAAAATAAAGACAGAAGTTGAGGTTAGTTTTTTCTTACATATAAATAAAAAAAACAATTTAATAAATTTTTAATATTATCTAATTTAATAAATTATACTTACAGAATGGTTTAAAAAAAAACACAACTAACAATTCACATATATTTCAAATAAGAATTATTTCCTAATATAACCTGTGATCACTTGCTTACATAAATATATTTTTATCTATTTATCGACGAAGTATTCCAGCTACATCTATGCGGTATTGGTAGTAATCCGATAGTGTATTGACTACCGCACAAAGATCTATTGCGGAATGCCCTAGTGGCATTGCCGTTTCTTCAATGTAGTATGGGCCTCGAGCCCATACTTATCTGGTCAATTCTGCTATGCAGACATGTAAGCTACACAAAACTTTCTATACTATACAGTATGGTGAATAACGCCATACTTATGGTACTTGCTGCAATACTGTAATAAGAGTATGGTGATAAGTACCATACATTTCTTTCCGTGTGACTACTTTGGATTTCCGACTCTTTCTTTCCGGACACTTGTTTCTCATTTTATCGTTATTAATTTTATTGCGGTAAATTATTAATTGATTTTACTTAATAATTTTATTTATCAATAAATTTTATTTGATTATTTTGTTTATTAATTAAATTTTCTCTCAGACTTCTCGCGTCTGTTTACTTTATCTTATTTATTTCGCTTAATTTTGTTTAGTTAATTTATTTAATTTTATTTATTCATTTTAATTAAACAATTATATTTAACGCGGACTTGACCACGAAATTTCTGGCTTGTGCTCAGCACAATGGGCCTAGAATTTTCTACGACGCAATAATTCCGGCAATGGCCTGGAATTATCAACGACGCCTGGATCCGGCTAAAAGGGCCTGGATCCGGTTAGACAAACGTCTGGCTTAAATTAATTTTAACGAAATTTATACTAAATAATTTATAACAGGCCTAGACGCGGATTACCCGACGAACGACTAAGTATTTTTATAGAATTAAATTACTATTCTGGCTTGGGCCTAGAACAATTAATTTAATTAATACCTGAATTTAATTTTGATCTGTTTTCTCCTGTTGCTTTATCTCCAGTCCTTCTCGTCGGGTCTCTCTGTCTCGACTTCTCAGGTTCCTTTGCCTCGGTCTTTTCTCGTTCTCCGCTCTTTTGTCTCTCAATGTTCTCGTTCTTTATTTATTGATACTCCTTCACCTGTTTTTCCAGATAATTAGTTAATTGTTATAAAGGATACCGGCTAATGGCCTGGTATCTATAATATTTGGAATTAATATCGCTTGGCTCCACAATTACAGAATCCAAGTAAAATAATTTTAATTACCTGAAGATTGTTGAGCGTCTATCTGGTTCGGAGGTCTGTCCGGTTGTGTTCCGGTCTCGATTTTTCTCCAACACTTATCACTGTGCACCCACTCGATTAGATTCGGCAACTTCCGGAAATCTGGAAACTCCTACTTACAACTAGGGGGGGATTGACGGACAAGCCCCTACAATTACCACTCCTGACGACAAGTCGCGCTCTACCCTGGATAACCCTGGAGCAGTTATAGTTTTTATCGACGGCACGTATAATAGGTAATCGTGGTAATCTGAACGCGGAAAATTCAAATTTTCCCTGTTACAAAATTTCAGGGTCGTTGAATTTTATAAGAGTGAGGAAAGTTGAGGAATTAAATTTATTTACACACAAGATTTAATTAATATATTGAGACAATGTGAATAGTCTTCTTCGCCTTCAGCCTTGCGGTTCCCAATTTTCCCCGTCTCGTTGCCGTCTGAAACTACACAAGTCATAGTGACATGTTCACATGACTGATTATCACGTCGACGCATGTTCGTAAGGGTAAAGTGGGGACAGTCCCGAGACGAGTCCTACGCCCCGAAAATCATCGGTCAATCACTTCGATCCTGGATCAATTAGCGATAAGACGTATAATTTAGTTTTACTGTCATATACTAGCAATTTATTTGCGACTTTGTTAATACGGATAACTACTTTGTAAATCGGGAAATTAACTTGCGTTATAGTTGTATTACTGGCAATTCTCTTGCGATATATTTTACTGTCCAAGTTTACTGATTATTATAAACAAAGATAGTTCAATTAAATATTACTGTACGTTACCGGCGATATACTCGCAATATAAAATTATACTGTGCCATGCATCTGTCTACATTATATCCAGCGCTTGCACTTTCTTGTAAGTAATTTTTATTATTATAATTGGCAATAAACAATCATTGCAATTGTTAATCATTCACTGCATCTATTATCTGTTCATCCTATTTATTTTCTATTTTACTGGTAAGATTATCGAATAGTCTGATAAAATAAATATTAATTAAGTTACAAATAGTAATTTGACCATCAATTAGAATATTCTATAATTTTATAAGCCGTGAGGTAAGTTGATAAGTTTTCTCATACGTTGCCGAGTTTGAATAAGTGCGGGTCTTTGCTTTGCAAGAACCCCAGCCCACTGCTCTGTCCAAGTAAAATAAAATTTGTTAGAGGCCAGCCTAAGCCATGGTTCAACCCGCGAATTCTGGTGGCTGCTGGTAAAAATCGCGAAGACGAAAAGCGATTTGTCTCAATATTTATCAAATTTTATTTATCGAATAACAATTTTTTTAAATATAGTGAAACCTAAATTTACAATTAACCTTCTCAATACGACAATTTATAGATAAATTGAGAAAATCAAAGGTAGCCCGAAATGGGAATCGAACCCAGACCATGTCGGTATCGCGCCAAGTGCTCTATCATCATCCGAAGTTAAAAAAAAAAAAAGTTTATTATCCAAAATTCAAAAATTTATATCTTCGAAAAAAAAACCACCCTCTTGAAAATTTCAGGATTTTTTAAGATTAGTAAGAGGTACTCTCTAAAAAAATTGAGCCAAAAATTTCATAGCGGGCTTTGATTTTTACGATTTTTTAGATTTCAAAATTTTCCCACTTTTTGATTTTTCAAAAATTTTACCCAAAAAAATTACTTTTATATTCCTACGTTTCCCCTTTAAAATATACTTTGGCCCATGTCTGTAACTATGATAGTTTTCGAGATATTACAAAAATAAATTTGAAAAACCTGAAAATAGTGAAATTTTGAATTTTGCATAACTTTTCGAAAAAAATTTTTTAAATTTTTTCCTTTGGCACAACTTTGTTTTATGATAAAAGCAAACTTGTGACCAAATTTCATCCAAATCGGAAGGGGTCGATTCCAACTATCGGTCGATTTGACATGGAATTACCCATATATTAGGGTGCTTCGTTTCCAGCAAAAGTTTTCTATTCAGAACTCATCAAGCAAAATATTATTCTCTATGCTAAAACATAAATTCCTGCCAAGTTTAAGCTCTTAATTTCAATCCTGAATACTTTCCATTTGATTTAAAAGATTTCCCGTTTAAAATACACGTAAATTTAATTACTTTTTTAACTTTCCGCTAAGAAAAATCGGTGATTTTCAAAAATTTCGGAAAGTTATTGTTTTCACCCCGATTTTCGAAAATCGAGTTTTCATCAGATGTCGGCGTTTTCAAATCCTAGGAAGCTATTCTGACTATTTTCAGAATGATGTCCGAGTGTCTGTATGTATGTATGTGTGAGTGTATGTATGTTTGTGAATGTTCTATAACGTTTTAATTAATTAACCGATTTGGATGTTTAAGGTTGCAATCGAAAGAGCTTGTTGGCCGTCAACTTTCCTAGAAATTTCAGATCATTTGATCAAGTAGACTCGAAAATATTTGCGAATTACGAAAAAAAAATTTTTTTTTAGTTTTTTATTGATTCCTCCGAAACGAGTATAACGATCGACTTCAAAATCTAATCAGCTCTAGAACTTTATAAGCCGCGTCAAATGCGTCCTCAACCATCTCAATCGGTTAATGCGTTCGAGAGATATCGTTGGATAAAGAAATGATGAAAAACGGGTTTTTCCAAATATCTTCGAAAAGGCTAAACCGATCGATTCCAAATATTAATTAGCTCTAGAATTCAAGGAAACGCACCGATTGCCAGCTCAAACGTCAAAGTCGGTTATTTAGTTCAAAATATATTGGCGCTGAAAAGTTGAAAAAATAACATTCAATGTTATTTTTTCCGGATGAATCAAAATATAATATGCTAAAATGTGTCTGAAATCATACCAACTCTTTCTCTTTGTAGTCTCTTTCGATCATCATAAAATGCCATCAAAAAATACGTTTCAGATAAAAAAATCGGTCTATCGGTTGACCCTGCAGGCCAGCCCCAAAACTTCCCGCTGCTTTCGAGCTCCTTGAGCTCGAAAACATTATTTTGAATACATTTTCGAGCTCGAAAATACTTTTGTATGCCATTATTTAAAAAAAAAACATTTTTTAGCATTTCTTGCTCCCACAATATATCGCGAACGAATAAACCGATCGAGACGGTTGAGGCGGCAATCGACTCATTTTATCAAGTTCTAAAGCTCAAAAAGTTTTTAAATTGATTTATTCAGTCGTTTTTGAGAATTTTCAAAAAAACCAAAAAAAAATTTTTTTTTGAATTCTTTCATCAACGGTTCCTCTTGAACAAATGAACCGATTTTGATGGTTGAGGTAGCATTCGACGCGGCTTATAAAGTTTTAGAGCTGATTAGATTTTGAAATCAATCCATCGACCAAATTTAAAATTATCCAAATAAATCATTTTTGAAAAAATAAAATTTTTGGAATATCTCCGAACGCACTCGATCATCAAACTCGATTTTTCACAGCTTCTAGAGATTAACAAGCCGCGTCGAATGACGCCTTAAAGATCAAAATCGGTTTATCCGTTCAAAAGATATAGGTATTTACATACGTACGTACATACATACATACACTCGGACATCATCTTGAAATTAGTCAGAATAGCTTCCTAGGACCTCAAAAGGTTGACATCTGATGAAAATTCGATTTTCGTAAATCGGACCGAAACCAATAACTTCTCGAGTTTTTGAAAATTTACAATTTTCTTAGCGGGAAGTAAAAAAAAAATTATCTATAAATGTGGAGAATGTACTAATCTTCGCACCTAATAATTTCTTAATTTATAAAAAACTTTAATTATTTTTTGTTTAATTTTGATAATTGAAATATAAACTTTTACGTAATTTTTAGATATCTTCTTAATGATAAGCATTCATTATTATTATTTATTCAACTCTTTAGTTTGTATTTGTTACCACTCCGGTATTTAACGTATAACAGGGCTAAGCTGCTACTCTGGTCGTCCTTACTAAGGGCGCCACTGGAAGTAATAACGGCCTCCCAGAGCCGGATCTTGGATCGTCAGGGTCGGTGTAATTTTGTTTAATTGTAAGAGAAGGATGAGGAAGGATAATTTATAAATAAATTAATATAATTTTAACTTTCCACTTTATACCTTTTATTTAATTAAACCTTTTTTCTTATTCTCTTATAACCTTGTACTTTATAAACCTTTTAAACCTTATAACTATATACCTTAATAAACCTTATAACCTTTTATAAACCTTATTTTATATGAACCTTTTATTACAACCTTTTTATATAAACCTTTTATTACAACCTTTTTATATAAACCTTTTATTTAACCTTTTAATATAAACCTTTTATTTCATTTATAACCCGCAGTATTTCACTTAACAATTTTAATAACCCGCAAAATTAAAATATAGCCGTTACCTTTGGCATATCACACACACACTTAGACCTTATTAGCCAACTACCTTTGGCACTAAATTTAAAATCGCTTAACCTTCGCGAGACCTTATTTTCTAATTTTAAAAATCATGATCATCCTGATCTATTCCACACACACACTCACTCAGTCCCCTGGACTATTTTTCACTCACTCTGAATTTATATAAATGGCGTCCTGCCATTGACTACTTCTCCCACCACGATAAATAATTAATTAATTAAATATTTAAATTTAAGAGATTAATTCAATCAATTAATTATTTGTTTTTAATTCCTCCCTTAATTCTTTTACATATTTTAATTTTCCTCTGATTCAATAACTTTTTCCAAAACTTTTATCAACGTTTCTTTCCTTCAATTACTCGATTATTTTGTTAACGATTTCATTCTTAAATTTTCCTTTTCCGTTTATCCATTTATTTACTTTACTTAATTTATTTCTTTATTTAATTAATTATTTATTTTATTTAAATTAATTTCCTTAATTAATAATTTGACTTGTCACTACCGGTGACCTTGATTACGGACTTGATCATTGACTAGACTCGATAATTTCCGGTGCGTGAGTTACTCGATCTACCTGGAAATTTCTAGAACATTTCCGGCGAACTGCCTGGAATTATTTTACTACGCAATGGCTCCGGCAACCTGCCTGGAGTCAATTAATTTAGTTAATTTATATATTTTAATTCTAGCCAAATTTATATATGTTAATTTCCCAAATTAATTACGACGCGACGATACCAGATATACGACTAAATACTTAATAAATTTTTCCGGCTTCCGGCCTGGAATAAATTTATGTAAATACCTTTACAATAATTAATTTTTCGCTGATTTTGTCCTCGTCGTTTTATTCGTCTAGTATCTGGTCCTGGGTCTTGTGTATTTCCTTTGTCCGACTCTTCAGTGTTTTTATGTCTCGTTCTGTCTTGTCTTTGTCCTCTCGCTCTCTTTCTCTCACACCAACCCGCGTTCTCTCCTTCACCTGCTTTTCAAATACAATCAGTAATTTTCCAAGGGAATACCGGCTACCGGCCTGGTATTTTATATAAAATTTGGAAATGATTATCGCTTGGTTCCACAATTGTTAACCCAAGTCGCAATTAAATAATTACCTGATTAATTTATTGGCGTCTGTTGGTGGCGTCTATTCAGCTATCCACGTTTACTTTTCTACGTCTTGACGGTCCGGTCGTTCTCGTGACAAGTCTCGTCTCGCTTCCGTCTTCCCGATTATAACATCCTACCCCCCGCATGACTTCGGGTGTCTTCGGTTATCGGTCACTCCTACTTAACGCTAATTGGGGACTGACAGACGAGCCTCCAATTTTCACTCCCCGGTCGACTAGTCGCAACCTACGCGGATAACCCTGGGTGGTATTGCAACTATATCGACGGTGTGAACAATAGATTTTATTTTGAATTTATTTGAACGCGGTAAATTCAATTTACCCCGTTACACTCCCCCCTGCCAGACTGTCGCCCGGTGGGTGAAAATTGCAGATGTTTGTCGTCCACAATTTTAGGAAGTAATTCAGACATCGAACGCGAAAACTTTATCCTCCGGTCTTTCCAACTGCCTGGTTGGGTAACCGCCAACCGGCGATGAGTTTTCCTACCTGGAGGTCTGCCTGCGTCTATACAGGTTGATTCTGACTGGCCTATTGTCAGGTTTCAAGACGATCTCGTACTCATTGATGTTAGTAAGTTCTTTAATCTGCATCGCTTTAAATTTTCCCATTTCATGTTTAATGAAATTTTTGAAGTCTGATTCTTCATCAGCTGTCATTGATGACTACCACGACGAATTTTCTTTCCCAAGAATTAAGTTCAAATTGATGTATTTCAGTATTGTCCACTGAACTGCCAAGTTCTCTCTTTGCTGTTTATGATGACTCCAAATTGTAATGCAAAGTTTATTCTTAGGATTACAGAATGTCCAAGGTCTTCCAGTACACTCAGATATTGTTCACCAGCGACTGATCCTATCTGAATAATAATTGGAGCACCGCTAACGCTTTTACACTGAGTATGATTGGCGAGTCAAATACCACGTTTTGTGTTTAGTCAGGTGTTAATTCACCTGAAGCGTACTCCTTGATGTCTTATATACTTTGGCATTAATGTAAGATCGCTCGCTGCCAGTATCCAGGATACCATTGAGTTTTATACCGAATATCCAGAGTGATACTGGTATTCTTGCTGTAATTTCTGGTGGTTGTGGACCTGGACCATGAACAAAAATTTTTCTTTCAGCCAGACGATATTTTTGAGCAGCTGACAATGGTTGATTTTGAAGGATTCTAGGAATGAAAGCTTCTCGAGATGTAGGTGTTGTCAATGCATCTACTACCTGCGAGTCTGAAGACTGGCGAACAGAACTGCCTAGTTCCAGAGGACGCGGTGAAGACACATTAAGCTCGAGATCTTCTGGTTCCAATCCAGGTTGAAATTCATCCTCCCATTGAGTTTTAGGTTCATCGTCATCTGGTTCTTGAATAGATGTAGTTGAATAATTATTAATTTTCTCATCTGGTTGATCGAGCTCTGCGACTGTACAATTTGGATCTTCTAAAATTTGAATCACTTGATTAATAAATTCTGTAGAATTATTTGACAGGTCTTCTAGAGTTAATTTGATTATATCTTCTACGTAAATCGTATTCACGGACATGGTAGCTAACTGTATTTTTCTGCCTGGAATGAAATGTTGCGGCGAACCTGCCTGCGACACTACATTCCGGCTTTCAGGTAGAGATGCTCTGCCTGGTTGAGAATAGGGCGGCGAACCTGCCTGCCCAATCTCAGACCGGCTATTGGGTTGATAACCTGCCTGGAGGGAAATATTGCGGCGAACCTGCCTGCAAAATTCCCGACCGGCCATAACTGTTGTCTTGTATTGATTTATTTAACCCCTTAGTTACTCCAAAGATATCCTGAGCCGACGGGGAACTCGGTCCAGGTATTAATCGTTTTTTTGATTGTGTCCAGGTCCATTATTATTCTCCTGAATTACTGGAGCTTGATTGTCAGATGAAGTTGAAGTATTTGGTACGTTGTTATTTGCGTAAACCACTAGATGACAATTGTTACGGGTATGACCAATTTCATAGCAAATATTACAAACGTCTTGTCTGGGATTTTGACATACCTCAAAAACATGTCCTGGAACTCCACAGTTAAAACATGGTCTCATATATTTTGGAGCAACTACTGGATTCTGATTGAAGCCGGAGAACCTTCCTGGCTCCTGATTCAAACGAGGTCTGAATTGTGGTTGTCTATTGTTATATTGGTAATTTTGAGGTCTATAGTAATTATAATTATTCCTCATTGGCACGCCATATTTATTGTTATATGTTGCTGGTGGTGGTGCAACCATCAGACTGCATCTCGAGGATTCCAACTCTCCTTCTTCATAAACTACGTCACCCACCGTTGATTGTATCATACCAAATCTGGGTTTATCTTGGAACTTCACGGTTTTGTTCACTACCGCTTCAGGTTGTTGAGCTTCCTCTATGCATCGAGTGGCCTCGTGCAAAGCATTTAATAGATCTTCGTATGTATAAACCGATCTAGCGAATACCAGAGTTCGTAATTCATCTGTCAGATGGTTACGAATGCTCGCAACTTGTTCTGACACTGGTGGTGGTGTCTGCATGGCCTGATACTTCTGTTGGATCTTTAGTACGAATTCGGTCACATTATCCCCAGGTTTCATCCGCATCTTGCTGACCTCCATGATGATTTGGTGGTCAGTAGCCGAGCTGCCAAAAGCTTTTCTGAATTCCGTTTTAAATTGGATGTAATTTTCCCACCGTAAGTAGTTAGCATCGAACCATCGGGCTGCAGCTCCTTGGAGTATGTAACTCATCGCTTTGAGTAAGTCCCAATCAGTCCAGCCTTCTCGGTGAGCTCTAGCCTCGGCAGCGTACAGGAAATCATTGACGGTCATGTTTTCTTGAGGAAAATGTAAATTTCCCATTTTCAGACTATGCAGAATGTCTTTCCACCGTCTGTCATCTTGATATCTGCCTGGATTCGGTTGAAATACCGGGTTCTGAGCGGGTACTCCCGGCAAATCGTGAAAACGACCTTCTGCCTGGGAGTAACTCCCTGCCCGTCCTCCTTGATGATCGTTATTAGGCACTGGGATCCGGCCTTGTTGTCCCATTTGTAGCTGACGTAATTGGTCTTGTAGATAATTAATACGTTCTGCAACTGGTATGTTCTGGTCAATTGGATCACGACGATTCTCTTGTAGAACTTGTGGCTGGTTCTGGTGATGTTGAGGACCCAAACTCTGAGGTCTATGAGCAGCTGGGCACTCCCCCCTCGCCAAACGTTGACCCATCGGGCCAATGTTTGCATTATTCAGCTGCAGTTCCGCTGCCCTCCAGTCCACTGGTGAATTTGATCGCCATGAATTTTCCCGTGAAACAAATCTGTTTTCCATTTCTCGTTGACGATCCAGAAGTTCTACCATCATCTGGGACAATTGATTAATTGTAGCAGCATTCTCACCATTTATGTTTCTTTGATTAGATGACAGTTGACGTATTTGTTGAGTGCTGCTGTCCATTCGGTGAAATATTCGCTGCATATCCGGTGGTATATTGTCTTGTAGATGATTAAGACTGCCAGCAAAATCCAATTGACTATTAATTGCTCCATCCTGTTCAGGTAACAGCCTACGGGGATCCCCAGCCTGCGTTCTGGGTGGAAAATTCCATCCATCAGCGGCTCCGATCATCCCGTGGCTACCTGGTAACGTGTTAGTTGATAATGGGTACGGTGGTGGTAGATCCAGTGATAATGAGTTTGGCAGCGATGAGTTCGTCACTATACTAGTTGTCGTAGTTACTGTTGGCGTTGTTCTAGTTGACGTGGTCACTGTTGTGACTGTTGATAATCTTAATGGTGCACCAGGAGTAGACGTGGTTGTCGAGCGGTTATATCCCCTACCTGCTGACAATCTACGTGCTTCTGCCATTTCAAGATCTTCTACTTGATCAAACATAATTACCATTTATAATTTATTCGTTTCAATATTTGTAATAATAATAATCTATCACACAACAAAAGTTTGTTGACAAATTTATTTTAAGTTTTATTCTTGACAGAAAACTTAATCTTCTGTTTGTGATATTTTATGTCCAAGTAAAATTTAGTCTTTCTGTTTACAATATTAAATGTGACTAAATTTTAATCTTTTTGTTTTTCAGTCTTTAGTTTTGAGGATTATTCTATTTATAGAATATTGACGCGTCCGGTAAATTTTAAGTCGATTTTATTTTACTCGATTTAATTTTTCGTATAAAATTATTTTATAGATAAATGTTATTTTAGTGAAATAATTAAGTAGATTATAATTATAATTTTTCTTAATTATTGTTATGATAAATAATTTTAATATTATCACAATTATTTCAGTCTTAATATTTTCAATAAATTATTTACTTTTAAAATTTATCATTACTTTCAATTATTTTTCCACCCAATTTTATCAATAAAAATTTATTTCAAAATTCACCGTTTTTCAAAAATTTTTTTTCGACAGATTCTTTTTCCAAAATAATTTTTTTCAATCTCCACGCCACACTACTTTAAAATTTACTAGTGTCCACGCCACACTTATTTACCATTTACTTATCACGCGACTTTTATTCATAAATTATTTCCTCAACCACTCTTACAATTAATTACGGGGTTTTTCATAAGTTGGGCGCCAAATATAACAGGGCTAAGCTGCTACTCTGGTCGTCCTTACTAAGGGCGCCACTGGAAGTAATAACGGCCTCCCAGAGCCGGATCTTGGATCGTCAGGGTCGGTGTAATTTTGTTTAATTGTAAGAGAAGGATGAGGAAGGATAATTTATAAATAAATTAATATAATTTTAACTTTCCACTTTATACCTTTTATTTAATTAAACCTTTTTTCTTATTCTCTTATAACCTTGTACTTTATAAACCTTTTAAACCTTATAACTATATACCTTAATAAACCTTATAACCTTTTATAAACCTTATTTTATATGAACCTTTTATTACAACCTTTTTATATAAACCTTTTATTACAACCTTTTTATATAAACCTTTTATTTAACCTTTTAATATAAACCTTTTATTTCATTTATAACCCGCAGTATTTCACTTAACAATTTTAATAACCCGCAAAATTAAAATATAGCCGTTACCTTTGGCATATCACACACACACTTAGACCTTATTAGCCAACTACCTTTGGCACTAAATTTAAAATCGCTTAACCTTCGCGAGACCTTATTTTCTAATTTTAAAAATCATGATCATCCTGATCTATTCCACACACACACTCACTCAGTCCCCTGGACTATTTTTCACTCACTCTGAATTTATATAAATGGCGTCCTGCCATTGACTACTTCTCCCACCACGATAAATAATTAATTAATTAAATATTTAAATTTAAGAGATTAATTCAATCAATTAATTATTTGTTTTTAATTCCTCCCTTAATTCTTTTACATATTTTAATTTTCCTCTGATTCAATAACTTTTTCCAAAACTTTTATCAACGTTTCTTTCCTTCAATTACTCGATTATTTTGTTAACGATTTCATTCTTAAATTTTCCTTTTCCGTTTATCCATTTATTTACTTTACTTAATTTATTTCTTTATTTAATTAATTATTTATTTTATTTAAATTAATTTCCTTAATTAATAATTTGACTTGTCACTACCGGTGACCTTGATTACGGACTTGATCATTGACTAGACTCGATAATTTCCGGTGCGTGAGTTACTCGATCTACCTGGAAATTTCTAGAACATTTCCGGCGAACTGCCTGGAATTATTTTACTACGCAATGGCTCCGGCAACCTGCCTGGAGTCAATTAATTTAGTTAATTTATATATTTTAATTCTAGCCAAATTTATATATGTTAATTTCCCAAATTAATTACGACGCGACGATACCAGATATACGACTAAATACTTAATAAATTTTTCCGGCTTCCGGCCTGGAATAAATTTATGTAAATACCTTTACAATAATTAATTTTTCGCTGATTTTGTCCTCGTCGTTTTATTCGTCTAGTATCTGGTCCTGGGTCTTGTGTATTTCCTTTGTCCGACTCTTCAGTGTTTTTATGTCTTGTTCTGTCTTGTCTTTGTCCTCTCGCTCTCTTTCTCTCACACCAACCCGCGTTCTCTCCTTCACCTGCTTTTCAAATACAATCAGTAATTTTCCAAGGGAATACCGGCTACCGGCCTGGTATTTTATATAAAATTTGGAAATGATTATCGCTTGGTTCCACAATTGTTAACCCAAGTCGCAATTAAATAATTACCTGATTAATTTATTGGCGTCTGTTGGTGGCGTCTATTCAGCTATCCACGTTTACTTTTCTACGTCTTGACGGTCCGGTCGTTCTCGTGACAAGTCTCGTCTCGCTTCCGTCTTCCCGATTATAACATCCTACCCCCCGCATGACTTCGGGTGTCTTCGGTTATCGGTCACTCCTACTTAACGCTAATTGGGGACTGACAGACGAGCCTCCAATTTTCACTCCCCGGTCGACTAGTCGCAACCTACGCGGATAACCCTGGGTGGTATTGCAACTATATCGACGGTGTGAACAATAGATTTTATTTTGAATTTATTTGAACGCGGTAAATTCAATTTACCCCGTTACAAACGAACATCATAGAAATATATATGTTTATTCTTTGAATGTAAACAATAACTTAAATTTCGCGTGTACAGCAGAGCCGCCATTTTTCCCTAGTATAAATAAGAGGGGCACAGAATGGGTTACAAAACAAAGACAGAAATATTTCTGTCACACAACAAAATTAATTAAAATAAAACCATGTGGTAAATTGTTTCGAAATTTCGTAGGCAGATATCTTAGATATTATATCATAGACTGAATAGTTCTTCTGCCTAGGTTAACTGTGTCACTTTTTTACAAATTATCAACTTCCTGTTAAGTTGAATTGATTTGTTACTTTGATATTGTATTTTTCAAATTATTAAAATTACTATAACTCGGAAACTATGGCCGTTAGCAACTTGACCCATACACAGAAAAAACAGTTCACTTGATTGAAGAAATTTATAGTCTTCTGAATTTTTTTTCTTGATTCATTAAAAATAAAACACTTGATTCAAACACTTTCTTTTGGTTTAAGATAGTAAATTCTATTGCTCCAAAAAAAAATTTGTTTTTTAAGCGAAATTGAAAGTTTCTTGGTTTAAGAAAAAAAATTCTTGAATATAGAAAATCAGTCATCTCACTCCAAAAAACCAACGCTTTGAACAAAAAAAAGTTTGCTTGGAACAAGAAACTTTTTTTGCTTCAAAAAATAAACGTCCTGAATGAAAAATTCTCTTGCTCCAAAAGTTTGCTCCTTGAATAAAAAAGAAAAATTATCTTAGTAAGAAGTGTATTTTTTCTCCGAAGGGATGATATGTCGATTCTTTTTCTTTATCTGAAACGTATTTTTAACTCCCCACTAAAAAAATCGACGATTTTCGAAAAATTCGGGAAGTTATTGTGTCCACCCGATTTGCGAAAATCGAAATTTCATCAGATGTCGACGTTTTGAGGTCCTAGGACGCTATTTTGACTATTTTCAGAATGGTGTCCGAGTGTCTGTAACTATGCATGTATGTGTGTGTGTGTGCGTGTGGGTGTGAACGCTCTATAACTTTTTAACTAATGAATCGATTTGAATGGTTAACGTGAAAATCGAAAGAACTTGTTGGCCATCAATTTTCCTAGAAATTTCGGATCATTTGATCAAGTAGACTCGAAAAAATTTACGAATTATAAAAAAAAAATGCCATTCAGAAATGGCTTAAAAGAATGACTTTAAGATCTAATCAGCTCTAGAGCTTAATAAAACTTGTCAATCGCCGCGTCCACCATCCCAATCGTTTAATGCATTCGAGAGATATCGTTCCAGGAAGAAATGGTAAAAAAAGTTTTTTTTTGCGAATATCTTCGAAACCACTGAACTAAACAATTCCAAAACCTGATCAGCTTTAGAATTTATTAAAATGCGTCGATTGCCACCTCAAACATAAAAAAGGCCATTCGGCAGCCGAAATGGAAGGTAGATTTTCCAATTAATATATATAAAAAGTTACATACATGCATATCTTGTGATACATGTTAGTGTATAGACATGATATGATATTAGGCTCGTTTTCTTAGAGTCAGGGTAAAAAAAGACAACGACTATTTTCGATAGAGAACTTCAGATAGTTGATTTGACAAAACATTATATAGGTAATATATTAAACTAACCTTCACGTAAACAAAGTATAGAAAATTTAATTAATATGAGATCATAATTGCAATCGCTATTACGATGGCAAGACCAGTGATAGTCATAGGGATTAGAGGTACATTTGATACATCATAAATAATAAAAGAACTACTTTTAAAATACAAAATAGCAGTGAAATTAACAGGTTATTTTGTTCACAATGAAATTCAACTGACAAAATTGTATTATAATGAGAAATGCATAAGTAATGCAGAATGAAAACCATATTTTCAACATTTTTTTATTCCATCAAAAATTTTCAAAGCTATCAAATTATTGGAAGAAATGGTCAAAACGTAAAGTTTAAGGTCATAAATTAAAACTTATTAGTCGAGCTTTAAAATACTTTTTACAGAAATTCTCTATGAATTTTAGTTTTGAAGTTATATGGACTTTAAAAGTGATTAAAAACTGATTTTTTCGAAAAATCGTAAAAATTTCAAACAGCCATAACTTCTAAACTAATCGACCGATTCAGCCCATCTTCGAACTTAACCGTGGTAATTACAAATAAAATAAGTGTAAAAAATTTCACTAAGATCGGATAAGAATTGTAGACGCAATCGTGTCCTCAAAAGTCCGTTGTATTACATAAATATATTCATTCATGCGCGCTATTCACGTTTTATCATGCCTAAAATGCGAACCCTAAATGGCCGTTTTCCGACAGGTGAAAAATTATTTGTCAAAACGCAATAAAGATGTCTACTATCCCGGCCATTGTGACGTAATGAAAATAAACGTAACTATCTTTCAAGCTCTTACTGAATATGGGGTAATTATAATTCCCTGTTGTTACCCATTGAGTAGCCAAGGTTGTGATGCCGAATGTTTTTTTTCACCATGTCACTAAACAGCTATTGAGACTTCGCTTTTTAGGCGATTAATAAAACGTGAATAGCGCATATGAGTTGAATAAAAACTATGGGCGCAACATGTAGGGTAAGTCATAATCCGTCACCCGCGATGTGTTTAGCACGAGTCGCAGGTGCGCGGTGTGCACTCACTTCGCTCGTGCCTGCGCACCTGCAACTCGTGCTGAACGCATCGCGCTGACACATTATGAATCACTTACCCTACTAGTTACGCCAATAACTAATATATATACACTGGTCACAAAAATTAAGGGATAGAAAAAAAATCCGAAATTTTCATGTGATTTTCAACATGCTGTAACTCGGTGAAAAATGGTCGTATAAAAAAATTTAAAAAAGCAAATTGTAGCCTCAAGTTTCTAGTTTTCAGATCTGGACCTCAAAATTTTCTATCATGTACGGTTCCGGAGGAATCATAAGAAAACCCACGAAAAAAAAATTTTCAAAATTTTTGCTGGTCTTTCAATACCTCTATGGGCGTCAATAAATTTTTTTGAATAATTCAACCGTATGACTTTTCTAGAAAATTTTATGCCCTTTAATTTGGCGGCCTGAAAAAGTCTCTACGACGATTTGGCGCCGAGTAATTATCATTGATCAAAGCAAAAAAGTCCATTTTGGCTTTGATAATCAATAACTCCGGATGTATTGGTCGTACAGAGAATGGAAGCAGGGTTTTGGAAACTGGAAAACATTCTCTATAAGGCAAAATTAGTGGCATTTGATAGAAAAATTGTTTTTAAAGCGATATTGTTTAGTAAAAAATAGGTCAAAATTCACAAATTCAAGGATATTCGGAAATCTTGCTTTAACTTTAGATATAACGGATGAACAAAGGATATCTTCGTCTTTTTTTCAACCTCAAAGTGTCCTGAAAAAACCCCGAAAATTTCAAATCGCTGCGATTTTTCTTTCTTAGTGCCCCGAAGCTTTAAATTTATCGATTTTGTCAAAAATTACCATAATTGGTAGTTTCTCGGTTTGTGTTCATTTTTTCGATTTGAAAATGTTTTTTTTACCGATAACCATCATTTCTTTAATCAAAAAGATTGATTGTCGAAAAAATTGAAAAAACAAAAAATTTTGAAAAAATTTTTTTTTTTTCAAAATTTTTCTTTTTGTTGTATCCGCAATGATTTATCATTGTCAAAAAAAATTCCTCAATTTTTTTTTACCGCTGTAACTGCATCTGCTTTAAATGTCAACTTAACAATCATACACGGAAAAAAAATTCACGGATTTTTTACGATTTAACTATCGTAATTTTCATTATATAGTATTGTAACGCTGGACTATAAGTTTTCAATAATAATTTCTACAATAGACTATCGTAATTTTTATTTTATAATTTATACTACTACCTGAAAGAAAAAATCAGATACTATAGAGTAAATTATACAAGTTGCGTTGACATAAATTCTAATACAACTATCGTAAAATGAATGAGTCGGTAATGTAGAATTTCTTTAAATATAAAATAATAATTAGAAGTCAATGGAGTAAAATATATTTTCTTAAGAAAGTAGAACTTATAATTAATATAAAAGAAAAATTTATCATTTGGAATTTTTTTTTTTCTTAACAGTTAAATTGAGAAGGAAAATACAATCTCGAAATAAAAATAAAACATGTTGAAGTAGTAATAAAAAACATTTATTTAATAATTTTTCAAATATATTTTTTTGGTACATATAAAATTTATTATTAATTAACTCAACTTTATCAGTTATAATTTCACATCAGATTCCGAAAGTATTATAATTTTTTCCTTTTGAATAAATAACTCATTTCTTTGTATTCAAAATACGCACATGTAGAAAATTTAAAAAACCATAGGCGCAATTTTTTCGAATACTTTTTTTTTATAATTTATCATTTTAAAAAAAATCCAAAAATTATTAGGCGTCTGCTAACTTCAGTATCATATAGAAACGTTAAATGTCCATAATTTGAGGTTATTGAAATGTTTTACCTCTCGCAAAGCCGGGTAAATTATTCATGGTCGACAAATGAAGAATATCCTGTAACAAAATTAGAAGAATTGAATTTATCAGAAAAAAGAAATTTTCATTCTTTTAGAATCATTTATCCTATGACCATAATACTACTAAAATTTTTATAAAAATAAACTTCATGTCCAGATAAATAATTTTAAAACGAACGATATACCCACAGAATATCCAGTTTAATAAAAATTGAATAGTAATAATTATACTTACACCGCCAAATTATTATATTCCATAATCTATGTAGGTTTGTAATGAAGAAAGCACAGTTTTTTTTTAAATTTCTTATTTACAATTGTCCAAAAAACGTCATGAAAAATAACCTCTATTTCTGCACTACACTGTAGATATATAGTTGAACCACAAATAATACACACAAAGTAGATGTCATCATTTGTATATATATGTATATATACTCACACAAGCATCACATCATGGTATTGTGACATTTGTCTTTCATACGGAAACGCTTCAGATGGCATATACTATACCATTTCAAAAAATTTACAATTCAACTATCGTAATTTTTGTGACTTGTATTGTAAAAACATAGAGGCAGCACTGTAAATTAAGAGGAAGAATAAAAGAATAAATATTATAATTAAATCTCATTTTTTATTCTTTTACTATTTACGATAGTAACATTGTAATATTTCTTATTGAATTTTATACAACAAACTCTTAATAAAATTACGATAGTGAATAGTAAAAAATCTTTTACAAACTGTAAATTTTCGTATCATATATTTGAAAGTTACAGATAATAAAAGTATAGTCCAGGATTACGATAGTAATATTGGAATTTTTCGTCGAATTTTTTTTCCGTGTACACTTTGGGTAACGGTACTGCCAGCGGAAAAAAAACGGATTATTTGTCAGAGAAATATCGTGGGAGAAAAAAATGCTAAAAAACGATTTTTTCCAAATATCTTTGAAATGACTGAACCAATCGATTTAAAATTTCAATTAGCTCTAGGATTCTACAAAACGCGTCGATTACAACATTAAACGTTAGAATCGGTTGATTAGTTCAAAAGAAATCGACGTCGAAATGTTAAAAAATTAACATTTTATGTTATTTTTTCCGGATAAGTCATAATATTATGTACTAATATGTGTCCAAAATCATACCAACTCTTCGTCTTTATGGTCTCTATCGATCCCCGTATAGTTTTATCTAAATTGTTCTCTAGTTTAAATCATATTATCAACAAAAAAAATTAAAAAACAGTTTTTTATACCCCGTGTAAGAAAAATTGTTGAAAAAAAGGTTAAAACAGTGTTGACTATTCTAAACTTCAAGACTCGACACAATGACGAACTTATTTTAAACGATTTTCAAACTTCTAGAAATTCAAAGAAAAAAAAAATTGACTTAATACTTCAAATTAACATATGTGCAAAATACGTTCAGAAAAAGCTGATCTTGAACTATTGCTGAACATTTTTCGTTTTAGCATATCTTAATAATATTAAGAAATTTATTAATTTTTCTCTTGAATTTTCAAAAGTTTAAAAAACGTTCAAAAAAAGTTTGTCGTTGTGTTACGTTTTGAAGTTTAAAATAGTCAACACTTTTTTAAACTTTTTTTAATAATTTTTAACTTCCCGCTGAGAAAATCGACGATTTTCAAAAAATTCGGGAAGTTATTGGTTTCACCCCGATTTTCAAAAACCGGGTTTTCATTATATGTTGACATTTGAAGGTGCTAGGATGCTATTCTGACATTTTCATAGCGATGTCTGTATGTATGTATGTATGTGTGAGTGTGTGTGTGTGTGTGTGTGTGTGTGTGTGTGTGTGTGTGTGTGTGTGTGTGTGTGTGTGTGTGTGTGTGTGTGTGTGTGTGTGTGTGTGTGTGTGTGTGTGTGTGTGTGTGTGTGCGTGTGTGTGTGTGTGTGTGGATGTAAACCTCTCATATCTTTTTGATGAATGAACCGATTTAGATGGTTCTTGCGGCATTCGAAAGGTTTCTTCTGAACTTAGATTTTACAGAAAAATTTAGACTATTTAGTCAAATAAACTCTGAGATATTTAAGAAATACGAAAAAAAAAAAATTTTTTTTTTTCGTTTTTTTTTTTGATATTGTGAAAACTGTTGGATCGATCAATTCCAAAATCTAATCAGCTCTAGAACTTGATAAAAGCTTTCGATTGCCACCAAGAACGTCTCAATCAGATAATCCGTTCAATAGATATCGTCGACGAAAGAAACAATAGAAAACGGTTTTTTGCAAATATCGTCGAAACGACTAAACCAATCATTCCCAAAATTTTATCAGCTCTAGACCTCAATAAAACACGCCGATTGCCACCTCAACCGTCTTAATCGGAAAATCCGTTCGCGAGATATCGCCGACGAAAGAATGAAAAAAAATAGTTTTTTTTCGTTTTTCGTGAATATTTCGGAAACTATCGAATCGATCAATTCAAAAATCTAATCAGCTCTCGAACTCGATAAAAGCTTTCGATTGCCACCTCAACCGTCTTAATCGGTTAATTCGTTCGCGGGATATCGTGGGGAAAGAATTGGTAAAAAACGGTTTCTTCGAAAACAATGGAATACAAACGTATTTTCGAGCTCGAAGAGCTCGGAAATGTATTCACAACAATGTTTACGAGCTCAAGGAGCTTGAAAACAGCGGGAAGCTTTAGGGCTGGCCCGCAGGGTCAACCGATAGACAGATTTTTTTTACACAGGACACTTAGGTAAAAAATTAAAGAAACAAAAATTTTATAAATTTTTGGAAGGCTGTAACATGGTGCAAAATAATCGTAACGAGATTTAAAAAAAAAAATTTTATAGCTTGAAATCTCTAGTTTCGGTGCATTTTTTTCCATATTTTTTAAGAGCTCCGGCTATTGCGCAAACATGAAAAATACCGCCAGACAAAAATTTTCTAAATTTTTTTTTTTTTCCGAAGAGCCGATGGACTGTGGAAAAATTCATTCAACTAAACCAATGCATAGTTCGTTTAGTAAATTTATTCAGCTTCAACTTGGTTTTTTAACCTCGTAGGACGATTTGTCGCAGAGATATCAGCCTTCAAACAACAAATGATCCTTTTGGCTTTGATCATCGAAATTTCAGGTACCAATGATCTTACAGTAAATTAAAGGGCGGCTTAAAAAACTTAAATGAATTCCCTACAAGACCCTCTCATCATTTTTTGAAAAAAAAAAAATTTTTTTATTTTCAACATCCATTAGAAGTAAGTACAAAGAAAGGACTTTTTTTGGTTTTTTAGTAAATCAACCGCTACTCTGCAAATATCGATAAAAAAAATAATGTTGCCAGGGACTTTTTTAGCTTAATGTACCCCTAATAACCCTGTAAATTTTTAAAATGATCTATCAAACCGTTTCTTGGGAATGATCGATCAAAGTTTTGCTAAACAATTAAAGGAACAACTTGTGTTCCTTTAATTGTGTAATCGTAATCAAAGTGAAAAAATAATTTTTTTTCGATATTTCTTAAATTTTTGCGTTGGTTACTCAGCAAATGCAAGGAAATGACAAAAAAAAAAATTTTCCAAAAATTATTTTTTCAATTTGATTATGATTCGCTTTTCATTTTTATTATTATCTCGCATCGCTCAACCGAATAACTAACTCGGTCTTGATAGGAAAGCGCCCATAGCTTCAAACTCATGACGTCACTTCAAGCCGTCATAATCCCTACCGTTCCGCATACGTATCGAAAATAACTATTTTTAAATCTCAATACGATTATTTTTCACCAAGTTACAGCCTTTCGAAATTCACTAAAAAATTTACAAAATTTTTCTGTTCCTTTAATTTTTTGCGTAAGTGTATTTTTCGCAGATATTTGATATATTAAGGTAAAAGCACCAATTATTGACACTATAAGAGACAAGATTGTAATTACATTTTTTTAAACATATTAACGATTAATATTATTGAATTTTAATTTTGACATTGTCGTCTTTTAACTAAATAAATTCATATTTTTTTATAATAATAAATGACATTTACTAATTAATTTAAAGCGATGACATAAGTTACTCGGATACACCAATTATTGACAGGTTAAAAACCCGACTGATCTAACTATTGACATGCTGTTGCTCCAATTATTGACACCCTTAATGCGCATACGTCACTGATCTGTTGAACTTTATATTTACTTTTTGAAAATGAGATTAATTTTTAATTTAATTAAATAAATATTTATTTTATAATGTTTTTCACTCACCTTCATTTTAAACACGAAACTAATAAAAATGTTTTTTAATTAAATAAAAATTAATTAATCATTTTTTTAATAACAATTTAATATTATACATATGACAGCGTGGGTTCTCGAATATTATGGTTTAAGTTTTTAATGGATTTATGTGTGAAAAAAAAGACGTTATGGCGTTGTCTACTGACCTGTCAATATGAGATACAACTTCAATATTATGTACTAATTATTGACATTCACTATTTTAAAATTAAAAAGCATATAATTTACTTTAAATATATGATATTGTTAATTTTTTACATTTTATTTATTTATAAAAAAAAAAGTTGATGTGATTAGATGGAAAAAATAATTAAAAATCATCGTTTCAAAAGACTGCTTTTCTAACCGCTTTAGTTAAGAAAATTGACGCTCACAAGCTGTTTCGATAGACTCGAATGAATTTTATTTTTGTTATTAATGAATATTTAATATTTTTCACTAACAATAATTTTTTTTCGATTTCTTAAATTATATAGATTTTTAAAAAATGTATAAGATCATTATTAATATAGTAGGTAATTAAATATGTTCTAACATAGGATAGGGCGTCAATAATTGGACCCCCATCAATAATTGGTGCTTTTACCTTATTGCTCTGATCTATAATTTCTCAATTTTTTTTGTAATTAAATTTTTTTTTTTTTTTAACTTTTTTATATTTATGTCGGAATTCATTTATGAATGATTCATACAATCCGTTCAGTATTTTGGTAAAATGTCAAAACTAACATTTTTCTAAATTATTAGCGATAACATTTGTAATATTAATTCTGGGTTTAGGATTTAAAAATGTGACTGACCATAAGCCAGTGTGGTTCAGTATATGTGGGCAAAGTAAACGTAGCCTAGCAAAGGCTGGGATGGCTTAGTTGGTAAAGCTCTCGCGTGGCGCCGAATCGATCTGGGTTCGATTCCTCGTTTAAGCGATAATTGTTTTTTCTCAATTTGTTTAAATATTTAGCTCATTGCGAAACTTGCCCATCCCTTATAAATGCTTCTGATACAGTATTTATTTGCTTCACAGCATTGTTTGTAATATTTAAACAAAAAAAAAATTGTTCATTAAAAAAATGAAACAAAAAAAATAAATTTTTTTAGCTCGATAGATTTATTTGCTTAATTAAAGAAACTAATTTCTTGGCTGAAAATTTTTTTTTTGTTTGCGACAAATAAAAAAATTCTTGGCCCAAGAAAGTTTCTTCTTGGTTTAAAAAATTTTTTTTCTCAGTACAAAAACTTTTTTTTTTAGCTCAAGACATTGTTTCTTGACTCGATAAGGTAACAGTCTTTAGACAAGAAACAAATTTCTCGAGTTAAAAACAAACTTTCTTGGCCCGAGAAAATAATGCTTTAAACCAAGAGCAAACTTTCTTGGGCCAAGAAAGTTTGTTCTTGGTTTAAAACATTATTTTTCATGGTTCAAAAACTTTTTCGTTTCAGCTCAAGATATTTTTTCTTGACTTAAAAACGTAAAAATTTTCAGCCAAAAAAAAAATTTGTTGAATTGAAAAAAAAATCTTCTCGAACCAAAAAAAAATTTTTTGGGACCAAAAAATTTTTTTCTTGGTTTAAAGAATTTATGTTTTAGACTAAGAAAATTATGTCTTCCGCGAAGAATTGAAAGATGTCATGTTAAGAATACAGCGTCATTAACCATTTCATAATATGATATGTTTCAATAATCAGGCTCAGTGACTTGTGTTGATTAATCAGTTACTAACAATAGTTTAAAAAAAAAAACTTTTAACAAATAATTTTATTGGTTAAAATACAAATAATAAGACATTTTTTAAAGCTGAAAATGTCAAATTATAAAACAGCCAAAAAAAATTATATAGAATCATTAACATTTTTTGACATTGGAAAATAATTATTAAAATCATTCCGTAAAAATTATTGGGATTATACAATAGATACGCATCCATTTTAATTAGATTATCTCAATTATAATAATCAAAAGGTTGTTAATTACTAATAAGAAATATGTGACACAACGCTCACAAAGGCTTTTTGGTGGTTAGCTTGACATTTGCTTATATAACTGCGCAAGTTTCGCGTTTTTAATCAACGATGTTACGATCCATCGTATCGTCAATATAACGATACGAATACGTACAATGACAAAACGATAACCTATTTTGTCAAAATAACTGAATCTCGATGGCAACTTTTCGGAGTATATGGTTCAAATAAAAAAATGAATTCTTATTGGAGGACAAACATTGAATAGTTTATTTAAGGATACTATATATCATTAAAATAAATAAGGATGTTGTGAAATTAACTATACGTATTGTAATAATTAACAAATGAATAGTAATTTTCACAATTAACTGTTTGACTATACTTCAAATCGTTAAAATGACAAAATTTTTCTCGCAGTGTATCTTGGCTTCGAGCTCCAATCACTTTTGAACAGATGGATTTATCGAAAAATGATAAGAAATTTTTTTTGTAGAGCGTTAAATTTCCTACAAAAATGTATGGTGGGCTTATTCGTACAATAAGCCATTGCCGAGGTGAAAAATTCCAAACGTAAAAGTTTGTTTTTTCCCATGTTATTTAAACGGGTAATCGAATTTCTCGATGCGCTAAGCCCCTAATTGACTTAAAATTTTTTTTCAAGCGGGAATATTTTATTTGTTCTATAAATTTTTAGTTTTTCATATAAGACAGAAAGAAATAATATCACCTAAACATGAAACACCCTAGTATTTACACTAATGTTTTCGAGCTTTATGAGCTCAAAAACAGCGGGAAGTTTTAGGGCCGGCCCGCAGGGCCAACCGACGCCCAGACTTTTTAACTTCCCGCTAAGAAAATTACAAATTTTTAAAAATTCGGGAAGTTATTGGTTTCGGTCCGATTTTCAAAAACCGAATTTCGATAAGATTTTGATGTTTTGAGGTTCTAGGAAGCTATCCTGACTAATTTCACGACGATGTCCGAGTGTATGTATGTGTGTACGTACGTATGTATAAAACATCTAAAACTCTTGAACGGATGGACTGATTTTGATCGTTGAGGTGTCATTCGACGCGGCTTGTTAATATCTAGAAGCTGTGAGAAATTGAACTTGATCGGTCAGGCTCGTTTAGAGATATTCCAAAAATACAATTTTTTCAAAAATGTTTTTTTTGTGATAACTTCTTATGTGCTCGATCGATTGATTTCAAAATCAACTGGGCTCTAAAACTTTATGAGCCGCGTCGAATGTCACCTTAACCATCAAAATCGGCTCATTCGTTCGAGAGAAACCGTTGTCGAAAGAATTAAAAAAAAATTTTTTTTAGTTTTTTTGAAATATCTCAAAAACGACGGGATAAATCAATTTCAAAATTCAATCAGCTTTAGATCTTGATAAAACGCGTCGATTTCCACCTCAAATGTCTCAATCGGTTTATTCGTTTGAGAGATATCGTTGATGAAAGAAGTAGTGAAAAACGTTTTTTTTCGAATATTTACAAAACAATTGAATCAATCGATTTCAAAATCTTATCAGTTCTAGAACTTAATAAAACACGTCGATTGCCACCTTAACCGTCTCAATCGGTCAATTCGTTTGAGAGATATCGTTCGAGAAAAAAAGGTAAAAAGCTTTTTTTTTTTCGAAAACAACGGTACCGAAAGTATTTTCGAGCTCTAAGAGCTCGAAAACGTAATTACAGCAATGTTTTCGAGCTCAAGGAGCTTGAAAATAGCGGGAAGTTTTAGGGCTGGCCCGCAGGATCAACCGATAGACCGATTTTTTTTTTTTTTTCGAGAAAAATTACTCAAGTAACCATTAATAGTAAATATTAAGGTCATGGTGTACTATAGGATATACTATACATAGTACAATCCAAAAAGGTACTCGTCCCTCTGTCAGATGACAGAGGAGTTCTCGAACAAAATCGTATCAAAATTTGGAATATAAGAATTCTAGAATATCTTTTTTACCAGGGACAATACAAGTGGCTGAGCGCGATCTTTTAGCGAGCACCGAACTACTCCCACTGCTGCTGCCTAGCACCGGTGACTTTTCCCTTCTCCATATCGATCTTTTCTCCCAAGAAATTTTATCTTTTGGTTTAAGCAACTCTTATTTTCTGGGTCGGAGGATACGAAAATACTTGTGTGAAAAGTGTAGTACTTGTTCCGACAAATTGTATTTTCTTTGAACAAAAAAATGCAATATTGCTACAAAAAAATAACGCATCTTTAAGTAATATAAACGCTTGAAACAAGTGAAAAATTTTCTATTTAAGCGTAAAAATATGTTGACACGAGAAAAGAAATTTTGGTTCAAGATAAAAATTTGAAGATAAGTGTTTACTTGATGCCAATAAATTTTTATTTTCCGAACCGATCAAAAAAAAATTCTTGAATCAAGAATATTTTTCTTGATTCAAGTTAACTATTTTTTCTGTTTAGGACTTTTTTTGAAGGGAATAAAATTTCCTAGAAAATTCTCATCAACATTTTTAGTGTCCTTTCATTGGTTAACGTTCTGCAAGCAAATATAGGTCAATTTCATAGGAAAAATGACTTCCGCAACAGTCACAAGTGAAACAGCTTGAATAACAGCTAAGTTACATGGGCACTTTGGAAGAAAAATAAGTTCCGTAGAAATTACGACAAACAGCGCATTGATATCATAAAACGCAACTGAGTATTAGAAATTTAAAAAAAAATAATTTACTTTACGTGTATTTTAAATAGGAAATCTTTAAAATCAAATGCAAAGTACTCAGGATTGAAATTAAGAGCTCAAACTTGGCAGGAATTTTTATTTCAGCATAAAGAATAATATTTTGCTTGACGAGCAACGAAAAACAAACTTTTGCCGGAAACGAAGCACCCTAATATATATATTCAAATTCTTAAAAACAAACGCTGTTAATAAAGTTATTAGATTGAGGAAGATATCACTTTTTTCTCAAACTTCGAAACAATTTATACATCGCTATGTTTCATCGAATTCATCTAATAATTAGTGTTTTTTACAATTTCATTTGTACTTTCAAGAAGCGTTAATTAAGAGTAATTTATAAATTACAAAAAATCTTTTTCTGAGCGAAGTACGTACTGGTTCAATGATTGAGAACTATAATGAATAGAATGATACAGCAAAAGCAATTCAGAGTATGCGGAAGAAACAAAATATAAGACCAAAAAAAAAACTTCAAGGAACTTTGGATTCTTTTAAGGAGGACATCCCATAGGCGTGTCTTAAATATAATCCGCCCATTTCTTTCTTTAAGTAGCACGTGCTTTTTAATTTCATTATCGATTAGAATTATCTTAGATACTATATCAAGAATCTAGATCGAAACTTAAATCTATAGTTGAATGACAAGTCGCCCCTAAAAATGAATGACTATTTCAAAATTACCTATCGTATCTGTAAAATTCATATCCAAAGTAAACTTTTCAGAAAATTACAAAAGTCACTGATCTATTGGAAGAACAAGAATATACTTAAAAGAACTGGAAACCGTTTGTAAAAGTCGAAAAAAAATAAGAAGGATAAAATTTTTTTAGGGTATGAAAATGAGGAGGGCAAAAGATAGGCTGTCCAAAAGAGGCGGAGCAAGAGCTAATCGTCGGAGGAGTCATCTTCGTCCGTCCACTAGTGGAGGGATGGGGCTCACCAGAGCTCGACTCTTCCGTAGTGGCAAGCAGTCGCTAGCAAAAGCTAATAGCTGTCTGTCAGAGAGTTTGACTTATTATTGAAATCAAATGAATAATCTTAAATGATTGACAAAGTGCCATTTGATCAGTTCTATTTTTTATCAATTTATATTCTCCATGGAAATAAACCAACAAAAAAATTACGATTTATTTGAAATAAAATTGTTTCAAATCTATTCAACGCTTATGTAGTCTTCATTACCGGATTCCAAATTTCACAGGTTAAAATGATTTATCTGCTAACATTATCGTAAGATATCATTGAGCAGTGAGGAGACTTGTATTGAAGCTCGGAAAGCTAAAGGCAGTTTTGACACTTTTTCTGAATATTATTACAATATTCGAAGAGAAGGGATGAGTTAGCGGCAAGATCAAGTCAAAGCATTCGAAACAACCAGCAGTCATACGACAGTATCAAACCCTAAAAGTATTTGTAAAAATTTTAGATTTGGAAAGTTGAAAACCAAGCAAGTGTCAAATTATTTTACGGACAGATTTTTCAATTTAAGAAAAAGGAATTGTTTGAATGAACTATTTTATCATTGCCATTTAAAATATTTATGTAGTGAACTGATGAGAACAAAGTTTTAAATAATACTAACTTTCAACTTGATGAGAAATATTTTGTTCTTAATTTCTAGTAAATGTGTGTTAAATTATTAATAGTGGTGAAACATTGCAATTAGTGAAATAATTCATAATTAGTGAAAAGTTTTATTCAAAGATACTTGTGTCATTTCAATATATAAATTTAAGTAGCAAACATGAAATTGTGGATTATTGTTGGAATAATTACAGTAGTAGTTTCGAGTTCATCTGCTGAAACTAACAGAAATAAAAACAGAGGCAGAGGATCTATGTGGTGGTACGTAAATAATGAGTGGTCAAATTTATAATCTGATTTACCAGTTGGGTGATAGCGGTTTCGATCAAAAGGTTTAAAAATACTAATTTTGTAAATATTCTTATAGATAATTTAAGAATTAATGATTTTCTCTTTAAATATACTGGGTATTCTTCGAATATCACATCTAAGTGAATAAAAGCATCTTAAAACATTTGTAGTGTAAATTGTAAAGTCGTATTATAAAAATTATTTTTTGCATAATTGAATTGAAAAAATTAAACAGACAAAGATTTTGTCAATGACTTGTATACTTTAAGATGGTCAATATCTATTACTATTATATATATATTATATATATTTGCAAGCATGTCCATACAAATAGTTATGATCGATTTTTTATTATTTCAACGATTTTAGTTTGCATTGAATTTAGATTTATAAAATACATAGTTATATATATATATATATATATATATATATATATATATATATATATATATATATATATATATATACTGTTTACTTCTTCAGGGGAGATTAAATTCTTGGGAATATCTTCTCACGTGCCACACACCGCTTCTTTGATACCGTAAGCAGTGAATTCCTCTTTTGGTTAAACTTGAATGAATAATTAATTAATTACAGAATACACTAAGAACAACGAAGGATAGCATATTGTGTAGACTGAAGAATTCCCACGACTATTTGTTTGCTTATACTCTCATTCAGTTTTCTTTGATCGATTGATAGAATACTATAAATATTAATCGTTCGAATGTATCCATATTTTTTCAATCAATTTATATTCTAAATTAACTTTTATAATGAAAAAATTTATATTTACTTAAATTTTGATTTTTTAAATAATTTTTGATGTGGATTTTCTGCTATGGTTTATAGCCGGCTTGAAACAATTTTGATGATTAACAACGCACTCACAGAAACGTAAATATAGTTACAGTTACAAAACAGTTGACATGCAATGCCAAAGACCTATCCAAGTACTTCAACTAATAAACGTTGTTTGTAGAGGTGTTTTAGTTACTGCAACCTAAAATTTTTCTCAGGGCGATAAGTACCTTATTGTTCTTTTTTATGTATAGGGGTATAGCGAAGGCAGGTGAGCCGAATAATCTTTTACCAATGTCACCGACTTCGTTACACATGGACCAAACAGTTTATGGTACGCTTCGTAGGAAGCAGAGACGATTAGCACGGGAAAATCCTGGAGTTCTGATGGCAATCGCTCGAGGTGCGAATTATGCTATTTCAGAATGTCAGCATCAGTTTAGGAATCGCCGATGGAACTGCTCGACTAAGAATTTTTTGAGAGGCAAAAATCTTTTCGGAAAAATTGTAGATAGAGGTAAGACTAAATATTTATGGGCACTAAGGTGACCCAAAAAAAACGAATATTTTATTTTTTCGAGTCTCTTATGAAAACTTGTTGGTTCAAGATGTTTTAAGAAGCCTCTCCAAAAATCAGCTTGATAAAAAAATTTATAAGAGGTCACTCACGAATTTTGAAAATATCAGAAATGATCGAAATTTGAATTTTTTTTGCTCTTAACTTCTTCTTTCTCGTGGCAGCTATAGTTTATACTTGGAAAATCATGACTATGACGAAAATTTTGTATTTTTTTATAACTCAATTATTGTCATTTCACTAAAATATAACTTTTGCAAAACCGAAAATATTCAGAACAGTCTTAAACAATAAAATTGGATAAGTTTTGAATAAGCGAAAAAACCTAAAAATTGAATTAAAAAATCGAAATGAATGTAAATAACGTATTATTTCTATTTCTTGGGTTATATTTTTATTCATTATGATACAAATTGATGGTGAAAAAATCGAAAAGCTTTATTATTGATATTCAAGTGTCGCTCGAAAATTTCCAAAAGACAGTAGTCGGAAACATTCAAAATTCTTGAGCGACGTTTAAATATTTCAATTATGGGCTGAAATTTTCAGCGTAGTCATGATTTCACAAATATAAACCATAGCTGCCACAAGAAAGAAGAAATTAAGAGCGAAAAATTCGAATTTCGATCATTTCTGATATTTTCAAAATTCGTGAGTGACCTCCCATAAATTTTTTATCAAGCTGATTTTTGAAGAGGCTTCTGAAAACATCTTAAAACAATAATTTTTCACAAGAGACAAAAAAAAATAATAATCGGTTTTTTTGGATCACCGTAATGGGCAGCTTAACAAAAGATATTGCATAAATAATATTTGAATATGTTTTATAATTTTTCACGTTTCGACTTTAATATTAGTTGTGGTATGCGAGATTTTTGCATTTATTTTTTGAAGGAATTGAGAGTAAATACCATTACAATGATAACGTCTGCATATTTTAAACATCCACAACTTGTAGATTATGTCTATTCCAAACCTGATATTTCAGGATTGTTGAAGAGTAAATAAACGGTCTAAAAATAGCTATTTACAAAAATTAATTTGGATTTACGGAATCACATATCAAATGAATAGAGATTATCAATAAAAGATAGGGTCGATATTGATAGAATATATCCAGGCGAAAAATATGATCCGATCTTTATACTCTAAATCCAAGAGTGTAGTCAAAGTTAACACACTTGCCAAATCACATTGAAACACCATGAGCAATGTATAGATATACTGGTCACAAAAATTAAGGGATATAAAAAAAATTCAAAATTTTTGAATGATTTTCAACATGCTGTAACTCAGTGAAAAATGGTCGTCGAGTAAAAATAAAAAAATCAAATTGTAGCTTCAAGTTTCTAGTTTTAAGATCTGGAATTCAATTGTTTTAATCATGCATTTTCGAAATTTTTGCTCGTCTTCAAAAAAGGAAAATTTTTTTTGCGTCGGTTTTCTTAGGATTACTCCGGAACCGTGCATGAGACAAAATTTGAAGTCCAGATCTGAAAACTAGAAACTTGAGGCTACATTTTGATTTTTTTATTTTTACTCTACGACTATTTTTCACTGAGTTATAGCATGTTGAAAATCACTCATAAATTTGGAATTTTTTTATATCCCTTAATTTTTGTGACCAGTGTATTTAAGATGCCGTGAAATACGTTTAAAGTGTCTGCAAAAAACTGTAGTTTTGCTCATGGCCTTAAGTGTAGAATACATTCAATGTGTGTTAAAATAATACACTTGCAACACACTTAGTTTTAGAATGTCGTCTTCTGCTTGAAAACTGTATAAATAATATAAAAGCGTTCAAAAAACATAAAAAATTTCTCCAAAAAAAATGTTCAGTAATAAACTTGCGGTCTAGGGAGATTTGAAAATGATTGATTTATTAATTTTAAACATATTAAAAAAATTTATTTTTTCTTTACAACGTTGTTTTTGTAATGATTCGAAATCTAGCCGCACACATATTTACTGTAAAGGATATTGATTCGTTATCCTAAAAACAGACAGAATATCAGCTTTCTAGAAGACCTTTAAACATCAATATCTGATGAAATTCGGTTTTCGAAAATTCGACTAAAGACTGTACTTTCCTTTGGATTCAGAAAATTAAAAATTTTCTCAGTAGAAAATTAATACAATCGGATGATATATACTTTTGAACACAATACTCTTACATTTTTTATTATATAAATATCACTTTTCAACAATGAGTAATGATTTTTTATAGCGATTTAAACTTGAATATAACTATTTTTTCTTTCAAAATAAAAATTCATGTTTGTGAAAAGTCGATTTTTATTATATACCCGATAAAAAACATTTAGATCCAACCAGATATACCTGGATCTCGTTATATCTGTTTATATCCAAATACATCCAAATATTTGATCTTGCTAGATATAAGCATATATAATTATGTCTGCTCAGATCTAATTATATATAAGCAGATATAGAGATGTATTAAGATTGATATCCAAGTAGATATACGCATATCCAAGCATATATAAGTATATCTGCTCAGATCCAACTATATATAAGCAGATATAGATTTATATCCAAGCAGATATACTTATATCCAAGCATATATATGTACACATAATAATACATAGTTATATCTGCTGAGACCCAAATGTACGCATGTGGGTATATAGATGCAAAAATACTTCATATCCAAGCAGATATACGTATATCCAAGAATTTATGATTATATCCAAAAATGTGTGTCTATATGTAGTCATATTTAGTCAGATCCAATAATATTTAAATACAGAGAAGGCTCCTGAATCGTCAAACTGTCGGGGTTCTACTGCGAATGAGACATTATATACAGAGTTTTTATGTCTAATTATACACGAATATCTAAATAATATACGAAAATTAAAATTTTTTATCCAAGCAGATATAAATATTTCTGAAAATAAATTATTACACATTGGTAGTATTATATCTGTTTACATTTAACTATATGGATTAAGGTTAATAAAATACATTTAGTTCCATGCAATAGATAGAAGTTTACGAAAATATTCATAATTTTTTTGATTATATTTAATTAAATATAAACGTAAATAATGAAATATAAAAGTATTAAATTACGCATTGTTTCTAAAGTAGTCATCTTTTTTTTTCACTTAAATATCAACTGACTTTTGATATATGTTATACATAGGGTCATCAAAAGCATTAAGAGGTTATAAAAATAAGATCCAAGATGTGAGTAGATATTCTTTTTAGAATGGTCTAAAGTATAATATATTTAATACATTATATAATTATACATGCATCCATTAGAATGTAGTGAAACTTCTTTAGATACACTGTAAAAAGAGCGGTGTTAAAAATGGACTCGTTTTAACTCCGCCCGGTGTTAAAATGAAATTACACCGGTGTAGGAGGAGTAATACACCAGTGTTGAAAATACCGGTGTTAAAGCGGGGTAACCGGAGTAAAAGCGGAGTAGTACCGGTGTAAAAGCGGGGTAACCGGAGTAAAATCGGAGTAATACCGGTGTAAAATCGGAGTAATACCGGTGTAAAATCGGAGTAATACCGGTGTAAAAGCGGGGTAACAGGTGTAAAAGCGGAGTAATGCCGGTGTAAAAGCGGGGTAAATTGCATCCGCTTGGAGTATTAACTTTAAAGATTATAAAACACAAAAAATGTCAGTTCTTTATGAAAATTAATAAAAAATATCATTTTCTAACAAGTATAGTGATCGAGTAAGTACAAATATTCACAAAGTAAACTATTTTAACACCGGTAAAGAATATCTAAACCGGCGGCGGCGTTATTTTAACACCGTTCTAGAATATTTACACCGATGGCGGCGTTATTTTAACACTGGTACAGGATATTTACACCGGTGGCGGCGTTATTTTCACACCGCTTTCAGGGATAAATTTAACACCGATAGTTTTAACACCTACACCGTTTGGACTTACCCCGGTGATTTTTTACAGTGTATATGTGCTTAAATCTATGTAGATTTTTTTAAAGATCGACATTTACGCAGATCTGATTGGATACACTTATATATTCGTGGATATAGTGAGATCTATTTGGATCTCTTTGGACATTTTGAGATCTGTTTGGATATACTTAGATATAGTGAGATCTCTTTGGATATTGTCAGATCTGTTTGGATCCGCTTCGATCGCGCCAAAATTTGGATCCAAGCATATCTGACTGTTTGGATCCAATCATATATGCTTGGATCTAAACATTTTTTATTGGAGAGGTATTTGAATAAATGAAAAGACGTTTTTATGTTTGGGCTATATAAAAAAAAAAAAAGAAACTGCTGAAAATAGTACATATTTTATAGTCAAAATTTCCATATCAATAAATGATTCTTACTCTCCAGTATTATTTGATTTTTACATTATTAACATAAATGTAAATTTATTAAATCACAATTGCTTAATAAATTGAAATTTAAATAGATGAAAGTTGAATTTTCCGAAAAATGGATTAAAACAAAAAAATTCTGAAACTGAATTCCAGGATTTTTTTATATTTTTTAGCAACTTTTAGGGAGTATCTACTTTTTAAGGATATCTGCCATTCTGGAAAATATTGTTCTCACTCTGATTTTCGAAAATCGAGTTTTCATCAGATGTTGACGGTTTGAGGTACTATAAAACTATTGTGACTGTTTCTAGTATGATGCGTGTGTGTGAGCGTGTACGTGGCTGTGTACACTTTCAATAACTATTTAATAAATCTATCGATTTAAATGGTTCGTGTGGTAATCGTAAATGCTTGTCAGCCGTCAGCTTTCCTGTGAATTTCAGATCATTCGATAGAATAATCTCAGAAAAAATTGAATTTTTTTTTTTATTGTTTTTTTTTTTTAAATTTGTCAGAAACGACTTGATGAATCGATTCTACAATCTATCAGCTTTAGAACTTGACAAAACAGGTCGATTGTCAAGAGAACTCTTTCAATCGGTTAATTCGCATAAAAGATATCGTTGGAGAAAGAAATGGTAAAAAACTTATTTTTTCGAATATCTCTAAACGGCTTCGTCAATCAGTTTCAAAATTAAATCAGATTTAGAACTTAACAAGACACGCCGATTTCCGTGACCATCTCAATCGGTCAATTCGGTCGAGAGAGATATTGTTTACGACAGTATTTCAAAAATAAATATTTGTCTCATTTTTCCGGAATAGTACATAAAGTAATGACCAAATGTCCTAAAAATTATAAAAAATTTTCGTCTTTAACAGTCTCTTTAATAATCAACGAATTATTTATTATAATCGGTTTGTTGGTTCTAAAAACTTCGTCAATAAAACGTGGAAAAAGTTGCTTTCTACATTTTTCCCGAATATGTCATGCTTGAAAACTATTTGTTTTATTAACAATAATCGTGAACAAAAATTTAAAGTTACTTGTTTTTTTTTTCTTATTTTTTATTTTTTTAAATTTCTTAGTGCAAGGTAAACATAGCTCGAAGAGCTTGAAAAACCAGATGCATTAGAAAGTATTCATGAGCTTGAAAAACTCAAATGTGTATTCAAAATAGTGTTTTTCAAGTTCCTCGAGCTCTAAAACGATGGGATTCTGGAGCTGGCCCACAAAACTAAATGTTCTCCAAGATTGTTTTCATGAGTAAACAAATAATCATAGCAAAAGATACCCAAGTAAGGGTCCCGTTGAAATTTGAGCCCTTAATATTAATGTTATAATATCAATGATCGTGATTTTTTATTTTCTGTTTAAATAATACGGGAATTTTTTGGTTTTATTTTATAACTTGCCAGCAAATTACTATACAATAAAGTGCTGGATTTATTTTCGTTGAAAATTAAATTCCTTACAATAAATAACGTCTCTGATTATTTTATGACGAATTCAATTTTTCTTAAGTTATCGAAAATCAAACTTAAATTAATAATAAATTTTAATATTATTTGACTTTTCTGATAAAATAGTAAGACTTATCATTAAGGGTTGTGAGACTTTTTTTTGTAAGTTATTTTATTTCCCACAAATTATCTCTCGAAAAGTTTTTAGAATTCCTGAGGGCTCTTCAATTATATGCATTTAACAATCAATTCGTTTCAAGAAATTGTGTTCTGGTCACTTTTAATTGATTATAAAATGGAAAATAATGGATATTTTAACAAAAAAGTATTCATCTATGATTATCTAACCGTAGAAATAAAGTAATATATTGATTAACGTAAAAATCATCGATCAATATCATTTCTTTTTGGCTTAATCATATCCGTTAAATGACTGGAAAATTTTGATTTAAAATTTATCTAAGAATTTTCAGGCTAAACAAAATCATTTTGATCAGTGATTTTTACTCAAATTAGCACATTCACTTTATCTATAATTTAATAATCATAGATAAATAACTTCAAGTTCAGGATCGACTATTTATCATTTTATAATCAATTGAAACGGCCAAAACACGATTACTTCACAGAAAAAAAAAATTCTCGACTGAAGGTAAATATTCTTGATTCAAGAAAATTTTTTTGGAGACCTAAATCCTCTCAGATAAAGTAGAAATCTTCTGCGACCAAGACGAATTTTTTTTTAACCAAGACAAATTCTCTTGGCTCAAGAAAATCTTGACTTGGTTCCCGAAAACGTTTTTCTTCAAAAATATTTTCTTGACTCAAGATAACTTTTTTTTCTGTGTTGGAACAAGGACTTTTAAATGCAAATATCTGAAGACTCATTAGGAAATTAAAAAAAATTTTTTAGAAATTAAAAAAAAAATTGTGAGAAATAAAATAATCGTCATAACGTCCTATGAAACTTAGGGATAAGTCTTGTAGCTTCGTCGGGAAAAGCCAAATAATAGTAAAATTTACCATGAATTCAACTTTGACCATAACTACTATGACAAATTAGACTTCCCATAAAACTTATTAAGAGACTTTCTTTGTATACCGTTTGAGTTCTATCAAAAATAGGATAGCTCATTACTGTACAGTAATCCGCTGATGAGTTGAAAATTTTGACATTCGAAAAACATAAATATTTTCCATGTTTTTTAATCGTAAATAAAAAATAACGACAAGTGATCTATTACTATTATTAATAATTTCTCAAATTTTTATAAGATGATTATTTTGGCACACTTCACGAAAATTTTCTAATTTATACAGATCTATAGATGGGTCATTCTGCGTCAAATCGACCGATAGTTGGAATCGACCCCTTCCGAATTTGATGAAATTTGGTCGGAAGTTTTATTCCATCCTATAACAAAGTTTTAGCAACGAAAAAAAATTTTTTCAAGTTTTCTCAAAAGTCATGCAAATTCAAAAATTTATCAATTTTCAAACCTCCAAAGTTAATTTTTTTGAATATCTCGAGAACTATTATAGTTACAAGAATCGGATTTGGTTGATTTTAAAGAGGATAATTTGAGCTACGAAAAAAATGTATTTGAAAAAAATATTTAGAAACATCAAAATATTACAACATTTTTAAATAATCTAACTTGAATAAATCAAAACTTATCTTTTTTTTGGCTTAAATATTTTCATAGACTACCTTTATCCGTTCTTAGAAGACCCTAAAATTTTCAGAAAGATGTTTTTTTTTTTTTTCGAAGATATGAATTTTTTAATTTAGAGAAAAGTTTTTGTTTCTTTTTCGCAACCTTTCAATCAAATAATTAGTTCAAATTAATTTATGAAGTTGTTCAAAATAAAATAAATAACGAAAAAATCCAATGTTACCGGAAAAAAACCCTGTGTAACTATTTTTTATAAACAAAAAATGATTTTTATACCACTACCGCGTAAGTAAACAGCTCTAAAATGAAAACTATTTATCCGATTAGATCGTCAAAACTCTCATTCTGAAGGGAAAGAATCTTAGAAGATATGTACTAAGTTTTAAATCAAAATATTAAAAGCTTTTTGAGTAATAAATTGTAAAATTTATTGTTAAGCAATTGACCAAATCTATAACAAATATTCATATTTTCGCATAGTTATGCATATACTTTTGTTGGGGATAAAAATACGCTCCCTTTGAGGTTTGGCTGAGCTCGATAGCACAGTTTGCGAAAAAGTTAACCCTGTTGCAAATAAGTATTTATTTTAAATTTTTTATCAATGCGAGTTTTTCATTCAACTGGTACCGCGTGCCCGAGCTCAAGCGGTTCTCACAGTTCGTCTCAACGAGGTTCGCATAGTGCGGATGCACCGTAGCAGCATTGGATAGTGCCGATCTGTGAGAGTTCAGCCAAAGCTCAAAAGAAGCATCTAATTATCCCCAACAAAAATATGTGCATAACTCAACGAAAATAATAATATTTATTATGGATATGGTCAATTGTTTATAAATTTGCGATTTTGAACTTAAAAATTTATTACTTAAAAAGTTTTTAATATTTTGATTTGAAATTTAGTAAACTGTTTTTATGACTCTTCCCCTTCAAAATGAAAGTTTTGACGACCTGATCCGATGAATAGTTTTTATTTTAGAGCTGTTTGTTTACTTTTGTTTACTTCCCCCATTTGCCAGCTCAATTTTTGAGATACAGTGCTAAAATTTTAGGAGGATTTTCTTTTTATTAAAGTAACTTTTAAGATGTTATTATAAAAAAAAATCTTTTTCTGACAGAATAATCTATAGGTCGTTTCCCCAAATGAAATTTTTTTTTAAGTATGACCCAAACTTACTATGGATCTTTTTCCAATTTTTTGGAATTATTCGGTGCGTGAAAGTATTGACTCACTAAAGATTTTAACTTTTTAATATTAAGTGCTTGGATAGTAATGCTTTAAAAAAAATTTTTTTTCAACTTATTTGTGAATTTTTTTGAATTAGAAACATCATTTGTAAAAATATAAATAGTAGTTTTTTCATGAAAAATTTTCGGCTTTTCATTGAAAATATTGATTCTTTACTATAAATAACAAAAAACCCTCTAACATAATATTGAAGTGAAAAAAGCTATTTCCTAGTCTTGTGGCAAGTTTTATATTAAATTTCATATTTCTTTTGAAAGCTGAGAATTGATTTAATAAATTATGTTGTTTTTATAATAGAACTACTTGTCATTTAATACCATTAAATAATTAAATAATTATTGCTAATTTTATGATTTTTTTTCAACGATAAAATAGTTTCATGAGGATGAATATTTTAAGTAACCACAAAAACTAAAGTTTTGCTTATGGCCTTAAACATATTTAATGTGTGTTAAAATAATACACTTGTAACACACTTAGTTTTAGAGTGATCTCTTGAACAGTTTGATAAAAAATAAAATAAACAATAATAAAAAAAACCGTGGAGGCAAACGCAAAATGGTGGTCCTAAGTCAAAAAAAAAAATTTTGTAGACTGAAATAATTGAGAAATACAAAAAAAAAAGTTCAACGATTACCCAAAAACTATCAGTGATAAAAAAACTTGAACTCAAGAGCTGAAAAGTAGAGGGTAAAAATAATATCTTCCTAAATTTTTCGAAAATTTTCTTAGCGGGAAGTTTAAAAATATAAAAATAAATGAAGATATTTAAATCTAGGAAATTCTTCACTTTTTTCGAAAAAAATCGCACTTTTTTCGAAATCCGAGACTTTTCATTTATAATTTTTTTGTCTTAGGAAAAGCTTTATTCAATTCTGAAAAGAATACCGCCCAGCTCGGAGTGAGCCGACTTTTCCTTTTTTTTCTTTTATCAATTGCATAAAAAATTTTTTCCTAGCTAGGCTTATTTCACAAAACACCACTCTGAGAATTTTTCAGATATTATGAAGGACCTCAGAGTTTAAAATGTTGAGTAGAAAATTTTTCAATATCTCATTAGGTTTTTATATAAGATATTATTTTCTTTAACGAGTTGTCTGAGTTGCAATGATACATACTGAGATAGATACATTCACGCAGGTCCGTGTATCGTACGGCATTCAGATCTCCACGGCTAGAATTTATTATTATTTTTGGTCTAGAATAATTTTCAATCATCCAACAGTTACCAATACCAAAATACTTGCAATGAAATATATATTTTATGCTTGATTACAAATTTTTTTATTACAACTATTTTTGTTTTTCAATAATAATTAATAAACAATTTATCAATATTTGAATAAATTAAAATATTTGAAACGACAATTTAATTGATAGATTGAACTGATTAAATTCTTAATTTGCTTGCAAATAAAACTAACTAATCAAATTAATCACTTTATCGTAAATAAGTTGCTTACATATCTTTCTTAAATTATACGTCCGACATTGAATTAATTCTTCAAAAAATTTTCATTATCTGTATAAAAACAATTGAAGATCAATAATTTAAAGACTCAATATATTTTTTGAAAAATTACAATTTAAAATTTTTCTTTAATGAGTAGATTAGTTGTTAGTGCACTAAACAATTTTAATTTGAATTCATTAGTCAGAATTATTTGAATAATTGAATTCATATCAATAGATAATTGAAATAAATTTGAAAATTGTTATTTAATTAATTAGATTATTGAAATAAATTTATGTGATAATCAAAATAATTTCAATTTATAATTTTTTTTCAAATCAATAATTAAAGCAAATTTAATTAATAATTTGAATGAATTGAATTAAAAAATTTTTTTTTCCATTGATTATTACAATTCTTACTATCCATTATTCTAGAAAACTAAATGATAATAGTCTGGTTTAATTTAGAAAATATATCATTTGTTTCAAACCTGAATTTATGCATACTCTCCAAAAACGAATTAGGGTATTTTCATTTTCGCTGCAGTGATAGCGACCTTCCAAGTGCCTGAATTAAAAAAAAACAAAAAGTTCATTAAAGTAGAATGTATTTTCTGTACCATGACACTCGTGCTAAGAAAAAAATTGAAATTTGACAAACAGTGAAGTTTTTCAAAAAAATATCAAATTTTGCGCGAAAATTTGATGATTATTGGTCCGCCAAAATTACATTTTTCATTTGATCGGGAAACTGGAGGTTCATGGTACGTAGAAACATTCATAAAAAAAGGAAACTGGAATCGAATCGATCGAATGATTTTTCTTCGAAATATAACTGTAGTATATTTTAAAAATGTAGTTTCAAGAACCGATGAACGGCTGCTCTTCAGATGACTGTAACTCAAAAAAACTATTTGAGATAGACACATAAAATTTTAGTATGTCATTTTTGAAGCTATAAACTATCGAAATATGCAAAAAAAACAGCGATTTTTTCAAAACTTCACACTAGTGGTCCTCCTTAGGAGAGTAGTAAAAACTATACAATTACCTTAGCAAATTACCTTATATTTTTTCTCCGTGTGGTTTGAGCGTCACGAGCAAAGCGAGTAATACTTAATGTCACTAGATGGTTACAATAATATGTAATGAATGCACAAAGAAAAACGCCAATAAATGTCTGAAGCCAGCGTCATGCCGTTGAAGTTATACAAATAATTAACTTTATTATTACACTGAGAGATCAATTTATTTGAACCATATACGGTTTGTTTCAGGCAAATAAATCCTATATTTGAATAAACCCAATTAGTATTTATTTGAGACAAAGATATGGTTCATTTGAATGAAATAATGATTTGTTTATAGTTAACAAATCTTTATTTGGAATATTTTTCAACCAAGATTTGTTAACTGTAAACAAATATATATTGGAATGAAATGAATGATTTTGTTCAGTCAATTAAATTTATTATTTGGTTCAAATAAATTGTTCTCTCAGTGTATTAAAAAATATTTATGTTTTATGGAATTGGACAATTTGTTTAATACTATTCACTTAAAAAAATTTAACTCAATAAAAAAAACGTCAACTTTGGTGTTATGTCGTATCAATTAATAGAGATATGTAAGGTTATGAGATTCAGCTGACGTTACATTGATCTATACACAAGCGTGTGCTGATTAATTAAATGCGCGTATGCAATAGAGATATTGGTCATGTTAATAAGGTAGCTAAATTCAGAGTGACGTCATAAAAGAGGGTGGTGATAGAATAGAACCATACAAAAGAAGCTGCAATTCGAATCAAATCGATCGGATGATTTTATCTTCGAGTTTTAACTACAGCAATTTTGAAAAACGTATTTTCGAGAACCGATAAGCAGCTGCTCTTTTGATAGCTGTAACTCAAAAAAACTATTCGAGATATGCCTTTAAATTATAGTATGGCATTTTTGAAGGTATACCTATATATAGATTATCGAAATATTCAAAAAAACAGAATTAACATTTTCAAAATTTCACACTAGTGGCCCCCCTTAATGAGTAGGGTACGATACACTGCAATAGCCTACTAAATCTCAAATTTATATTGATACTGTAATTATGAGTATAAGAATAATTGAATAGATTCTTAATGTTAATACACCTGTTTTACATAGAATTTAACTGTCATATTTACCCTCAATTTTTGATTGATAATGATATAATCTATCGGTGTAATAAAATTTATTAAAATTTAAACATTTCTCGTAGTGAAATTTTGTAAATTTTTATTATGATTTTAGTACAAGTATGGGCACTTGCATTGAATGCACTTCTTGTACATTCATAATTCCTGTTACAATAATTCTGAGCTCAGATTTCTAAGCTTTATTTTAAAATATATATTTAGACGAAAACAAAAGTATTTCATATAAAAAAATGTTTAGATCAAAAACTTTTGAATGAAACAATATTTGAAAGATTAAATTTTTTTACGAATAATAAGTAGTTACCAGCAATACACATAAAAACTGAGCAAGTTTTTCTCTTGTTCTCGTGTGACGCACAAGTTTGGAGATAAGCCGAATTCACTTCATGAGCACTGTGAAAAAACCTATACTATTGTCCATTAGGGAGGCAGTACGACCGGTCTTTTTTCTTTACATCTTCGAATACGAATCAAGGGATGAGAATTAAAATAAGACTTTAGAAGAGAAGAACAAGCCTGTATAAGGACTATTGAAATTATAATACATGAATTCTATCCGTACTTCAAAATGGAAATAATTATAATATTTATTTTATTTTTATAATACAATAAAAAAAATTTTTTAGATTTCAATAAACATAATTAAACTAGAACATTTTTTTTTCGATTCGAATTCTACAAGAAAATCATCAAGTATGAAACAACATTTTAAAAGATGAACTGAACGAACGTTTATACTCATTATCCGATAAAATCGTATTTACGAATTGTTTTCAACGCAGATGAGAAAGGAAATGATTTGTCGGCACGTGTGTTAAATTCTTATATCTGTATTGTCTCATTTGCACCAACAGTTAATAAACAGATGTATATATGAATTTGTGAGCGTGTGTTAAAATAACCCGAATAAATAATACATTTTTTTTCTTAGTCATCCATAAATAGTAAGCTTGTGTACAGTGAAAGAAAAAAAACACTCTCCTACACATGATCTTTAACGTGTGGTATCGAATAATATTTAAAGAAGAGAATTTTACGAGCAATTAATTGATTAAATGTCAAGCAGAGACGATTGGAGCACAACGAAATGCCCTAAACAATTAGTAAAAAAAAAAAAAAATTATAACTTTTTTTATCGGCAAGTTTTTATAAAAATTACATCCATTATTTCAAATTTTATAATGATCTTTCTTTCAATTGTTTTTATTGAAAATTCTGTAGCATAGATTTTAATACGTTTTGGAAAAAACGCATCACTTAAAAAATAAAAAATGTTTTTTTTTACGTTTTCGGAAAATAATTTACCTACTTATACTCTTATTAGACTCATAATCAATTATGAGATTTTAGGCGTCCAGATTCTATTACGGATTTTATGTGAGAATTATACAATAATCAATCTGTATTTCACATTTTTAGACTGTCGACTAGTTAAAATTTGTTGTCATGAATCGGATGGTACTAAAATTAAATTTCATAGATTGCACATTCTTTGATGGATTTTTGAATATCGATTTATCGTAGTAACTTACTGTCAAAATTATTCATATTATCACGAATGAACTTCATGTGATATAATTAAAAATAAATACAAATAGCACAATACCTGTGACGCCTCTTACACAAAATAAATAAATACTTGAATACAAAGATTTTAAAAATTTTCGAGTTGCGGTAACTTGAGTACTTCAACTAAAGCGTTTAGTTAAGGTGCTTAAATTGTACAAAAAAACCATTGTTTTCTTGTTTAAATTTTGATTGTTATTTGAAAATCATCATATTTAATCAGAAAGCATTTATTTTATTCTTCAAAAAGTTATTTGTGAATGAACTAATCAATAAAACAAAAATAAGTTTTTAGATGTCTACTGTTTTCTTTGACGATTATCATTATTTATAAGTATTAACAGAGATTGCTTGGCAAATTTACTGCAATACATCATACGGCATTACTTCTTATGCTATTTTATCTGATGCAAATTCGATTTTCGTAAATCGAACCGAAACCAATAACTTCCCGAATTTTTGAAAATTTTCAATTTTCTTAGCGGGAAGTTAAAAAATCGGTCTATCATTTGACCCTGTGGGCCAGCCCCAAAACTTCCCGCTGTTTTCGAGCTCAAGGAACTCGAAAACATTATTCTGAATACATTTTCGAGTTTTTCGAGCTCGACTTACGTCACCTTTGTTTTCGAAAAAAAACGGTATTTACCATTTTTTCTCCAACGATATCTCTCAAACGAATTGACCGATTGAGACGGCTAAGATGGCAATCGACGTGTTTTATTAAGTTCTAGAACTGATTAGATTTTGAATTCGATTTATCGAGTCGTTTTTGAGATATTTCAATAAAATAAAAAAAATTTTTTTTTTTAATTCTTTCGACAACGGTTTCTCTTGAACGAATGAACTGATTTTGATGTTTGAGGTAGCATTCAACGCGGCTCATAAAGTTTTAGAGCCCAGTTGATTTTGAAATCAATCGATCGAGCACATTAGAAGTTATCACAAAAAAAACATTTTTGAAAAAATTGTATTTTTGGAATATCTCTGAACGAGCCTGACCGATCAAGTTCAATTTTTCACAGCTTTTAGATATTAACAAGCCGCGTCGAATGACACCTCAACGATCAAAATCAGTCCATCCGTTCAAGAGTTATAGATGTTTTATACATACGTACGTACACACATACATACACTCGGACATCATCGTGAAATTAGTCAGGATAGCTTCCTAGAACCTCAAAACATCAAAATCTTATCAAAATTCGGTTTTTGAAAATCGGACCGAAACCAATAACTTCCCGAAGTTTTGAAAATTTCCAATTTTCTTAGCGGGAAGTTAAAAAAACAAAAAATTTTACTGCGTCTTCTGGTTTTTATAACTAGTTAACGATGCGTTGTAAGAAAAAAATTTTCTTATCATTTTTTGATAAATCTATCTGTTCAAAAATTATTTGAGCTTGAAGTCAAATTTTTAGTAAATTTTGAGATCTTTTTACTTTACCAGCGAAACTATCAGACTTATTACAAGATGTCATATTGTCTTTTTTCTGGATAATTTGATTTCTCAGAAAATATCATTTACTAAGTTTTTCAAAATTCCGCACGGTCTTCTAGTTGTTTTCAGTTCCATGTCAAACTTAAAAAAAAATTGTGTTCCGATCGATTGTTCGAGCTTGACATTAAAATGAAAACAACTAGAAAAAATGCAGAATTTAGAAAAACTTTATGAAAGACATTTTCGAGAAATACAATTATCCACAAAAAAGTACTATGAGATTTTGTGATAAGTCTGATAGTTTCGCTGTAGAAGTACAGAGATCTCGAAATTTACTCTAAATTGGACTTCAAGCTCAAATAATTTTTGAACACATGAATTTATTAAAACATCATAAGAGACTTTGTTTGTAGAGCGTTAAATTTCCTACAAAATTGTATTCTGGGTGTTTTTTTTACCATATGCCATCGCCAAGGTATAAAATTCCCAACTTAAGATTTTTTTTTCCCATATTATTTAAATGGGAAATAGAAAATCGCAATCAGGGATTACACATACTGTAAAAAATTCACGGAGTGAATGCGGAGTGAATGTAGAGTGAATGAATTTTTAGTTATTTTTTCCCTTCGGACTGAAATTCACTTCGAAGGGGAGTTTTCGCGGAGTATAGATGATTTATTTAATCCCTCTGGGGGTACCCCATTTTGCCCGCAAAAATAAAAAGTGTTGTTTTTCAAAGGCAACTGAAAATGTTTTCTATTTACTTTGAATGTCATTAAAAATAAAAAAGTATCCGGATATAGTACGAGGTCTTGATGAGCATGTATCCATAGCCTCAAACGCGTGCCTGCACTTCGTCTGTCAGGGTTCTTACCTTTGAGCTTAAAGTATCGAACAAAATTTTTTAACATATCAACGGCGGAAATTGAATTTGAGAGAGAAATAGTCAAAAATGTTTTAAGTCGTGTAAGAATGTAGAGACAGATAGAAAGAGAGAAGCTACTTTTCGATACAAGTTCGAGGAAAGTAAACCAAACTATAGATTGCCAGAAACCGTATAGATTGCGCCCTCTGCATGTTGCTCGAAAATCCAACTTTCGCGGTTGATATAACGAAAATTTTATTTTTGCTGCGTAAAGAAAGTAAGCCGTCAGGAAAAGCAGAATACAATTATAAATTGATATTCACCGTCAAATTATCAGTTTTACATTTTTTATTGATTACGATAAATAAATAGGACACAGATATATATTTTTCATCATACCTGCGCTGAAAGTTTCAATTCCTGCCCAGAGCAGCTCGAAATATCAATCTTACTAAGAGTTCTACGAATATTCATTTTCTCATTTAAATTTCATACAAAAAAATTTTTTTTTGTTTTTTAAAAATAAAAGTATCGAAAAATTATTTTTCCGAGGATTAATATACAAAGTATTGTAGGGAATTTAATTCTCTATAAAAAAGCTTCTTAGTCGTTTCTGCGTAGAACTAACAGAGAAAAAGTTGTGATGTTCTAAACTATATTGAATAGTTTGACTTCATTTTTTTATTATATGAAACAATTTTTTGATGGACATTTAGGTTTTTTTCATTTGAGCTAATGCCACCTGTGAACTTTTTTTTTAACACGGAAAAAAATTTCCTTACTTTTGAAACAGAACTTTTTGTCTTAATTTAAAAACAGAATGAAAAAAAAATTTAGTAAAAAAAAAAAATATTTTTCTTTCGAAATTTATATGGAAAATGAGTAAGATCTCAGAAATTTTTTTGAAACACCTGACTGATTATACATAATATATAAATCCACCGTATAAATTGTACATGCAATAAAATCCAAAAATTATCTTCAAAACTATGTATCCGTCAAGTTTTTCAATCCACTATTGTTTCAAGCTCCGTAACTTTTTTTCTATTAATTGTACGAAGAAAACACATAGTGACTATTTTGTAGAAAATTAAATTTTCTGCAAGACTTTGCCCATTGATTTTCGAAAAAAAAATTTTCAATACTATTATTTGCAAAAAACAAAAAAAAAATCTGGGCGTCGGTTGACCCTGCGGGCCAGCCCCAAAACTTCCCACTGTTTTCAAGCTCAAGGAGCTTGAAAACCTTACTGTGAATATATTTTCGAGCTCGAAAATGCTATTACCTGGGATTATTTTTTATGAGCTTTTCAAGCTCTACCAAGTTACGTTTTTTGCTCAAGTTTGACAAGTTAAGAATCGAAAATTATTAATGAAGAAGCGGTTTTAAAATTTTTATTCTCGATTATGTTCAATGACATAAATGTATCGAGGCAGAAATCAATGTCGGTGATCGAAATCAAGATTTGAGTGAGTTTTGACTTAGGTCAGAGCAATAATATATGAAATATCCGAAAAGAATATTAAAAACTGGGTTTTCTCATTTTTTTGCTGATAATATGACTAAAACTAAAGAACAAGTTAGATGACATTCTATGATGATCGAAAGAGACCACACGGAAAAAAAATTCTAGTTAAATTTACAATGCTAACATCGTTATTTGTCCTATTAATTATTGTATTGGTGGACTAGACTTTTCACAGTAATTTTTACGATGTAAGGTTGGAAGTTTCATTTAAGAAATAATACTTCAGACAAATAATACGAAGTCTTAAGCTCTTTGATATAAATTACGATGTAACATCGTAAAATTTGAAGAGAAATTTTAAATAAAAGATTAAAATCATAATCGTTCGGCAGTTGGATTCGAACCCGAGTCCTTTCGAGGGCGAAGTGTCCGACGCTTCGGACCACTCGGTCACTGAAGGGCCTCCACTGTATGTCGTTTTTAAGATCCATATAAACGATTTGAATAAACAGTCATAAGTCACGAAAGCGCCTCTTGCGGAGGACCCAGTTACTATTTAAAAAGTACGATGTAACATCGTACTTTTTATAGCTTCCATCGTATTATAACAGGCAGCACTGTAATATTTATTTTGTTAAAAAGTAAGTTGAAATATTAAATGTACGAATAAATATAGTTTTTAAAGTGTAATTTTTATTTATTTTTTTTTACGATGTTAAATTGTAATTTTTGCAGTAATTTTTAATCCTAAAAGTCTTTGTTAAAATTACGATGTTAAATAGTAAAAAATATAACCCACATAATAAATTTTGAAATAAAACATTTAAAAATTGACAGTAATAAAAGTCTAGTCCGAGATTACGATGTTAACATCGTAAATTTTGGTAGAATTTTCTTTCCGTGTATAAAGAGGAAGAGTTGGTATGATTTCAGACACATTTAGTACATTATATGTATTTTAATTTATCCTGAAAAAATAACATTTTATGTTATTTTTTTAACTTTTCAGCGCCGATATCTTTTGAAATAATGAACCGATTTTGACGTCTGAGGTGGCACTCGTCGTGTTTTCTTGAATTCTACAGCTGATTAAAATTTGTAATCCGATCACCGTTTCGAAGATATTTGGAAAAATCCGTTTTTCACTATTTCTTTCTCTAACGATTTCTCTCGAACAAATTAACCGATTGTGATGGTTAAGGCGGCGATCGACGCATTTTATTGCTCTAGAGCTGATTAGATTGTGAAGTTGATCGATCAACTCGTTTCTGAGAAATCAATAAAAAACTAAAAAAAAAAATTTTTTTTTCGTAGTTCACAACTATTTTCGAGTCTACTGGATCAATGATCTGAAATATCCAGGAAAGTTGGTGGCCACCAACAAGCTTTTTCAATTGCTACCTTAACCATTCAAATCGGTTTATTAGTTAAAAAGTTATAGCAAGTTTACACACACACACACACACACACACACACACACACACACACACACACACACACACACACACACACGCACACACACACACACATATACATACATACAGACACTCGGACATCATTCTGAAAATAGTCAGAATAGCTTCCTAGGACCTCAAAACGTCGACATCTGATGAAAACTCAATTTTCCAAAATCGGGGTGAAAACAATAACTTCCCGAATTTTTCGAAAATCACCGATTTTCTTAGCGGGAAGTTAAAAATTTTTCACATGTAATTCAAGCGAGCTAATAAATATTCGTTTAGCTCTTAGCAGGATTTCGAGCTGCTCTTTTGGGAGGATTTTTTTTATACCTAAGACTAACTTTAAAGACCATAAGACTTGAAAAAAAAAAATGTATTTTTTGAAACACCCTAATGTTTATATATACATGAACCAGATGCCTGTTTTGCAACTTGATAATAGCTCTTTACACGACACCCTTGTACATGGATATCCGATCGTCGTCTTTTGAATTCCCCTGCAAAATTGTTAAATCCCTTCTCACTTTGGTAAGCTGAGTACTCCCATGGACTCTATTTCCTATTATATACAGAAGTGATTCTCCCATCATTTTTTACTTGATTTAAACAATTAATTCAAGTTTTCTTGGTTGGGTTAGTAAATTTAAAAATAATCAGTCAAATTTTATAGCTCGTACGAAAATCCTATCGAAGCGGAAGTAATTATAATTTGATTTTGCAACTATAAGCTTAAGTAGCTTAATTGACTTACTATTCAAAAATCGCAGCTTACCGATGTCAAGTTTTTGACTATCCTAATAACTTTTTAACGTCTTAATCGCTCGAAAATGATATTGTGAATACCTTTTCAAGCTCTCCAAGATCAAGAAAATATATCTCTTGCCTCACACTACGAAAATTTAAAAAAACAAATAATGAAATATGTAACTTTGAATTTGTGTGTACGATAATTCTAAAGTAAACACATGTATATTTGAATAGAACTAAATGTAAGTAATCAAGATTTCAACGCCGATACCTTTTGAACTAATCAACCGATTTCGACGTTAAATCTGGCAATCGACGCATTTTATGAAGTTCTAAAGCTGACTAGATTTAGGAATTGATCAGATAAATCACTTCTGAGATCATTGAAAAAAAGCATTTTTCACCTTTTCTATCGGCAACGATATATCTGATATCTCGAACGAATTAACTGATTGACATGATTAAGGCGGCAATCAGCGCATTTTATAAAATTCTTCAGCTGGAATAATTTTGAAATTGATCGATCAAGCGGTTTCTGAAAAATTCCAAAAAAAGTAAAAAAAATTTTTTTTTTTTCGTATTTCTATTATACATTAAAGTCTGTTTGATTGATCGATCCGAAATTTTCAGGAAAATTTACGGCCAACAAACTCATTCGATTGCCGCAAGAACCATCTCAATCGGTTAATTCACTAAAAATATATGGAAAATTTACACACATGTGCACACACACACACAATCGGACACAATCCGGAAAATGATCAGAATAGTTTCTTAGGACCTCAAAACGTTAAGATCTGATGAAAACTCGATTTTTGAAAACCAGGATGAAATCAATATCTTTCCCGATTTTCTTAACGGGAAACCGTAGTGGTTGACTTAAGTCTCTTAAGTAATGGTTTTGTTGAATATAAATTATACGATGGCAGTCTGTAAACTCTTCGCTAACTCCGCGAAATTTTATTATTGATAACAAAATAAATACATTCCCTTTTTTTTTTTTTTTTCAAATTTCTCCTCTTTAAAATTTTTATTCGAGATTGAACCTATCTAATTTTCATTTTTTTATTTTAAAATTCAAACATATATTTAATTTACATGTCTTAGGATACATAAATTGAACCATAAAGAATTCTATGGTCATTGAAACTTAGTTTAATTATGAAGTCCAATAATTAAGTTTAATTGTGAAATGATAAATATATATACATAAATATATATATATATATATATATATATATATATATATATATATATATATATATATATATATATATATATATATATATATATAGATAAAGTCTATTAATACTAATTTAGAAATTATCGGTAAGAAATGGTATTAAATCGTATTATAAACATGCATTATTAAATAAATGATTTAACTTTTGTGAGTGTTTGTACTTAATATCATTGCTTAGTATCGTGAGTTTGCCCGCAGTCTGTAATCATTTCACCGCTTTAAGTTACCTACCGCAACGTTTGCGAGAACCACTCAAGTCGCTAGCTCAGATCTCTTCATTCTGTAACCCTTCCCACACCTCAAGAATAACCGAAAACAATTTTACACCTCTGGCAGATTTAAAAAATGAATTTTGATGTATTCATGTAATTACTTAAAAATTTTTAACTTTTTGCTTAGAAAACTGAAAATTTCCGAATATTATATATACATACATGTATAAATTGTTTAATCAATGGTATTTTCGAATCTATTCGACAGATAATGATAGATTTTGGCAAAATCCCCTGAAAATTCTACCTTAAGGGCAAATGCAATAGCCAGAGTTTTATGAAATCTACTAAAAAGTTTAAGAATGTAAAATTTGTGAATCATGATTATTCCTCTGAAAACTACAAAAACTAATTGGGGAATATAAATTATTTCATTGTTTGGATCCATGACAAAAAAATTTGGAAAACGTTTGACTTTGCCCGATCTATCACATTATTGTGAATATATGTTCGTGGCTTTCGAGCTCGAAAAAGTTGTCTCTTGACATGGACAATGAAAATTTATAAAATTAAAAATAATTCAAAAACACGTTACTCTTGAACTTTTATGTACACCCTGATTAAAAAAAATGATTAAAAAGTATTTAAAATGATTTGTTTATTAATCATTTTAAATACTTTTTAATCCTTCAAATCATTTCTAATCCTGTCTCTTATGGACATTTAACGTGTGAAATCATTTTTAATCATTTTTTTTAATCAGGGCAATTATATTTGATGAAACGCATAGATCTAGACAAAAATGAATATAGGTAGCTAAGATGAAAAGTGAAAGGAATTTCGAACTAAATCATGACCTTGAACTATGAAATATCCGAAAAAATTTAAAAAACGGTAGTTTTTTTAATGTTTCATCGACAATTTTTACTGAACTAAATATAGTCAATTATACAGTGATTATAAAAGACTGTGGAAACAATGATTCGGTGTCATTTTTGAAACATTTAGTAAATTACATCATGAGTTATCCAGGAGAGCAATTTTTATACTATCAATTATTAAACTATTTCTGCACGTGTCTTCTTTAGTACTTCCGTGATAATCATTATAATATCGCGTAGTGTTATTTGTACAATTAATTCAATCAATACTTGTTCTTTGTGGTTCTTATAAAATACTTCTTATATCGATCCAGACTACTTTTTATTTCTGCGTGACAACGCCATAAATTGCCACCTATGATCGTCTACATGTGTCAGCGGCGCGTCACAGGTTCTTGCAAAAACGTGAGTTGAGATTCAATAGACCTCTTTTTTCTGATTTTACATCTTGTTTGGTCAGTGTACAACCATCCTCATTCTTTGTACTGTATGTGTAGTATAAATCGAAAAAAAAACCTCTGATTATAATTTGAAAAGTTCGTAGCAATATTATTAAGCGTTAAAATAAATTTGATCTTTCCCAGATTTCTGAAGTTTATAGTAGTAAAAGTTATATTTAACAAGTTTTATTATTAATTAGAAGTATTTTTACTATAAATTGAATATTTCTGTAATACAAATTTAATGTTGCAATATTCATACAGACAAAAATCGTTATGGCTTAATCTCTCTAAAAAAAAAAAAAAAAACAATAAACACAGAAAAAAAAAACTAAAATTACAATTAATTGAGTAATATCTATGTATAACAACTGAAATCAATTGATTTTCACTGAAAAAAAAAAATAAAAAAAAAAATATATGAAAGAGATTCTCATAGCTGTATCCATAAGGGTAATACATATATACAGCACTTTCTCAAAAAACTAATTAATTCTTGGAAAATCTCTCTAAGAATTTATTAGAATCTATCAAATTTTATAAGGTAGGTTGATAAACAATAAAACGTCCTACTATATTTAAGCTCTTTCAGTTCAATGTACTGTCGTTATCGCATATGTAAAATAGATGAAGTGAAAAAGCAATATATTAAAATCATTAATAAGTATATCAAGACTGTTCTTTGCTACGTTCCAAAAAATTAGCTTAGAAAACGAAGATCTGAAAGATTGTTGTATACGTTTTAAGGCTTTGCAACTTTCTTCGATCATTTATTTTTGAAATCGAAAGAAACTGTGGAATACGGAAATCTGACATGACCAGGAATATTTCATACATACATTATGACTTATCCTAAAAGAATGGGTTAAGTAAGCTTTTTAAGCTCTAACAAGTTACCTTTTATGCTAGAGTTTGAAAAGTTAAGTATCGAAAATCATTAATGAAAAAGCGGTTTTTAAATTTTATTCCCGATTATGTTTTATGAAATAAATGTATTGAAGCAGATATCAATGTCAGTGATCAAAGTCAAGATTTGAATGAGTTTTGACTTAGGTCAGAGCAATAATGTATGAAATATCCGAGAAAAATATTAAAAACTGTGTTTTTTTCAATTTTTTATTGATAATATGATTTAAACTATAAAACAATTTAGGTGATATTATATGATGATCGAAAGAGACTGCAAAGAGTAAGAGTTGACACGATTTCAGACACATTTTAGTACAGTATATTTTGATTTATCCGGAAAAAATAACATATTATGTTATTTTTTTAACTTTTCAGCGCCAATATCTTTTGAACTAATAAATCGATTTTGACGTTTGAGGTAGCAATCGGATTTTTTTCTTGAATTCTACAGCTGATACAAATTTGGAATCGATCGAGTCAGCCGTTTCGAAGATATTTGGAAAAAACCGTTTTTAACCATTTCTTTCTCCAACGATATCTCTCGAACAAATTAACCGATTGAAATGGTTACGGCGGCGATCGACGCGTTTTATTCAGTTCTAGAGCTGATTAGATTTTGAAGTCGATCGTTCAAGTCGTTTTTGAGAAATCACTAAAAAACTAAAAAAAAAAATTTTTTTTTTTTCGTAATTCGCCAATATTTTCGAGTCTACTTGATGAAATGATCTGAAATTTCCAGGAAAGTTGACGGCCAACGAGCTCTTTCGATTGCCACCTTAAACATCCAAATCGGTTCATCAGTTAAAAAGTTACAAAGAGTTTACACACACACACACACACACACACACACACACACACACACACACACACACACACACACACACACACATTCCTAGGACCTCAAAACGTCGACATCTGATGAAAACTCGATTTTCGAAAATCGGGGTGAAAACAATAACTTCCTGAATTTTTGAAAATTTACAATGTTCTTAGCGGGAAGTTAAAAATCGGTCTATCAGTTGACCCTGCGGGCCAACACCAAAACTTCCCGCTGTTTTCGTGCTCCTAGAGCTCGAAAAAATGATCGTGAATACATTTTCGAGCTCTTCGAGCTTGGAAATACTTTTGTATGCCGTTTTTTTCGAAAAAAAACCGTTTTTTAGAACTTCTTTCTCCCATGATATCTCGCGAACGAATTGACCGATTGAGACGATTGAGGTGGCAATCGACGTATTTTATCGAGTTCTAAAGCCGATCAGATTTTGGAATGGATTTATCTGGTCGTTTCTGAGATATTTCAAAAAAACTGAAAAAAATTTTTATTTTAATTTCTTTCGACAACGGTTTCTCTTGAACGAATGAACCGACTTTGGTGGTTGAGGTGGCATTCGACGAGGCTTATAAAGCTCTAAAGTCGAGTCGATTTTGGAATCAATCCATCGAGCACAGTAAAAGTTATCCAAAAAAAACATTTTTGAAAAAATTTTATTTTTGGAATATCTCTGAACGAGCCCTACCGATCAAGCTCAATTTTTCACAGCTTCAAGATATTGACGTATATACATGCATACATACACTCAGACATCATCTTGAAATTAGTCAGAATAGCTTCCTAGGACCTCAAAACGTCGACATCGGATGAAAATTCAATTTTCGGAAATCGGACCGAAACCAATAACTTCCCGAATTTCTGAAAATCTTCAATTTTCTTAGCGGAAAGTTAAAAAATTTAGAATTCTGAAAAACAGTCAAACCTGTGGGCTGGTCTCCAAATTTTCCGCTGTTTATAAACTCTTTGAACTCAAAGACATTATTATAAATACATTTCCGAGTTCTTTGAGCTCGAAAAAAGGTATGTCTTGCCTTGGACTATGAAAATTTTAAAAATTAAAACACATACAAAACGTTTAGTTTTAAATTTTTGTGTACGATTATTCTTAAGGCATCACATATATATTCCAACAAGAATAAATGTAAATACAATCAATATAGAATAAAAGGAGTTTTTAATTTAATCATAACTCTATGATATGAAATATCCGAAAAATCTTCAAAGAACAGTAATTTTTGTCGGTTTTTGCTGGCGATATCTTTTAGGAGAACGAAACCAGAACAATAAATTATGCAGTTATCAAAAGAGATCGTGAAAATAAAAATCCGGTATACTTTTCAAAATGTTTAGAACACAACATTATGAGATCTCTGGGGCAGATGAGTCATTGTTATTTTTGTAATCTTTTGGCATCGTGATATCTCTTACAAATCAACCGATTCCGCTGTTTAATACAGCAATTGACGTGTTTTATCATGTTCTAGTCCTGAAATAATTTTGAAATTGATCGTTTTTCAGTCTTCTTGAAGATATTTAAGGACAAATAATTAATGACATTTCTTTCACCGACGATTCTCTTGAACAAATTGACCAATAAAGATGGTTCCCACAGCAATCTTTGCTTTTTATTTAGTTCAAGAGCAGATTAGAATTAAAAGCCGATCGATTTATTCCCTTTGAAGATCTTCCAAAGAAAACGTTTATTACCATTTCTTTCTCCAACGATACTTCTCGAATAAATCAACTAAGTTCAATATTCGATGCGGAAATCGACGCGTTTCATTGAGTTATAGAGCCACTTAGATTTCTTATTGGATTGGTTTCATGTTTTCGCTGATATTTTACAAAAACCGTTTTTTACAATTTCTTCCTCCAACTATATTTCTTGAACCAACTAAACGATTGAAATGGTTCTTGCGACAATCAAAGCGTGTTATTATTAAGTTTTCAATCTGATTGAATTTTAAAACTGATTGGTTGAGTGGTTTTAGAAATAATTGAAAATAATGTTTTTTGCAATTTTTTGATTTTTTCCAACGATATCTTTCTGAAAACGACATCACTGAAAATATTCAGAATGGCTTCCTAAGACCTTGAAACGTTGACATTCTGTCAAAAGTCAATTCTCGAAAATCAAATCAGAAACAACAGTTTCACTATTTTTTAAAATTTCTACGTTTTTCAACGCAAAGTCAAGAGAAACGTTCGTTATACATTTATAACGTGTTTTAAAATAAATCAATACTCCGGACTTCAAAGTTGAGAAAATAACGAGTTACAAAAATATTTGAACACTTTTACTTTAAATGTTTAGTGAATCATTACAAAAAAATCTATACTTAAATGTTTGGTAATCATTTTTTAAGTCATGTTGGCGCTATCTTGTTCTGAGTATTTAATGGCAATATACACATTTCATGAATCGTTTACTTTGGACAACTTATATGTACGTTTATTTGCACACATTACGATAAGGCTAAGTTTACTAAAATTGTTCATTATTCTGTAAAAAGTCAATGATGATCATGACGTTCTTCGTATAAAACCAGTTGATGTTGACAAGACAAATGAAAGTCAACTCGGTTGTATCTGCACTTTGCTTAAAAAATTTTCTAATAAAAACTTGTTGAGCTAATCAGAAGGATTAAAGATATAGCACCCAGTGAATTTCTTACAATTTCAGTTCAAAAAGTCATATAAATATTATATATGTATATATTAGGGTGCTTCGTTTGGAACGAAGATTTTTAACTTACCGCTAAAGAAAATCAAAGATTTTCGATAAATTCGGGGTTATTGTTTTCACCCCGATTTGCGAAAATCGAGTTTTCATCAGATGTCGGCGTTTCGAGGTCCTAGGAAGTTATTCTGAATATTTTCAGAATGATGTCCAAGGGTGTGTGTGTGTGTGTGTGTGTGTGTGTGTGTGTGTATGTATGTATGTATGTATGTATGTAAACTCTTTATAAATTTTTGACTAATTTCTCGATTTGAATGGTTTTGGGAGCAATCGAAAGAGCTTGCTAGCCATCAATTTTCCTGTAAATTTTACATCAGTCGGTTTAGTATAAAATTTTATTTTTTTAGTTTTTTCAAATTTCTAAAAAATGGCTCGATCGATCAAATTCAAAATCTAGTCAGCTCTAAAACTTGATAAAACGCGTCGAATGCTACAAGAGCTGTCTCAATCGCATAATTCGTTCGAGAGATATCGTGGGAGTAAGAATTGCTAAGAAACGGTTTTTTCTAGGTAACTTCGAAACGATTGAGCTGATCGACTTCAAAACCGAATCAGCTTTAGAACTAAACATAACACGTCGATTGTCACATTGAACGTCAAAATCGGTTGATAAGTCCAAAAGATATTGGCGTTGTAAAGCTTAAAGAATAACATTTTGTGTTATCTTTCCCTGACAAATCATCATATAATTTGCTAAAATGTATTCTAAATCATGCTAACTCTGTGTGTTTATGGTCTCTTTGGATCATTACATATGTAATGTAACTTGTTATTCGGTTCAAATCATATAATCCACAAAAATATTGAAAAAACACCGTTTTTAATATTTTTTCCAGATATTTTATATATTAACGCTGTGATCTGAATCAAAAGTTATTTCAATCTCTATTTTGATCACTTACATTGATTTCTGACGGAATAAGTTTTCAAACTGTAACATAAAACGTAACTTGTTATAACTTGAGAAGCTCATAACAAACAATCGCAGGCAAGAGTATTTTTGAGCTCGAAGTCGAAAATATAATAACACCCATTGAGCTCGAAAACAGCGGGAAGTTTTGGGTCAAAGAAAGAAGAATTCGGCCACTGGAGAATTTTTTGAAATTTCAAAAAAGTCAATTTTTTCAATAATTTTAAAAATTTGTATCTCAGCTTCTATATTACTTATAGAGACTTTTCCGGCGGCATTTTTCTCTGTGTACACTCTACTTTTAAGAAAAAATAGATTTTTGCTCTGAACTAATATCCGGCTTAGTTGGAAGCTTCCAACTGAACCACTGATTTAGCAAAATTTTCCCTTTTTTTAAAATCCTCTCATATCTATAGTTTTCAGAGTAGAAGGATAAATAACAGCTGATATTTTTTGTGTAGGTGTCTTCTGTTGATGTCTACTATAATTTCCCTTCATTGCTCCGATTTTGTTTATATACGACCACCCAAAGCCGATCAATTTTTCGAAAATCGCTATTTTCAGATAGCTATTATTTTTTTCTCGGAACTTCGATTTGTTTCAAATTTTCAGGAAAATTGATTTGTTATATCCCTAAAAAGCCCTGAAAATTTTAACTTTGGTATCGAGCTTGGATCCAAGTTATAAATTTTCAAACATCACGAAAAAAGTGGGGGGGGGGGCTTGTCGTAGAATGTCCTTGATGACATTGAAGTAATTATAATGAATTAATTTTCTTTATCAAAAATTAAAGCAAGGATGATTTGTAATTATTTATTTAGTTTGATTAACATTTTTTTCTTGTCATTTTCAAGAAATTAATGCAAACAGTGATCCGGTAACTTGCGATGCTGTTGAGCATTGAATAATCAAGACCAATCGTCAGATATTCTATGTTCTTAAACGGCAAAACTTAGAAAATAATCAGAAAATATTTCAAATTGAAATTAAGGGCTGAAATTTCGAGGGTATTCTTTTTCAATATTTACAACGATATTTTGCTTGGAGAGTGTAAAAAAACCAGCGGAAATGAGTCAATCGAATGTGTACATATATCTATTCATACGGGTTTGTATTTACGTAAGTGTGAAATAACGGCTCTTGTAATCACAATCGCACCTCTTATTTTTTAAGATCACGATGGAATTTTATACACTCGTTTTTGATGAATATCATGATCAACTATTTTGATGAATATCAATATAAAAATAAAAAAGATATTAATAAAATAATTTGGATTTTAGTTTTCTTTACCATTTTTTTAAATCTGAAAACAACGTTATCTAGAATGTGCTTCCCAGATAAAATGAACTTTGATTCTCAGTTGTAATTTTTTTAATTTTAATTGTTTTCTAGTATATAGCCGTAGTAACGGCCTTTTACACTTTTTGCCTTTATATCGCAACTGCTTTACTTCTCTTTCTGCCTTCATTGTGCGGCTATGGCCCGACTTGTGCTTATACTGTACTGCATCATTACCGTGATGCCCTACAACCTCCCTTGTGCAATGGAGGTGTAGTGGCGTAGGGAAACCACAAAGAAAACCTAGCCAGTACAGTTTCGGTTTGGGTGAAGCTCCAGTGATCGATAAAATTCCCATTTTACCGATCACTGGATCTTCATCCCGCGCCTAACGGTCAGAGACCTTCGTTCGAACCCAACGCGTGGCTAAACGGTCACCCAGCCAAGTAGTGGCCACGCTCAATGCTACTTAACTTCGGTGATCGCCCGAGCCACGCGCGTGCCGAGCGGCTGCCTCAGCCGCTTTGATTCTCAGTTGTAATTTTTGTCACAATATTTCGTTCAATTGTCATTGGGTTGAAAATTACCTATTACATTTTTGATAAATAACAAACATGTCATAATTATAATTCTTAAAATTATCAATCAATTGAAATGGACTTTTATCGACACATTGTTGTGGTCGATATCTAGATAGTTTTGAAGAATAACCCTACTAAAATTTTTCATAAGAACCTGACAAAGTCCTTATCAGGTTAACCTTATTTCAAATAAGGTCCAGATCAGGATATCCTGACGAGGAACTGATATGGATGTAATGTTTGAGACCCATGAGGTCCTTATCAGGATTGCCTTATCAGGCCCTTACCAGGATATCCTCATCGAATCCTTATCAGAATTACCTTCTCAGATCCTTACCAAGATTTCCTCATCAAATCCTTATCAGGGTTGCCTTCCCGAGTCAAAATTAAAAAGGTGATTTGAGCCTCCAAATCCTACATGAGGGTAAGGAGGTTCAAATCATCATTTTAGAATATGAAGATCCATGCATTAAAAAAGTAATTTGAACCTAAACGTGGTAACTTTGTCCGCTTTTACCAAGTTTAGGTTCAAATCTTTTTTTTAAAAAGGTAAAATAAGCCTCCAGAGCCTAAATTTATAGATCGAGTAAGACTCTCATCGGATCGCGTACAATTGGTAAAGAAACAAAAGGAAAAGGGGGCCACTAATTAGAAATGGCTGCCATGATCGAAAAAAATTTGAAATTTAAAAATTCCAAAAATAATTTTTTAGCAATAAATGTTTTGTTGTAAGTTAAAAAATAACAAAATTCAAAATATTAATAATAATAGCTAAGCTTATATGAGTAGGCGTTCGAATAGAATAGTACTATGTCATTCGACATTCGAATTGAATAATTAGAGCTTTTGACTTATTAGTATCTGATCAATTAATTATTTTATGTCAACAATAAATACAAACGAAGTACTGGCAAACGGAAACTGCCGAAGATTTTGAAAAAAACTGCTGAAAAATAATCTGCTGCCGCCGGGATTTGAAACAACGACCTTACGAATATGAAGCACAACCACTGCCGCACTGCTACTCGGACGCTCACAATCAGTTGGAAATATCTTTATGTAGAACAATAATATCATGCTAAAGAATTGAGCTCATTTGAAGTTATAGATTAAAAGTATGGTAGGCCATGGAGGGTTAAAATACCATTTTAAAAAGGTGATTAAGTCCTCCATGCGCTTCGTTTAGGACATCGAGGACTTGAATAGCATTTTAAAATAAATAGTAGGCCATGGAAGATTAAAATACCATTTTAAAAAGGTGTTTTACTCCTTCATACGTTACTTTTAGGACATCGAGGACTTAACTAACATATTACATTCAGCGGCAAGTGCAACATCAAAAGAACTAAGGCTTTGGAGGCTCAAACTACTGTTTTAATTTTGACTCGGGTTATTAGTAATTATTCTTAAAAAATTATTAAATTGCAAAAAAAAAAAAATAAGAAATTTTTAATTCGATCCGGAATGTTATCTATTGTATTAAGAGCATTAATTAGAAGGAGTAAACATGTTTTTTATTGATGAAAAAATCCTGATGACTGCTGGGCTCGAACCTGCATCCTTCCGATTCAAAGTCCTTGATGCTATCCACTGCGCTGAGATACATATGTGATCTTGTAAGTGTAAATATTATATTCATTATGATGTCAAAGAATAACTAATAACGAAGTAAAAAATTCGTGCTGCAATGATTGACGTTATTTTTATATAATATTCTTTTGTACTTTGTTTAATTTTTAGCCTGTAAATGGAATATTTAAAGGGATTGGATAACTTTTTTTTGAATAAGGATACCTTGATGAGGCCCTGACAAAAAAAAAATCAAAAACTTAATTAAAACAAAAAAAAAAAGGAAATTTAACAAAATGGCACAGTTTTAAAAAAAAATTTCGTGCGAAAATTTGATGATTTTCGGTCCACTAAAATTACATATTTGATATGATTGGAAAACTGAAGGTTCATGGTACGAAGAAACATTTATAAAAAAAGCTGCAACTGGAATCGAATCGATCGAATGATTTCTCTTCGAATTATAACTGCAGTAAATTTTAAAAATGTAGTTTCAACACAGAAAAAACAGTTGAATCAAAAACTTGAATCATGGAAAATATTCTTGATTCAAGAAATTTTTTTGATCGATTCGGAAAATAAAAATTTACTTGCACCAAGTAAACAATTATCTTTAAATTTTTATCTTGAATCAAAATTTTTTTTCTCACGTCAACATATTTTTACGCTTAAATCAAAAAATTTTCACTTGTTTCAAGAGTTTGTATTTCTTAACCTTTCGTTACTCGCGCTATGAGCGTGACGCCGCGTTTTTGACTAAAATTGCAATAAAAATTACTGTATGGGTATTTGTGACTTTATACGTAACCAATTCTCTTTTTTAAATCTATATTTTTGTTAAATAGGATTATAATTGATAAATATATATTTTAAATATAAATAAAGTATATTTATGTATTACAAGAATGTGAAAAAACGGCTCAGTGCTCATTATGCGAGTTAAATCGTCGATTCAGTTTTTGTGACCACGTTGCCAAACTTACTGTTGTTACTGTAAGAGAGTAGTAAAAATTATACAGTTACCATAGCAAATTTTCCAATATTTTTTCTCTGTGTGGGCTTAGCGTCACGAGCACAGCGAGTAATACTTAAAATCACTAGATGGATACAATAGTTTATGTAATGAATGCACAAAGAAAAACGCTAATAAATGTCTAAAGCCAGCGTCATGCAGTCGAAGTTATACAAATAATTAACTTTATTATTATTAAAAAAGATTTATATTTTATGGAATTGGATAATTTGTTTAATACTATTCACTTAACAAAATTTAACTCAATAAATAAAACGTCAACTTTGGTGTTATGTCGTATCATTTAATAGAGATATGTAAGGTTATAAAATTCACCTGACGTTACATTGATCTACACAAGCGTGTGCTGATTAATTAAATGCGTGTATGCAGTCTAGAGATATTGGTCATGTTAATAAGCTAGCTAAATTCATAGTGACGTCATAAAAGAGGGCGGTAATAGATTCATTAGTGGCTTGAATCATTCAGTAGGGATATACTCCGCCCATTTTACTAAAATTTCATGATTTAATATAAAAAGTAGTGATTTAATATACATTCAATCACACTTTTGACCAATCAGAAAGGATTGTATTTTAATATAAAACCTTATAAGACTGACTTTAGCTAGTTGGCGGTGTACTTTTCAGGCATGAGTTACATACAATAATTTATTAAACTCGAGCAAATAGTTGTATCTGCACAGAAAGATAGAAAATAATCTCTTAAATCATTGAGTTTTCTTCTTACAAGGCATTATACTACTTAAAATTTTCATTTCAATATATGTTGATTGTAAAAATTTAATAATTTTATTAAAAATGTTTTTCTTAATCGAAGAAATTAGGATTTAGTAGTGAAAAATATACTTTTTCGTTTTTTTTTTTTTTAATTGTGTAAATAAATTTCGAATTCATCCTGTTGATACAATTATTCTTTAAGTAAAATATATAGTTAAAACTGCAATAATTTCTATTGATACACGGTGAAAAATGTTGACTCAAAACCTACCAATTTTTATCATGCTACAGCATAATAATTTGTCATAAAGAGCATAATAATTTTTTGGATGCTTTCCTTCCTGTTTCAAGTTTGGTCGACAGCATAATAAAAGTTAGTAGGTTTTGATCCAAAATTTTTCTCCGTGTATACTACTTTAAAAAATACTGCTTCCACACAAGATATATATATTTTTTTTCTTAGTGCATTTCATAAAATTTACTCGAATTATAGGAAATACATTTAAATCAACAAATGTTAAAGAAATTGTTCATTAAGTAAACACATTTAATTGGATTTATGAATAATTTTTTCTAACGTGAGTTGAAGCAGTTGTTGCTACTTTTTGATTAAATGATTCTGTTAAATTCAAATTTTGGTGTTCGAATGAGAAATATTTTTTTATTTCGAGAGATTTCGACTGACGTTTTTTTGTAAATTTTTTAAACCATAAAAATCAAGAAATCCCGAGTCGAAATATTAGACGTAAGTTGAACGTTCTTAACGTTTTAAACGTAAATTGAACGTTTTTAACGTTTTCAACGTAAATTGAACGTTTCGGACATTAAAAACTCAATCTGACAGCTTTCAACTTATTCAAAACGTAGATTGGAGTATCATAAATCGAAAACGTAACTAAAACCTATTTAGACTTACAATAAGAAAACATAAGCATTCAAAAAAATTTTTTTCATCGATTTTGTACTCTTGGATTATAATCACGTCAATTCTTTAAAATTTTGTCGTCCGCTTTTCTGGCTCTTAAATAAAAAATTCGTATTTTGAAAAAAAAAAATTTTTTTTTGTTCCATACTTCTATCTTTAACACTATTATATCTTTTCATATATTATGATATCAAGGTTATGAAAATTGTGATTACAAATATTGAAATAAATTAATTAATGTTATCATTAAACTAAAATCATAACTCATGAAATTACCAATTTTTTACGAACCAAAATACAAAAAAATCGTTCAATTTACTTTCAAACCGTTAAAAACGTCCAATTTACGTTTAAAACGTTGAAAAAGTTCAATTTACGTTTAAAATGTTAAGAACGTTTAACTTACGTCTGATATTTCGACTCGGGATCCTAAATAATAAGATGAATTATAAAGAGATGATATTAAATCATACTCTATTGTAATGGTACTTGTTAACATACTTTATATTTTCATCATTCACTTTTTGAATAAACGAAAGATTTACTTTTGTTAAAAAGAGACAAACAGTTTTAAATAAATCTTATTGGTGGAGCATAAAAAAATGCCATGAAATATTATAAGAATGAAATAACGTTTTACTATATTGTAATTGATGAAAAAAAAAATAAAAATAAAAATAATTAGTTTCAACCATTTACTTTGTTCTCAAAATATTGATTAATTTTATTTATTTGAATGGATCGATCAAATATCTTAAACTAATACATTTTTTTTTGTGCATGAACACCCATTAAAGTTGCTTTCTCATACATTTCCTTTGCTAGTCACATTTCTATACAGTTGTTAGTTTCAGATCTATTCGTAAACTAAGTTTAATTTTTTCTTTGATACGCTTGTCTAACTGAGCAAACTACAATGAAAAGAGATAGGTAACCACGGTTAGACTACCGAATGAAACCGAGTGCGAATGAAGACCTTCAAGGCCATACCTTGAGATGAGATTCGTGACGAATTCAAACTTTTACTACATATAGAAGAATTAGATACGGATGATCACCGTGAATTTTCAAGTTATGTTACTTGGTCATAAGCTATCATACATTTTCAGCTATACTATTTTATGATTCAAAAATACTTACATTTGAAATTTAGTATTAACTCTAGTTTATTCCACATCATAGAGGAATTTAAAAAAAAAACTATTTATATTTTATATTTAATTTTATTATTTTCATTTTGTTTTTTTATTGGTATTATTTAAAATAAATTATGATTCATGAGTAAATGATGATAGGTAATATTTGTAAACAATGACAAAAATTGTAGAAGACATAGAACGGGCACGTGTGAGGAACGCGCGAATAAGAACGAATGGGTGGGCCGGTCGAAATACGAAACCTGTTTCGGCCTGTCTTTAAGAATCCTTGAGAGAAATAGAAGCCGAGGGACTTTCGTGATATCTTTACCGCTCGGTGAAGCACAAAGACGCCGGTAGGCACCTGCTCCTTATGCAGATAAGGCTGAGAGACTGTTGCCTGGGTCAGCAAGGTGAGGGTTAAGGTCATTTCTCTCTCTCTCAGCCATTAGTAAGAAAGAGAAAATGGAATACGGAAAGAAAGAAAGATAGAGACAGAGTTGCCACTCAGGTAGTTATAGTGAATTGAGACGTTTCTGTGTCGGCGTCACCTCCCACGCGACTAAAGAAATACCCTTGTAAAAATTTTGTCCATCATCATTTGAGCATATACAACCTTCGTAAAAAATAAAGAACTTGTAAATACTGTTATAAACTTTTATTTTTTATGTACACTTTTTCTCTATATCAAGTTATAGAAATTTTTTTCAAGATGTTTGAACCATCATCACAGTAATAAAATTAAAGTAATGTATCAAAATGCTGAAGGACAATAGTTTTTTGGTTGAATATTTAGAAAAATTTGGCTACTTGCCGTTAGTCGTAAAATGTTGCCGCCAGTAATGTAATCAACGAATCTTTATTAGTTTGTCGAGCAAAAACTGTATTTGATATTTTTTATAAAACTGAATATGTGTTTTAGTTTTTAGTACATCAGAGTTCCTTACAATTTATTATGCATTTGTCAAACTGCATCAGTTATTAATTATAACTGTAATCAGTTTTACTACCTTGCTAATTAATCTGATTGATTAACTTTCTTTTATTGTTGCTTACAGGATGTCGAGAAACTGCATTCATTTATGCTATAACGAGTGCTGCTGTTACTCATAGTATTGCAAGAGCATGCAGCGAAGGTAGTATACAATCGTGCTCGTGTGACTACACTCATCAGTCGAGAGCTCCACCTCAAGCGCGTGACTGGGAATGGGGTGGTTGCTCCGATAATATTGGATATGGATTCAAGTTTTCTCGAGAATTTGTAGATACTGGTGAAAGAGGACGAAATTTAAGAGAAAAAATGAATTTGCACAATAATGAAGCCGGAAGAGCTGTAAGCATACAAACTTTCTCTAAATTTTCTTGTAATTCACTGAATCCAAAACAAAATGATTTTTATATATCTTATTATTGTCACGAGAGACCTTAAATTTTAAAAATTAAATTTACAAGACTGACTTATAATACCGTAGTTTTAAGAATTCGTAAGACACTTATTAAGGAAATTTTGAAAAAAATAGTAGAATCAATCCAAACACATATAAGAGATTGGAAAAAAATTTATATATACATAAATATAAACTCAGTTGAATCAAAATAAATTATTTTTCTTAAATCAAATTCTTACCCATGAAAGAATATTTTTATAGAATTTAATAAAATTTCATAAAATTTTATAGAATTTTATACCAAAAATGGCCTGGTAAGAATTAAAAAAATGTCATATAATCATGAACATCAATTTTTTTAAATGCATAAAATTTTATGGAATTCAACCGACAGTAACTATTTTAATATCAAAATATTAAATCGCGAAAAAAAAAAAACATTTGAACTCGATCTTATATATTAATCTAATGAATGAGAACATTACAGAGACACATTAAGTATGTTTTTTATTGATGAAAAAATTCCGGTAACTGCTGGGCTCAAACCTCGATCCTTTCGATTCTTGCTGCTATTCACTGCGCTGACCCACACAGAAAAAAAAGATTACTTGAAGTAAGGAATTTACGTTCTTTTGAACTTTTTTCATGATTCAAGCTCACGTTTTGTATTTGATTAAAAATACAAAAATATTTGGATTTAAAAACTAATTTGTCCTTTGAATGAATAACTTTCAATTTAAGAGCATAATTTTTCAGCTTGAAAATCTTTTGTTTTTGTTCAAAAATAGATTGAGACTTATCTTAAGTATTTTTTTCCTTCGATTGAAATAGTTTCATTTTTATCTCAAGTATTTTTTTTTTTTTTGCTTAAGATAATTTAATTTTTCATAAAAAAAAACGAGTCTCGAAAATATATTAATATTTAATATATTTTAGTAACAAATACTGATGGAAACTCTGTTGGAAATTTTTCAGACTTTTCTCTGAGAAACACTAAAGAAGTCTTTAGAACTTTGAAAAAATCTTTAGAACTTGAGAACTGAGTTTTTCAGAGAAAATGCCGAAAAATTTCCATTAGGGAATCAATAAGTGCATTACTTTTAGTATTTATTACTCAATTTATAGTAAAAATCACAAAATAGTAGTTAATACTATATGTTTATCTAAAAATTGCTATATTATTACTTTCATTAATAATTCGTTCGTGTTCTTTATTAATTGAATAGCAAATTTTATAAAAAAAACATTGAATTAACACTAAACGTTTATTAGTAATACATTTAATTATAGAATTTAACGATTTTCACTCTGTTAAAATCTAAAAATTAACTAAAAATATACATTAATAACCCTACAGTATATAAAAATTACGGTCAGTTTAGTAATTTCTGTAAACCAGATGAATAGCGTAGTATTAAGAATTATACAGCAACTAAAAATTACTTAGCCGTTTTGTAATTTTTCCAAAGCAGATCGATAAAATTAAAAGTTAGTAGGGATAGTGTATACGAATATGTATTAAAAGTTCAGAGACCTTTATTCAAAGAAAACAACAGACCGACAGTCTAAGGAAAGGACTCACGAGAGGGAGATCAGGGTTCGAATCTCGGTCAAAACAAGTAATTTTAAAAAAATAAAAGTTAACACGAACATTCACGGAAGGAAAATTCCACTAAAATTTACGATGTTAACATCGTAACCGTGGACTATACTTTCATTAGCATCAATTTTCAAATGTCTTATTTTAAAATTTATAATGTAGGCTACATTTTTTACTATTTAACATCGTAATTGTAACAAAGACTTTTTGGATTAAAAATTATTTCAAAAATTACAATGTTTAAATCGTAAAAAGAATAAAATAAAAATTACAATTCAAAAAATTTGGAAAATCCAAAAGTGCACGACTCATAATGCTCATTTATTATGAGATAATGAAATAATAAAAAAATGGCGGGAAGCACGAATAAATTTAAAATATATGCAATATTCTTTCATTAAAATTTGTTATGTTTTTTTTTTTTTTTTTTTTATTATATTAGTATTTTTTTTATAATTATAAAAGAACTTACTCAAAATATCTCGATTAATAACAAACAAAAAATATATGTAAATAAAAAAAAAATTGAATTGAAAAAATTCAGGCTTACTAATTAGCAATAATACAAAAAAAAAAACAGCTATATATTTATATATATATGGGGCATTCCATGCCAAATCAACCACTTTCGAACCCGACCCCTTTAGATTGGGCTTAAAGTTTTTTCTCTTTTTCTACCCGATCAAAAACATTTCTCATAATTTTTTCAAATTTTTTCACCCAACCAAAAAAAAGTTATAAATTTTTGAAAAAAATGGCTTTTTTTATTTTAAATACACAGAAAAAAAGATTGACTTGGCTCAAGATAATTTTTGCCTTCATTTTTCCATTCTTGGGCTGAGTAATTGGGTTTTTTTAATCCGAGTACATTTTCTTTGACTAATATTATAAAAACATTGTGTCACGAATCATTAAATTTTAATTCAAGTTAAATAATCTTAATTCAAGAATATTTATTTTAAATAAAATTAATTTATTCTAATCAAGTAACAGAAAACTATCAAAACAAGATACTTTTCTGTCTTGGTTGGTGAGTATAGTAAATTGTCACAATATATATCAACATCTCAGACCAAGAACTTTTTTTGCGCGGCAGAAGAACATTTACCCTCAGTTTGAGAAAACTACATTATCGACTCAAGATAATGGTCTATTGGAATGAGAAAATTTTAATTTTGATTAAATAAATTACATTCTTAATTTAATAAAATAACTTTTCTTGAATCATGCAAATATTTTTTCAACCAAAGACATAAAATTACCTCCATTTAATACAAATATCTTCTTAAAAGGATATATTTACTTTCTTTATTGAAGAAATAATATTTTGAATTGATGATTTTTTTTTTGACTTAAATAAAACGTGGTCTCGATTCAAGAAAATAAATGACTCCACTTAAAAATATATATTGTCCTATATTTTTGAGTGAATTTAACCTAGTATAAATATTACAAGTTGTGAAGCAGGAAATTATATGTGTATATTCAGAATATTACAATTCGGCAGTAGAGGGAATAAGAAATAAACTTCCTCAATTAATGATTTATGAACAACTTGAGAAAAATAAATTGGTTTGCTCATGATAGGAATCAAACCCAGACCGATTCGCCATCACGCGAGAGCTTTACCAGTGATGATATCCGATCATTCCCTGAATGTTCGTTTACTTTACCCATATCCAGTAAGCACACTGTACAATGTAGAGTTTACACTACCGCCACTTTAGTATAGTACAGTTAGCTTTCCCAAGAGAATTTTTGCGTTGAGCCGTGAGCGCAGTTGCTGTTGGCTTAAACGTCTACGCTTACTTGCCGCAACACAACAAAATACTTAAACCAAGATATTTTTTACCATTGAGTCTAGTACTTCCGATTCTTGACTCGAATCACAAATCATCTCAATTCAAAATAAATTATTCTTAAAGCGAGAATATTTTACTTTTCGGACAGTTGATATATCGGGGCAAAATATTGATTTTTTTCACTTTAAGAAAATATTTCTTGCTTCAAGAAACATATATTATATCGGCTGAATAAAAGAAAAAAATTATGCCAAGATGACTAAATTTAAGAAAATTTTGTTCTTGAACCAAGAAAATTTTCGTTTTCATTCAAAATTGCAAAATATATTCTTACGGCAAGAAAAAATTTCTTGCGCCAAGATATCCTTTTTTTCTATGTAGCGATAACTTTTTCAAAATTCGACTGATTGGGACTTTTTTTTTTCAAAATTTTTGTTTTTAAATTTACTTTTTGAAAAAAAAATACAAAAAAATTATTGCAACCTAACTTCGTTGTTTTTTTGTAGATTTTTGGAAAAAATCAAAAATTTTTCGATGTTTACCATTGTTGATTTTTGATGTTTTTTTTTTTTATATAAAACTTTGACATTTTCTGCAAATCCTTAAAGTTTTTCAGAGTGATGTTTTTTCGATTTATATTTTTTTTTTCCAATTGAAACCAAAAAACTTTTACAAATAGCCTTATTTCTCATAACACCATGCTTAAAATTTTTGAGAGTGCTCAGAGAGCTTTTAAATTTCGAAAAAAAAAAAAAAAACAATAAATTTAAATGGAAATCATCGAAATAATTTGAATTTTGTTCGAAAAATCGAGTTAAAAAATAGAAGGACCTTCTGAAAAATTTTTTGTATTTTTTTCTGAAAACTACATTCAAAAACGAAGAAAATGAAAAAATAAAGTTTTTGTTTGGTCCATTTTGGGACAGATGTTTGCAATTCAAAAAAATTCCTTCTACACTCATTGTTTTATTGTTAAAAGAATTTTTGTTGAATTGTCAGCATCTGTCCAAAAATGGACCAAATGAAACCTTTTTAACTTCCCGCTAAGAAAATTGACGATTTTCGAAAAATTGGGAAGTTATTGTTTTCACCCCGATTTTCGAAAGTCGAGTTTTCATTAGATGTCGACGTTTTGAGGTCCTAGGAAGCTATTCTGACTATTTTCAGAATGATGTCCGAGTGTATGTATGTGTGTGTGTGTGTGTGTGTGTGTGTGTGTGTGTGTGTGTGTGTGTGTGTGTGTGTGTGTGTGTGTGTGTGTGTGTGTGTGTGCGATTGCTGCAAGAACCGATCAGGACGGTTCTTGCGGCAATCGGAAAAGCTTTACAGAAAAAAATAAACTTTAAACATTACTATTCGAAATTATAACCCGGAACCCGGTTGTCAATATGGGGAATTTTAACATTCAAATAGTAAATTTTATAATACGTGTCGTCTATTTTCTAAGTATCAGTTACGATTTTTAAAGTTCAAATAGTAATTTTTCTTACATAGACAATAAATTTTCATACTTATCCTGTTACTATTCACGTTTTAATCATAAATGAAAAAATTACTATTTAGAATGATGGTATTTACTGATCACTTTATCATTATATTACTTGTCATTCTCAATTTATATACTTTATTTTTTTCCGTGTTGTTGGCCATCAACTTTCCTGAAAATTTCAGATCGATTGATTAATTAGACTCTAAGATATAGAAGAAAAACGAAAAAACAAATTCATTTTTTTTAGTTTTTTGGAAATTTCTTAGAAATGACTTGATCGATTGACTCCAAAATCTTATCAGCTCTAGAACTCAAAAAAATACATCGATTGCTGCCTCAATCGTCTCAATCGGTTAATTTGTTCGAGAGATATCGCGGGAGAAAGAAATGCTAAAAAAAGGTTTTTTCTAAATTTCTCAGAAATGGCTGAACCGATCGATTGTAGAATCTCATCAGCTCTAGAACTCAATAAAACGCGTCGATTGTCACATTGAACGTCAAAATCGGTTGATTAGTTCAAAATATATCGGCGTCGAAAAGTTTAAGAATTAACATCATATATTATTTTTGCTGGATGAATCATCACATAATATACTAAAATGTGTTCAAAATCATAGTAACTCTTCGTCTGTATGGTCTTTTGTAATCACCACATAATGTAATGTAACTCGTTCTTTTGTTTAAATAATATTCTTAACAAAAAAATGAAAAAACACTATTTTTATTATTTTTTTCGGAAATTTTATATATTTACGCTTTGATCTGAGTTAAAACTCATTTAAAGCTTTATTTTGATCACTAATATTGATTTCATCCTGAATACATTTACGTCATTATACATAATTGTAAATAAAAATTTTCAAAACGTTTGTTCATTAATTACTTTACACTGAAAAAAAAACCTACGATTTTTAATCGCTAGCTACTAAAGAAAATGATCGCTAGCAGCTAGCGATGATTTTTAAGTCGGTGTAAGTGCTTATATTTTTCACACCGTTCGGTGTTATCAGCTCTTACCTCATACATCGTCCGATCATGAGATCTGTATATTAGTTGAAAATTACTCCATTACTGTTTTGATTATTAAAATGAATATATATATTAAACACTCACACCGACTCAAAAGTACACCGTGCTAGCTACTAGCGAAAAAATTGTTAGCAGCTAGCGAAAAAATCGCTCCGGCTAGCGATTTTTAATCGCTGCCTGCTAACGAAAAAAACGCTGGCGGCTAGCAAAAAAATTGCTTTCAGCAAGCGATTTTTAATCGCTACCTGCTAGCGAAAAAATCGCTAACTGCTAACGAAATAATCGCTAGCTGCTAGCGATTATTTTCTTTAGCAGCTAGCGATTATTTTTTTCAGTGTAGATTCTTATATTATCAAACTTTAACCTAAAACGTAACTTATTCGAGCTTAAAAAGCCTATCAAAAAATACCGGATTCAAAAGCATTTTTGAGCTCGATGAGCTTGAAAAAGTATTCATAATGATGTTTTCGAGGTCCCTAAGCTCGAAAACAGCGGGAAGTTTTGGGACTGGCCCGCAGGGCCAACAGTTGCCTAGATTTTTTTTCTTGACTTAAAGTAGTTTGACTCTCAGCTCAAGTATTTTTAACTTCCCGCTAAGAAAATTGTAAATTTTCAAAAATTAGGGAAGTTATTGGTTTCGGTCCGATTTACGAAAATCGAATTTTCATCAGATGTCGACGTTTTGAGGTCCTAGGAAGCTATTCTGACTAATTTCAAGATGATGTCCGAGTGTATGCATGTATGTGTGTACGTACGTACGTAAGTATGTAAATACCTGTATCTTTTGAACGGATAAACCGATTTTGAACTTTAAGGTGTCATTCGACGCAGATTGTCAATATCTTGAAGCTGTGAAAAATTAAGCTTGATCGGTAGGGCTGGTTCAGAGATATTCCAAAAATAAAAGTTTTTTAAAAATGTTTTTTTTTGATAACTTTTAATGTGCTCGATGGATTGATTCCAAAATGGACTGGGCTCTAGAGCTTTAGAAGCCGCGTCGAATGCCACCTCAACTATCAAAATCGGTTCATTCGTTCAAGAGAAAGCGTTGTCGAAAGAATTAAAAAAATTTTTTTTTTTTATTTTTTTTTAAATATCTAAAGAACGACTCGATAAATCGAATTTAAAATTCGATCAGCTTTAGAACTTGATAAAATGCGTCGATTGCCACCTCAACCGTCTCAATCGGTTTATTCGTTTGAGAGATATCGTTGGAGAAAAAATGGTAAAAACTATTTTTTTCGAACAGCACGGCATACAAAAGTATTTTCGAGCTCGAAGAGCTCAAAAATGTATTCACGACAAAGTTTTCGAACTCAAGGAGATCGAAAACATCGGGAAGTTTTAGGGCTGGCCCGCAGGGTCAACCGATAGACAGATTTTTTTCTTGGTTTTTCAAGAAATAATTTTTTTCGTTTAAAAAAATTACTCAACTCCTTGTACCTATACAACTCAGTAACCACTCGAAGTTAAAAATTAATATTCTACGTCGGTGGAAAAGAAATCTTTATTTTTTCTCCTTGATAGCCATTCTGAACTGCAAATTGACGTCAAACGGAAGTTCCAACTTGCTGTAAATCTATATATAGCTGAATTTGGACATCAAAATAACTGTAAGAATTGAAGTGCAATCAAAAATGGTATACGCCGAATAATTTTCGATTTTTTCCAAAAATCTAAAAAAAAACAATGAAGATAGATTGCAATAATTTTTTTTGGAAAAGTACATTCAAAAACAAAAATTGTGAAACAAAAAAACGTCCTAATCGGTCGAATTTTGAAAAAGTTTTAGATATTTAAAATAAAAAAAGCCATTTTTTAAAAAAATTTATAACTTTTTATTGGTTGGGTGAAAAAATTATGAGAAACGTTTTTGATGGGGTAGAAAAAGAGAAAAAATTTTCAGCCAAATATAATAGGGTCGGGTTCAAAAGTGCCCGAGTGAAAACATAAAATAGCCGCATCACCACTGCAGCAGCGCCGCACAGGATCTCAATGCCCGCAACACTGCCGCAGCAATAAATTTGCAACAAAATAATAAAATTCTAATATCTGTAACACCGCCACAACACCGCTGCAACAAGTTTATGATGAAATAAAATTATGATTGCCGCAACACCGCCGCACCACAGCCGCAACATTTGACAAACGAATCGTATATATTTTATTATTTTTGAAATAATTTTCTAAATCGCATACCATCACTGGTTTCAAAAATAATGTATTCTTTCAATCTTATATAGTACAAGTAAACTTTGTAGTCACTGTCGGTAGTGTAGCCTAGTCGTTAAAGCGTCGGTCTTTCGTTCGTACGGTCCCGGGTTCGAATCTCACCAAAGCGTGTGCGGTCCGTTGATAATTCTAGCGTTTTTTCTCTAAATTAAAAATTTCTACTTGGTTAGAAATTAAATTGACCCCAAATCTGAAAACTCCCGCATCACAAAAATGATTGAACAAAAAAAAAAAAAATAAAAAGTTCAGACATTGAGTAAGTCCTTCTTTTTTGAATTTTTTTGAAATTTCAGTACATTGCTATGTATATATTGGAAATTTTAATATATGGCTATATATCATTCTCTTTTCCTGGACAATTAAATAAGTATTTAATAAATACAATTATTTCTATTCTATTTAATCAAATGGAATAATAATAATAATAAATATTTTCACCCGAGGCCGCTGTGTTGCGCCGGTGTTGTGGCAGAGATTTTAGTAAAATTTTGATAGCGTGCAGTTGTGTTGTGGTGGTATTGCAGCGACGGTTTGGATTAAAATAAACAGCGTGCAGCGGTGTTGCGGCAGAAGATGAAAATTTAATTTTTTAAACATTAAATTCTATTTTTACTCAGGTATGTCTACATGGAGAAAAAAGTATAGTAAAAATTACAATATTATAGTAAAATTTACTAACAGATATGAAAAAATACATTCTGTATTGTAATTATTACTAAACGTTTAGTAAAATTTACTAGCTATTAATAATTACATAATAAGATATTAAAAATTACTATGCAGAATGTATTTTTTGCTAAGACGATTATATTTTTTTACTATCTGTATAGTAAATTCTACTATGCATAGATAAAATTGAAAGTTGGCGGGGATAGCATATACAAATACGTATTACAAGTTCTGAAACTTTTGTTCAAAGGAGACATCGGGCCGTCAGACATAGGAAAGGACTTGCGCGCGGGAGATCAGGGTTCGAATCTCGGTTGAAACAAGTGATTTTTTAAAAAACAAAAATCGACACCAACACCAATACAAATAACATAAACAATAATAATCAAAAAGATAGTAATAATAATAATAAGTTAAAAGCTGGTAAAAATTTTATTTTATTTTTTTCCATTCTAATATAGTAAAATTTACTAAACGGGACAGTAAAATTTACTATATATAACTAAAAATTAATATGCAATGTAGGAGATTTTCCATAACCAGTATATGAGAAATTACTAAACGACTTGTAAAATATGCTTATCTGTTTATAAATTTTTCATATAAACCATAAGCATTTCAAGATTACTATCCAAATTTAGTAATTATTCTCATAGTTTTTATTAAAATTTACTATATTTTTTTCTCTGTGTATGTACAATTCAATTTGAAAAGACCCGGCTGATAAAGGTTACATATAATCATATATGACCAGATTCCAAGATTTTGTGGATGACTATATTCGTTCATGCATGATTATATATAATTATACGAAATTATTTTTTATCGGGAAATACTGCTACTTTAGGAACATTCAAGTTAAATTATATCAGTTTTTTTCTAATTTAATTAATTTTATAAAAGCTTAAAAGAGTGACATTTTTTAGAATGATGAAGAAAAATACACAAAAAATTGAATCACTTTTTTAAAAAACTGCATTATTTAAGTTTAAAATTATTACGAAAAATAAAGAGAACATCTTTTTAATCGTTATTTAAATAATAAACATATATAATTTAAAATAAAATATTCTTACTTCGAGAAAATTTTATGACTTATAAATGAAGGCAACATTGTTTTTAATATAAATATTGAATTTATTCAAACTTTTAGTATTAATTAAAAGAACTATTGTTTTACACGCGAAGAATTTTACGGTATTTTTTAACTTAAAAAATTTATAGAAAAATTACTATGTCATAGTAACATGAGGACAGTATGAAATTATTGTACAAATTACCGATAACGTAGAAATTTTTAAAATACATCGAACAGAATTTACAAGGTACATTGTAATTTTGACAAAGCAATAAATTAAAAAATTTAAATTTCTTGGATGAAATTTAATCTGTTGCTTTGTCAGAATTACAATGCATCTTGTAAATTCTGTCGGAAGTATTTTAAAAATTTCTACGTTATCGGTAATTTGTACAATAATTCCATACTGTCCTCATGTTACTATGACATAGCAATTTTTTTATAAATTTTTTATGTAAAAAATACTATAAAGTTTTCTGCGTGTAGCTTAGTCTTAGTTCTACATATATATATTAAAGTCTAAAATTTTAAGAATCAAAAATAATTAATAAACAAGCGTTTTTTAGATTCTTACTCACAATTGTGTTTCATAAAATAAATGTATCGGACAGAAATCAATGTATGAGATCAAAATAAGGATATGAATGAGTTTTGACCTCAGGTCAGAGCGTAACATATCAAATAATCGTTACAAACAGTCTTTTTACAATTTTTTTGTTGATAATACTATTTAAACTAGAGAACGAGTTGCATTACATTCTGTGGTGATCGAGAGAGACAATAAAGGTGAAGAGAAGGTATGATTTTGAACACATTTTAGGACATTATACATGATTCATCCGTAAAAAATAACATGGAATGTAATTTTTCAAACTTTTTGTCGTTGTTATCTTTTAAACTCATAAACCGATTTTGATGTTTAATGTGACAATTGGAACGTTTTATCTAGAACTGATCAAATTTTGGAAATGATTGGTTCAGTTGTTTCGAAGATATTCACGAAAATCTGTTTTTTACTATTTTTGTCTTCGACAATATCTTGAAAACAAATCAACCGATTGCGATGGTTAAAGCAGCGATTGATTTTAATTTAACGAAAAAAAAGTTTTTATATTACACAAAATAGTTCGAAATCATAACTAAATCTTCTTCATCAGTATAATAAACATTCTATCTTTCATAGTAAATGGTATACCGACCAACTTATAAGTTTAATATGTTAATAATAAAAGTTCTAAGTTAAATTGATATTTATAAATTGGCGATTTCACTTTAATTTTTATAGCAATTTTTCTGCTATTATCAATTGAGTTTTTAACGTAAATTTTGTGTTATTTTTAAAGTAAAACACTAAATAAATGCAAATCCCATATAACAACCTTGTTCAAGGCTTGAGCAAGCCGGATTTCAAGCTCGATAGACACGTTAGTGTCTTTTCCTACCTATGTGTCTCGCTGCAGATACTTGCAGCCAGATTTCAATAGCAAGTCTAGTGCAAGCCTTACACAAGAAACTTGTGCCGGATTATAACTCAATTCTAGTGGAAGATTGGTACTAGAGCATGTTGAAAGTAGTTAAGCACGGCTTGCTCAAGATCTTTTCAAGCCTCAAGGTCAATTTTTTGGGACAGCTGTCTCTATCACTATATATAGTTTGTTTATTAGTTAAAAATCATTTTTTTTATCTTTAAAGTTTATATAACTTGAAAACTGAAAGTGATAGATAATTGCCATGAAAAGTTCCTTGAAGTTTGTTTTAATAAGCCTTAATTTCCGACCATAAGCTAAATGGTTTGACCATTCCATCCAATAACTTGATAGCTTCGGAAATTTGAACAAAATCTAAAAAATCACCAAATATGTTTTTAATGACTGATAACTTACGTATTTCACATTATTTTATTTTGTAGCTAATTAAATAATTTCTTAATCTCATTGCTACATCATTATTTGGAAATATACATTTGATTCATTAGAATTTACAAAATTTTTAGAACGTCTTTAGAGAAATCTATCTTCCATTCTGGCGAGCAGATGGCACTTTTTTCCTTGTGACGATTTTTTTTTGAAGTATGGTATATATCAAATCATTACAGTAGTTGAAAATGAAAGTAATCGTATGACTCGAATTTTTGAAACAATATTATTTTAAAGCTTCGTCATCGATTTCAAAATTTTTAAGCACAACATAGATCTTTCAACTTTTAAAAATAGTTTTTTTTGCATTCTTGAATGCATGTGTTTTCTGTAAATAATATTCTAAATATGAAAATCATTAAACAATACGATTAATTTCTTAGTAAATTGTATATTTACACTAATATGAATTTTTTTTTGTCTTATTCGAAAGTTTTAAAATGTATTATTTTTGTTGATGTTGCAGCATGTGTCTTCAGAAATGAGGCAAGAGTGTAAATGTCATGGTATGTCTGGTTCATGCACAGTAAAAACGTGTTGGATGCGTCTCCCATTATTCAAAATAGTTGGGGACAACCTAAAGGATCGTTTTGATGGCGCATCTCGAGTAATGATCAGCAATTCAGATCGGATTCGGGGATCCGGAAATGCAATCATTAGTAATTCTGCCAGCAATTCCGTTCATGGCCCACGTCAAGGTCTTGGGCGCCGACAGCGTTACAGCTTTCAGCTGAAACCGTATAATCCAGAACACAAGCCACCAGGACTAAAGGATTTAGTCTATTTAGAACCATCACCACCGTTTTGTGAAAAAAATCCTAAACTAGGGATATTGGGTACTCATGGTAGACAATGTAATGATACAAGTATTGGAGTAGATGGATGTGACTTAATGTGTTGCGGACGAGGTTATAAAACCCAGGAAGTAATCGTTGTTGAAAGGTGCGCATGTACGTTTCACTGGTGTTGTGAAGTCAAATGCCAATTATGTAGAACAAAAAAAACAATCCATACCTGTCTATGAAATAGTGTTATTAACAATCAATTTAATTCTAAAAATCGTATTTCTCACTAAATTCCATTTAATTTAAAACGTTATAGTTCTGAACACGTTCAGTATTAATACAAGATTTTATTATTTATTACGTTCAATTTGGACGCTTAAGCAAAGACTGAAAATAATGAAATAATTATAAATTATGTTTTATCAAAAATACAGTGTTAAACGCATTAGTGATCAATATGTTTTGTATATAAATAATTCAAACAAATATGTTATTTATTGTGCATTCTCAAGTAACACAAATGTAACAAACTAATTGTCACTTTGAAGGCACCTATTAAAAAAAGTTAGATCGAACAAGATATGGTCATATCAAGCCTGATAAAATTACTTCTGGTCGGAAATGAAAAACATTTTCTCTATAGTTGTTCAATTCTCTTGATAAATGATCAGATGTGAACAAATATGGCCATATCTCGTAAAATCTAATTTTTTTTTCTCGGGAGATCGTCGAAAAAGTGAACGGAAACACATACAAATATCTGTGTCGATGTGTGCTGTATCTTACTTGAATAAGTTTAGAAAATTTTCAAACTCTTGATCAATTTATTTAACATGGTTACGGATATGTATATTAAGGCGTTCAAAAATAAAAAAAAAAGTTTTTTCTTGCAAACAGCTTCAATATTTTCGGTTAGGTATAATAAGATATTTGGTGAAACTTGATTGCTTGGTATTAATATTGAGATTTACTGCAAGTACTTTTCAATTTTTCATGAAATAACGACAAATTTCATGACTAATCGCCTTACGAACGAAGTTTCTTATTATATTATATTAAATTAAATTTTTCAAAAGTTATTTAAAGTCAAAGTCGAACATATAGTAAATTTGAACATTATTGGACTTTTGGTGAAAATATCAAACTCATCATAAAATGTCATAATACCTTTTTTGTGAATTGGTTTAGTTTCGTTGGAATCACAGAATGCTCATTAGTTATTAGCATTTGACTGCCAATTTATTTCGAAAAGTGATGTTTTGAACGTTTTTGATTCATTATAAAATTAAAAATAGCAGAGTTTTCAACTCAAAGTTAGTTATTTATAATAACAAAATCATAGAAACAAGTATTACACTTTTTTATGGAAAAATTGCCAATTAATCTTATTTAATTTTATTCAAAAATATTCAATTCAATCCTTCATAAAAATTTTCCAATTATTAACCAAATATTTATGAGTAAAAATAAAAGTGACTTTCATTTCTCTACTTTACTGATCATACATCAATAACTTTGAATTACTAAATCTGCCTTTTTTAGTTTCGTAATCAATCAATAATAGTCAAAACAGTATTTTTTTAACAAACTTATATTCAAATGCAAAGAACTACAGCGCATTTCAAACTCCGAAAACCTTGCAAAAGATAATTCGAGAGAAATAAAATGGTCTTTAAAAAAGGTCTTATGACATTTTGTGAGAAGCTTAGCAGATATGCTAGAAATGTTAAAGAATATTAAAACTTATTACAAATCAGCTTTAATTTCGTATAGCTTTCAAAAAAAAATCAATTTATCGAAAAACGATACACTACCTTCCCTATAGGGTGTTGAATTTCCTATAAAAATATGGTAAGCGTTTTATTGTGAAATTCGTCGTTGCTGAGATGTAAAAGTCCATACGTTCTCATATATATTTTCCTATGTTATTCTCATGAAAAATGAGAGAACGTTATGCGAAACATTTTAATATTAATATTGAGAGGGGTTCGCAAATAATTTTATCCAAGTTTTTTTTCGAAAAGAAAACTGTAATTACCAGAGACATAGAAAAGCTCGATGCATTACGCTATACTCAAACGATCCTTGGTCTAATTAATTGAAAACTTTCTTCCGGCTGCCAGAAAAATTTGGATGAAGCCCCGTTTATTGTGCTAGTGCGACAGACAGCTTCGCTCGTGCATTCAAGTGCTAAAAAAAAAAAAAAAAAACTGCAAGCCTTCCTAAAAAACTCAAATTTTGGGAGATGTCTGTTGACATCGAATCGAAACTTTTGAAACTGTTTAAAAAAGTTTTTTTTTTAATCATTTCGTTATATATATAGGCAAATCCATTACTTTCAACGAAAGTGTGGGGTTGGGTCACCGATATGGCTGTTGACTTTTTCTTTGAAAGTATGTTAGAAACTAAAATAATTCTGATAATTTGGGCCCAATACGACTGAATCTGGCCACTGGAGAATTTTTTCGACTGTCAGAAGTTGATTTTTTAATCATTTGCGAAATTCATATCGCAGCTTCCTGGTAACTTAAAGAGTCCATTTAACCGGCATTATTCTTCACTAACCCTATATTTTTGGAAAAAAAGAGTAGTTTGTTATTTTAAACTCAAATCTGACGTCGTTGGGAGTTTTCAACCAAACTACTGTGTGAGTAAAATTTTGGTTATCTTTAAAAGGCTCTTAAATCGACAGATTTAACGTAGAGGGATAGTTGATAGCTCATATTTTTGGTTAATGTATTTTCAAGAATTCATAGCCCGGAAACCAGTTCTATTCTAAACTTGAAATTATCAGGGTTCTGTCAGGATAGAATGTAGGGGAGACCGGGGCAAGACGGCCCACCTAAGCCGGTTATTATTATTTGTGGCTTTTAACCATCAAGTCGATTTACTCTTGTCCAACTTGAACTCAATTCATCAAAATTTTGGTGAAGCTCCTGAAAAAAAAATTTTTTTTTTTTGGGGCAAGACGGCCCCCTTCGAAAAGAAATGAAAAAAAAATTTTTTTTTTTTTAATTGTAAAAAAATTTCCCGCGTAACAAATGTTTATATTTTTCTCTTTAACAACTGTATTTACTTTAATATTACTCGAAATAACCTTTTTTGATATAATACGAGTCATTTTTTCACTTCTGTAGAAAATTGATTATTGGTTTTTTTAACTTTTTCAAATGCTCTATTTTAATCCAAATCCATATTATCAACCAAAAAATGATATTTCTATTAAATTAATCATGACTAGGTTATAATACTATGAAATACATATTCTTTTAGAATTTTTGAGTGGTTCATTTTGCCCCAAGTTTCACGTATTGGGCTAAAAATGAGTAAATAATCTAAATTTGTGATAATCAAAAGAAAACAAGAAAAAAAAATTTTTGGTTAATTTTTGAGGTGGGCCTTCTTGCCCCAGGTGGGCCGTCTTGCCCCTGTCTCCCCTATAATCTCTGCACAGAAAAAACAGTTAACTTGATACAAGGAAAATATTGTCTTCCGAATTTTCTTTCTTGATTTAATAAAAGTAAAACACTTGATTCAAAAACTTTTTTTTGGTTCAAGACAGTAAATTCTCTTGCTCCAAAAAAATTTATTTTTGAAGCGAAATTGAAAATTTCTTGGTTTAAGAAAAAAAATTCTTGGCTACAGAAAAGAAGTCATCTCTTGCCAAAAAATCAACGTTTTGAACGAAAAAAAGTTTAACTTCGGCCAAAAAAGAAAAAATCTCTTAGCCCAAGAAAAAAATTCTCTTGCTCCGAAAAATAAATTGCTTAAGTGAAAATAAAAGTTGCTTGTGCCAAAAAAAAAAAATTTCTTGCTCCAAAAGTTTGCTTCTTTAATGAAGACTTAAATTTTTCTTAGTCAAAAATGTATTCTCTCTTCGAAAGGTTGACGTGTGGATTTCTTTTTTTTTGTTTTTATTTGAAACGTAATTTTTTGTGTTTTTTTTCCGAGCAAAATTATTCAAGACTTGAATTTCAAGTAACTTTAATATTAAATATTAAAGTCATGAATCATGATGTATTATAGGATATACTATAGTACAATTCAAAAGGGTACTTGTAGTTCTGTCAAATGACAGAAGAGTACCCGAACAAAATCGTACTGAAATTTGGAATTTAACACTTCTGAAATAAATGTCTCACCAGGGACACTACATGTCGTAGGCGCGATCTCGTGGCGAGCACCGAACTACTCCCGCTGCTGCTGTCTAGCACCGGTGACTTTCTCCTTCTCCATATCGATCTTTTCTCCCAAGAAATTTTTTCTCTTGGCTTAAGCAACTTTTGTTTTCTTGGTCGGAGAATTCAAAAATACTTGCGTAAAAAGAATAGTACTTGTTCCGAGAAATTTTATTTTTTTTAATTAAAAAACTACAATATTGCTACAAAAAAATAATTTATCTTGCTCCAAAAAAAATATATCTTACTTTAAGAAATATAAACTCTTGAAACAAGTGAAAATTTTTTGATTTAAGCGTAAAAATATGTTGACGTGAGAAAAAAATTTTGATTCAAGATAAAAATTTGAAGATAATTGTTTACTTGGGGCAAGTAAATTTTTATTTTCCGAATAGATCAACAAAAATTTCTTGAATCAAGAATATTTTCCTTGATTCAAGTTAACTGTTTTTTCTGTGTGGGAATTTCAAAAGGATATCGATTTCATAGAAAAAAATTATGGTCATCTAAAAAAAAAATCTGTTTGTCGGTTGACCCTCGGGCCAGCCCCAAAACTTCCCGCTGTTTTCGAGTCTTTGAGCTCAAGAACATAGTTATGAGTACATTTTCGAGCTCTACGAGCTCGAAAATACTCTTGGATGCTAGTGGTTTTTCACGAGCTTTTCGACCTCAAACATATTACAGTACATTATATCGTGATTTTGCGGGGAAAATGACATAAAATGTTACTTTTTCAACTCTTTGTCATCAATATTTTTTAAACTAATTGACGGATTTTGATGTACAATGTAGCAGTCAGCGCGTTTTACTGAGTTTCCGAGCTGATTATATTTGGAAAATGTTTGATTCAGTCGTTTCAGAGATATTCGCGAAATACCTTTTTTAATAATTTCTTTCTGCGACGATATTTCTCGAACGGATTAAGCGATTGGGATGGTTAAAGTGGCAATCGATGCGTCTTATCAAGTTCTAGAACTGATTAGATTTAAAAAATGTTTGATTCAGTCGTTTCAAAGATATTCGCGAAAAACCGTTTTTTACCATTTCTTTCTCCTACGATATCTCTCGAACGAATGATCCGATTTTGATGGTTAAGGTGGCAATCGACGCGTCTTATTAAGTTTTAGAGCTTATGTTGGAATTGATCGTTCGAATCGTTTTCGAGAAATTAAAAAAAAAAACGAAAAAAAAAAAAATTTTTTTTTCGTAATTTGCCGATATTTTCGAGTCTACTCGATAGAATAATCTGAAATTTTCAGGAAAGTTGAGGGCCAACAACCTCTTTCGATTGCCGTAAGAATGATTTGAATCGGTTTAATAGTTTAAAAGTTATGAAAGGTTTACACACACACTCACACACACACATACATACAGCCGCTCGGACATCATTCTGAAAATTAGTGCAGATTTCAACAGAATATACGTTTACAAAGAATATGAGCCATCAACCGTCCCTCCACTTTGAAAATTGGCAATTTAGGAGCCTTTTAAAGATAAACACAATTTTACTAACTCAGTAGTTTGGTTGAAAGCTCCCAACGGCGCCAGATTTGAGTGAAATTACAAACTACTTATTTCGCAAAAATATAGGGTGAGTGAAAAAGAATGGCGCTTGAATGGAGTCTTCAAGTTACCTGCGATATAAATTTCAAAAATGATTAAAAAATCGACTTCTAACTTTCAAAAAAATTCTCCAGCGGCCAGATTTAGTCGTATTGGGTTCAAATTTTCAGGATAATTTTATTTTCTAACATACTTTCAAGGAAAAAATCAACAGCCATATCGGTGACCCAACCCCACACTTTCGTTGATAGTAATGGATCTTATATATATATCCAGTATATATATATAATCATTGAACTAAACATAATATTTTTTATATAATTGCCAAAATAATTTGTTTTCTATCATATGAATGTAAATAAAAATAGAAATATTGAACATTGATTATATCACTCTTTCAAATTAATATATAATGTACATAAAACTAATGTTATCTTTCAAGTAATTGAAAATTTTTTGTAAATATTTATGAATTAATGGTATCTTATATTTTCACCAATATCTTCATCCAACGATTGTAATAAAATGAATGGATCAAATATATTTTTTTTTCTTCTAATCAGTTGAAATTGTATATCTGTATATAATATTATTAAATTCTATGTACACTGACATATTTATGAATACAAATAAATCTATCATTGTATCTGCTCAGTAACTTTAAAATAACTTTAGATGTAAAAAATTTAATTTCATCCACAGTACTCAGTCACTTTCCTGAATAAGTAAGATTCTACACAGAAAAAAGTATATTCTGACGTGAGAAATTTTCTTCCGCCACAAGAATAGTTTTTGCAATTTTGAATGAAACTAAATATTTTCTGAAGATGATAAAAGTAGATTTTTTGCCTGAGAATGTAATTAATTGCTTGAGGAGTGAAAAATCCTTACTCTAAGAGTAATTAATTTTGAATCGAGATAATGTGATTCTAGTCAAGAATAAAAAGTATAAGGTTCAACGTAAAAGTTTTTCTTAGGAAAGGTAACTGTTCTATACAAAACTGGCGGAAGTGTATACTTCACATTGTAGACTCGGCTCAAAATTAAAATGGTCTTGAGTTGAAAATTTTTTTCCTCTAATGTTCAATTACTAATATTATAATTTCCCGTGTATGCCCAAAAGGGCGTGGAAACGGTCTCCCGTAAAACAGAGATGGAGTACGGTCCCGTTACATAAATTAATATTGTAACGAACGTGAAACTGATTTTTTTAAATATTTGAATAACTAGCAAACAAATGCCTACTTCTCGTGTTTTAAAAAAACGCGACTAGAGTCAGTTAATCATAATTTGATAGCATAACAGCATAAATCTTGTATTTAAATAAACTATATTTTTCTTTGCCTTTCTTTTACTGCTGTTAATTGTGGTGTTATTATTACTAGTTTAAGTGTGTTATCATTGTAGTTTAAGTGATATTAATTTATAAGTGACCAGATCCTACAATATTATTAATTGAAAAATTTAAAATTTGAGCAAAAAATTGAATAAATATTTAATACTTCCTATTTATTTATTTGTATACAAGCTTCTTGAAAGAAAGGTTCTTACAGCTCGGTTAGAGAGAGAGAGAGGATAAGTACATAATTAAATCTTATTATAAAATGGAGTACTGAACATAATTTAACAAAAGTCGGGCTGACAGCACGGGACTAAACTGAGTTCAAAAGATAAACAATAAGAGAGGAAAATCACAATCAGATGGAATCTTCTCTACGTTTTAGGCTATGGATGGTATATATTGCAATTAATTTTAGATGTCCAAGGTTCCCAGAAGCAAGTACATTGGATTCGGCTTGACCAAATGGAGTCAGCTGACTTAATATCTCCTTTAAGTAGCGGTTTCTGATATCGTCGTATGCTGGGCACTTGAATAGGAAGTGATATATATCCTCATGGACAGCAAGATTACAGGATTTACAGCAGTTTTTAGGCAGAATTTTAGAGGAAGAACTATTATTGATTGACAGGATACACCAGTAGTGGTTGGCGAGTCTTAGTTGAGCTATTATTCTTTTGTAGAGCATACATAGATTGCTTGTCAAATAAGTTGAGGGGCCATCTGCGATCGATCTTTCAAAGTTGAATTGCAAAGCACTTGAGTTGTGACACTTAGTAAGATCTTCTTCTCTTAGAATGATGCGATATTTCTCAAAGACAATTTCTCGATGGGCTTTCCAAGTACGTGGGTTCCAGTTGTTCCAGAGGTATTGACTTCCAGTGATGGTAAGAAATTCTTTTATTTGCAGAGCCCAGTTATATTTACGATTACCAATAAGCCCACGAGGATTTTCGCAGAGTTCAACCTGTCTCAAAAAACACAGTCTGGGGAGACTATTATCGCTCATTTCGAGTATTCTTATCAAAAAGTTCTAAGTTAGTAGCATACCCCTGCAGCTGAGTTTAACAAGTCGAAGCTCGAGTCTTAGAGACGAACTAGTAGTGCATTTAGGGAGCTTAAGTAACTTCCTGTAAAATTCATTTTGAATCACGTCAAGTTCCTCTCTATAAGCCAATCCTCAGGCTGGAAAACCATATAAGAGAGTTGATAATGTCATCGCATTAAATAGTTTAACACATGCATCCCAAGAGTTGTTTTTAGCTCTATTAAGAATTTGTTGTTATTTATTTTAATATTACAATAAATTACAAAAAATTACAATAAATAGGATTGGAATGCCATTGAAGATCAAAAAATATTAAAACACCAATCGAAAAATATATGAATGCATTAGCATTCATATATATTAAAATAAATAACAACAAATAATCATGTAAGGCATTAAACATGGAATGGAGAAAGATTCCATTTTTTTCCAAATTTGGAAAAAAATGGAATTAGATAAAAATTTAACATCTATTCAACGGTCTAAAGTAGAATATACTTGCATCAACTTTACTGATGAGCCCAGCAAGTATATTCGGGGCGAAACCGTTTTGAAATAAAAAGTAATTGTCGTGCTAGCACAGAGTGGCTAGCCAAAAAATTACAATAAATAGGATTGGAATGCCATTGAAGATCAAAATCTATTAAGAATATTCAACACCGCATTTGTTGCTGTTCTATACCCAGATATTTGTAGCAAGATGTGATTTCTAGTTTCTCTTTGTTATACACAAATCTTTCATTTAACCGCTGTTTGAGCCTACCATGCTCCCTGAACACCATTACCTTAGTTTTACTAGTATTTACAGTTAGACCGTTAATGTCACAGTACTTTTCCAGAGTTTTAATAATAGCCTCTAAATCTTTGGGACTAGATGCAAGGAGAACCATGTCGTCAGCATATAATAGCATGAGGATGTCTGAGATATTATTTAAATTTAAGCCCGTGCAATTTCTCTTGCGGAAAAATTCTTCAATGTCCGATAGAAATAAGATAAACAGAAGAGGGCAGAGGCTTTCTCCTTGGAGGACTCCTTCAGTAACTCGGAACTTATAAGAAGGCTCCTGCTCTTGCCTAACTTGTACTGTAGCTGAATCATACAGGCTTTTTAGTACATGAATGATTTTGGTGCTTACCCCCAAATTGATGAGTTTAGCCCAGAGTTTATCTTGAGGAACCGAGTCAAAGGCTCTTTTAAAATCAACAAACAGCGCATAGGCTTTTGCAAGAGCTAGACGCAATCTAAAGCGCAGTACAGATTGGAGTACATAGTACGCATCAATACAACTTCTGTTTCGACGGAAACCAAATTGCGACATAGGTAAAACGTTGTATTTTTCTGCCCAGCTTTCAAGTCTTGCCCTAAGGATTTCTGTGAAGATTTTCGTTACACTGTTAACTAACGCGATCCCACGGTAATTTAGTGGATCTAGACGATCACCAGATTTGAAAATCATAGTGAGTAGGACATGGCTCCAGTTCTCAGGTACTCGTCCCATCTCGAATATTCTATTGAAAAGTGAGAGTAAGCAGATTTTTAGGTTAGTGGGTAAATGAGCATAAAATTCATTGTTGATTAGGTCTGGGCCCGGTGCCTTTCCAGTTTTGAGGTGTTTTAAATATCTATCCAGTTCGCTAAATGTAATTTCCAGGTCGAGTTCACTTACTCTAGAAATCCCATTGGGTAGAGGCACACATTGGACGTTTGGGTATGCGTTCCGGTAGAAGTTGTTCCAGCTCTCGATAGACGGGCCTTTTTGTAGCCTAGGTCTGGGTGAGTAGCATCTTACTGCTTTCCAAAATTCCAGAGAATTCCTAACATTTGAGAATTTGGTTCTCAGGTCTTCTATGTATTTTTCTTTCTTGGCTTTAGTTACTTCCTTGTAGTATTTTTTAGCCCTTAAATACTCTAGTTTGTCTTCAGATTGGAAGTTGACTTTGAAGCATTTTTTAAGACACTCCGATACCGTTTTTTTAGCATTGACACAGTCATGATCAAACCAGGGCTTCGAATCAAAGTTGTTTGGAGTCTTACGATCCTTGCGGAGTCCAGCATAAGAAGCAGCTTCCTTAATTAGTTCCGTGAGGAAGGAAGAACGGTAGTTAACATCATCACTGTTGAAGAATTCTGAACAGTCAGCAGCGGCAAGGTACATCAGGTATGCGTGGGAAGCATCAGGTTTCCATTTATATGAGGGGCAAGAAGAGCTTGGTGACTGATGTTCAAGCACATTGGGCTCGTTAGTTAGGAGCTCCAGGAGAACCGGAAAGTGATCTAAGGAGGTGAAGTCTGACAAGACTCGAAGATCTTTAACTAGCGTGAGAGCATTTTGTGATATCCAAACTAAATCTATTACACTCATTCCGTTCGAGTTGCAAAACGTCCATTGTGAAGGATAGTCACTGGCAGTGCGTCCGTTGAGTAAGATAAAGCCAAGCTCTGACATGAAATCATATATAAAAAGGCCTCGGTTGTTAATATTTTGATCGCTGAAAAGTCTTTCAGCATATAAAAAGGTATCAGCGAAGATATCAGCAACATCAGAGTTTTGTGCACCTACTCTAGCATTTATGTCCCCTCCAATTACAATGGGGACATCATCGAAATTAAGCTGTAGGTCTTCAATTAAAGATTTAAACTGTACCATTAACTTTTTGAAACTAGAGCTATCGATTAGGCTTGGAGAGAAATAAAGAGATCCAATGATGAGAGATTGTTTGGTTTGGCATTCAACTAAGAAAAAGGTCCACCAGGATGAAGATCTGATTAATGTCGTAGATGCGTTTTTTTTATGAAGGAGCACAGTCCTCCACTGTTACGGCCAGTATTATGAGTGCGCGATGCAGAAGACCAATAAGTCGTGAAATCGTCTAAATAAGCCGGGCCCGGTGTAGGAGGAGAGAGCAGCCATGTTTCGCTCAGGCAGAGTATATCAAAAGGCACTGATCTAATAAAATCGTAAGAATTTTTAAATCCATTGACGTTAAAGAAACAAATTTTCATCCCAGTGTTTCCCCTAATTTTACTAGTAGACTTCTTGTTTAGTTTTTTGCAGGAGGAAAATTTTTTGTAAAAAATTCAGACGGGGCTTTTGGTAACTATTGGTTAGTATTTTCATTCTTCTTGTGAGGAACCATCATCATTATTTTTCCGTTAATGTCCCATGAAAATACATTGTCGTCAACTAGTACTTTTTGGTGTCTAATTCTTACTTTTTTCGGTAATTGTTTAGATGTGTGGCTCCACCTATTTTTCAACATAAAAAATACAATAATGAAGGTATCGACAAATTTTTTTTTATTGAAATTGTTCTTCTCTGCGGCGGATTTATGGATCTGCCATCATTTATTATAGAATCTTGATATTTTAATTACTTATTGTAGTTTTAAAGTATGAAAAAAGCACTTTTTAGTGGTTTTTTATCGAAATTTTCGTGGCAAAATTTTTGCGAGTCTTCAACTATTTGTTTTCGTATAGAGAATGAAAAATAGAACAAATTCAAAAAAAAAAATGTCTCAATATCATAATTTGAATTCTTTTTATAGTATTTTAAAAAATTCGAATTTTTAAAAGTTTTAAATAAAAAATTATTGGTTGTAAAAATTACAAAAATGGAGATAACGGAAACACACTTTTTTGTGTGTTGGTATATTTTTTTTTAATTGCACACACATAAAATTAGTGAAAAAAGGATGCTATTTTTCACACTTTTTTGTGTGTTAAACTAAAAAGTGTGAAAAATAGCATCCTTTTTTCACTAATTTTATGTGTTGGTATATTTTCTAAATTGCACACACATAAAATTAGTGAAAAAAGGATGCTATTTTTCACACTTTTTTGTGTGTTAAACTAAAAAGTGTGAAAAATAGCATCCTTTTTTCACTAATTTTATGTGTGTGCAATTAAAAAAATATACCAACACACAAAAAAATGTGAAAAATAGCATCCTTTTTTCACTAATTTTATGTGTTGGTATATTTTCTAAATTGCACACACATAAAATTAGTGAAAAAAGGATGCTATTTTTTACACTTTTTTGTGTGTTGGTATATTTTTTTTTTAATTGTACACACATAAAATTAGTGAAAAAAGGATGCTATTTTTCACACTTTTTTGTGTTAAACTACTAAAAAAGAACACTATCAAAAAATTCGTTTTACATGGAATTTCATTGTTTTTATTCTATTAAAAAAATTAATAAAAACGAAAAAATTTTATAAAAAATTATTTTTATGTAAAATAATTAACAAAAACAGAATATTTAATAATTGGGTATTAACACATATATATATAATTTTTAACTAATTAGATCAGTTAAATTACTAATTGATTGACTAGTTATTAATAATCTTCTTAAAATAATTAATTTTACGTAAAATAATTAACAAAAATAAAATAATAAAAAACAAAAACAAATTATTGTTTAATTAATTGATCATAAAATTTATGTAAATTTGAAAAAAAAACATGTAATCGTTGGCAGTGATTGGGAAATCGAGATCGGAAAATAAATTCAGCGATATAGCTGGACATGTATTCTTCTCGTCTACCAAATTTTGGCATCCATTGACGCGCTGTTTTCCAATTTCGCTCTACATTCTGTGTATGAGCTGACGTCTCTGGATCAACAAAATTCAGAGAATGATTGACGGTCAGATGTTTAAAACCTATTAAAAAAAATGGAAGATAATTTTAATTAATAAAACCAATGCAATTAAACAATAAAATTAATTTACCTTCATTCTCAAGGCAATTGTATGCTTTCCAGCAATCGGAAATAATTGTAGTCCCAGGTCGAATTTTCTCTTTAATTATTTTTAAAAGCGTTTCTTGTTTCCGATCTGGAACTGGAACCATAAAAAATGATTTTGACTCCCGCTCAATTCCGCCAAAAATCCACTGCCCTTCGATGATTCTACCCCGATTATATTTGCGCTTTCCAAATTTCGCCTCGTCAATTTCAACGATTTTATTGCGGCCGCCAATTTTCGTGGAAGTATTTTCATACACCCAGTACTCTAAAACTTCTCGTATGAATGCACTCCAATTGCAAAATGTTGCTGATGAGATATCCAACTCATCAATTAGATATTGTTGGTGAGGCGGATTTAACAATAAATATTGGGTTATAAATGAGCAACATTTTTCTGGGGTGAGTAGTACGTTTGCAAACCAAGTATCAGTTTGCAATGACAGCTTGAAATTGCAACGCGAAACAATTACTTTTTTGTTTATAGTTTTTGATGTTCTTCTTTGACATCTCCACAATAATGTTTTTTCATTCAAAACACATTTTTCAGAACAATTTGAACAAGTGATAGAATTAAGAACTGCATTATGTTGCATCAGAAATTCAATCGTTTTTGATCGATCATTAAAAATTTGTATTGCAGTTGCTAATTTAACTTCACAACCCCTACACGACATTGTAATTTTTATAATTAAATTGATCAGATCAACGTATAATATATTCAAATATATTGGTCTTTATATAAAATAAATATCCCCGTTATTAATGTTTTTATCACTAAATAATTAAAATACACTAACAACACTGTTTTACACAAACGACACTTGGCATCACTTGATATAAATATATATAATTATATATATTATAAACCGCTACGTATATATTTTCAAATTTGATATTCAATAAGAGATCTTATTGGAGAATAACGAAAAAAACCACTACTAGCGCCAATCGATATCAGATTCTTTAAAATTTTTAGCGATATTATTAGTTGATAAAGTAGAAAACATGTCAATAACTTTAAAAAAAAAATGTGTTGATATCATTATTTTTTAATTTTTAATCACATACTCATGAATCCGCTGAAAATATGAACAATTAAAAAAAAAAAAAAAAAAAAATTAAAATAAAAAAAACAATTTAAAAAAAAAAAAATATAAATTCATAAAAAATTGTCTAATTATGATATTGAGACATTTTTTTTTTTGAATTTGTTCTATTTTTCGTTCTCTTTACGAAAAAAAATAGTTGAAGACTCGCAAAAATTTTGCCACGAAAATTTCGATAAAAAACCACTAAAAAGTGCTTTTTTCATACTTTAAAACTACAAAAAGTAATTAAAGTATCAAGATTCTATAATAAATGATGGCAGATCCATAAATCCGCCGCAGAGAAGAACAATTTCAAAAAAAAAAATTTGTTGATATCGTTTTTTTTCGATTTTTTATGTTGAAAAATAGGTGGAGCCACACATCTAAACAATTACCCTTTTTTCCCTTCTTTACGCATTTTGGCGGCGAATTCCTGGTTAAATTTCTCAATAGTTCTCTCCTGAGTTGTTAGTTCCGGGTTTATAAAGATATTTTTGGTATTTTCGTTGATTAGTAGTTTTTTTTTAAGCTGTAAGATCTTTAGTTTAGTGTCAAATGAATCCAGCTTGACACGAACTAATGGAGGATTAGTATTACGTACATATGAACATTCAATGGATTTCGTAGAGATTCTTAGAGCAGCATCAAAGAGCTTGGCTATATTTTCATTAGGACTAGACGCTGGTTGGTTGAGTAAACTCTTGACAATAATATTTTGTTTGATTAGATTTTTTTCGTAATTATCGAGTTTTTTTGTCAGGGTGTAAATTGCTTCTGACGTGGAAGTAGCCTTCATTTCAAGAGTGTCAAGTTGATTAACATCCACGGCAGAGTTTGGGCAGTTTTCGATTTTACTCAAGCGAGTTTTGATTTCCATGTTTTCGTTGGATAAGATAAGGACAGAAGTCTTTACATCAGCGAGATCATCCTATAATTTTTTGACTGCCTCTTCCTGCTTTTTTGCGGACTCAGCAAAACGCTCTTCGAGGGCCTCAAAGCATTGCTTATTTTCAGATCTCATGCTGTCAAGGAGTTTGACCAGCCAGGTCATCTCTTTGGGGGGTTCACCGACTGAAGCCATTCTTGATATGCTCAAGTTTAGTTTCGTTGGGGTATCGAGTTCGGTGTAGGCTACAGAGGAATCAGTTATTGCGTCTGAGATTTTCCTTTTCTTTGTTTTACAGGAGTCTGAGAGTATCGACGTTATTTGTGGCTGATTGTTGAAGGATCTGGCGTCGATCTGCAGCTTTTCCAAATTGGAGCGGCATCCTCTTTTGGCCGGTTTATTTTCTAACAGTAGTGGAATATCGTCAGAAGTTTTATTTTTAGGGCATACCTGAGTTATTTTTTCCGGATCACTTTCCTTAGGTACTTCTGTGCCATGTGATTTATTCGGGAGTTCAGTCTTATTGGTTAGGTGGAGTTGTCCAATTTCTTCAACTATGATATGGTTTGACATGACTAACGATTGTCGTCTTGATATATCTCTTCATTTTTATCCAGTATATAGGCCCACTTTTGAGTTGCCAATGGTTAATATTAATTGGGATCATCGGCACATGCAGGTTAGCACGTGTATAACCTCAAAATTTGATAATTATCTTTGGTATTGTCGTACACACTTTGTTAAAAAAAACTGAATTACAAGTAATTCTGAGTTAAAAAAGTTTAAACACTTGAATTTAAATAAAAAATTTAAAATTGGCAGAGTAATAAATAAAATTAACATTTTATTAGACAGACACATAAAATTCAAACTGTATGCGTTATTGGCGCCCTCTCTCCAATCGAACACTTCCTATATGATGTTCTGCATCTGAATATATTTTTTGCTTTACAGAAATTAATATTCAAAAATGCTACCGTCCGATCTATAGTGTGCCGAACGGGGTGCCGCGACAAAATATTCACGGACAAAGTATCCCAAAAAAAAAATCTGAGCATCGCCTGGCCCTGCTGGCCAGCCCCTAAACTTCCCGCTTTTTTCGAGCTCTGAGAGCTCGAAAATACCTTTGTTTCTCTTTTCTTATAAGCTTTTCAAGCTCAAAAGGGTTACGGTTTATGTTAAAGTTTAAAAATTTAGAATCCAAAATAACGGATGATTGAGCGTTTTTTATATATTTAGATACAATTATGTTCAATAATTAGCTCAAAAATAAGTATTTACGTGATACGTTGTATCTAAATCGTGCAAGTATATCGTGATACCAGCGAACATGACGATTTTTGAGCAATCACTTTCAATGACTTATATAAAGAAGAACATATTAGTTTTGAGCAATGATGTTCAGTAATTATGATGTTTTTTAATGGAAAAAGCAGATATAGAATTTACATTTATTATTCCGTCAACAATATCTCTCGAACGGAGTAACTGATTGGGACGTTCTTGGCAGCAATCGAATGCTTTTATCGAGTTCTAGAGCTGACTAGGTTTTGGAATTGATCGATTCGATAGTTTCCGAAATATTCACGAAAAATGAAAAAAAAAAAACGATTTTGTTCCATTCTTTCGTCGATGATATTTCTTGAACGGATTATCCGATTAAGACGGTTGACGAGGCAATCGACGTGTTTTATTGAGGTCTAGAGCTGATGAAATTTTGGGAATGTTTGGTTTAGACGTTTCGACGATATTTGCAAGAAACCGTTTTCTACTGCTTCTTTCGTCGACGATATCTTTCGAACGGATTATCTAATTGAGACGTTATTGGTGGCAATCGAAAGCTTTTATCGAGTTCTAGAGCTGATTAGGTTTTGAAATTGATCGATCCAACAGTTTTCATAATATCCAAAAAAAAACGAAAAAAAAAATTATTTTTTTTTGTATTTCTTAAATATCTCAGAGTTTATTTGACTAAATGGTCTAAATTTTTTTTTAAATCTAAGTTCAGAAGATATCTTTCGAATGCTGCAAGAACCATCTAAATCGGTTCATTCATCAAAAAGATGTGAAAGGTTTACATCCACACACACACACACACACACACACACACACACACACACACACACACACACATACAGACATCGCTCTGAAAATGTCAGAATAGCATCCTAGCACCTTCAAAAGTCGACATATGATGAAAACCCGAATTTTTAAAATCGGGGTGAAACCAATAACTTCCCGAATTTTTTGAAAATCGTCGATTTTCTCAGCGGGAAGTTAAAAAAATCTGGGCGTCGGTTGGCCCTGCGGGCCAGCCCCAAAACTTACCGCTGTTTTCGAGCTCAAGAAGCTTGAAAACATCAGTGTGAATATTAGACTGGGCCAAAAAAATTGACTATTTTTTTTTTCTTAGCTATATCGAAAAAATTATTGAAAATGACAAAAAAAAAATTTCATGAAAGTTTGAGCCCTTAATATTAATTATAAGAGGTCTATCATCACTATTTTTGATGTTAATTTATAATTTGATGTTTTACGTCAGAACTGCTAAAACATTGAAAAAAAAAAATCATTTTTACCTATTCTTATGTAAAATTAAATTCGCTACAAAAAAAATCTGATTGAAAATTTTCGTCAGACAAGCCGTTTCTGATTAATTAAACTTAATAAATTGATATATTTTTTCGATTTGACATTTTTACTTTTGAATTTTGTAACTGACGAATCAATAAATATCTAATAAAGACCGTGACAGATTTATGAAGGAAATTTAATGATCTATGAAAAAGGCCACTAAACATTTTTTGCTAAATTTACTCCTTCGAAAGTTATTCAAGGTTGAATTTGAGTCAAAACGATTTTAATAACGTGAATAACGTTCGAAGGAGTGAATTTAGCAAAAAATGTTAAAAGGCCTTTTTTGTAGAACATTAAATTTCTTTTGAAAATCAGTCATGGTCTTCATTAGATATTTATTGATTCGTCAGTTACAAAATTCAAAAGTAAAAATGTTAAATCAAAAAAATATATCAATTTATTAAGTTTAATTAATCAGAAACGGCTTGTCTGACAAAAATTTTCAATCAGACCTTTTTTGTAGGGAATTTAATTTTACATAAGAATAAGTGGAAATGAATTTTTTTTACTGCAATGTTTCAGCAATTCTGACGTAAAACATCAAATTATGAATTAAAACTAAAAACAGCGATGATAGACCTCTTAAAATTAATATTAAGGGCTCAAACTTTTATAAAATTTTTTTTTTTGTCATTCTGAATAATATTTTCGATATAGCTATGAAAAATAAAAATAGTCAATTTTTTTGGCCCAGTCTAGTGAATATATTTTCGAGCTCTTCGAGCTCGAAAATGCTGTTACGTACAATCATTTTTTATAAGCTTTTCAAGCTCTAACAAGTTACGTTTTATTCTAGAGTTTGAAAAGTTAAGAATCGAAAATCATTAATGAAGAAGCGGCTTTCAAATTTTTATTCTCGATTATGTTCTCTGAAATAAATGTATTGAGGCAGAAATCAATGTCAGTGATCAAAATCAAGATTTGAATGAGTTTTGGCTTAGGTCAGAGCAATAATATATGGAATATCCGAGAAAAACATCAAAGACTAGGTTTTTTCAATTTTTTGATGACAATATGTTTAAAACTAAAGAACAAGTTATATGACATTATCTGATGATCGAAAGAGACTATATTGAAAAAGAGTTGGTATGATTTCAGACACATTTTAGCACATTATATTATGATTTATCCGGAAAAAACAACATAAAATGTTATTTTTTTAACTTTTCAGCGCCGATATCTTCTAAACTAATCAAACGATTTTGACGTTTGATGTGGCAATCGGCGCGTTTTATTGAGTTCTAGAGCTGATAAGATTTTGGAAACGATCGGTTCATCCGTTTCGAAGATATTTGGAAAAACTCGTTTTCACCATTTCTTTCACCAACAATATCTCTCAAACGCATTGACCGATTGAGATGATTAAGGCAGCAATCGACGCGTTTTATTGAGTTCTAGAGCTGATTAAATTTTGAAATTGATCGGATGAGTAAATTCAAAGATAATCGAAAAAAAACGTTTTTTATCATTTCTTTCGCCAACGATATCTCTCGAACAAATTAACCGATTGAGATGGTTGAAGTGGCATTCGACGCGGCTTATAAAGTTCTAGAGCTGACTAGATTTTGAAGTCGATCGTTCGAGTCGTTTCTGAGAAATCACTAAAAAACTAAAAAAAAATTTTTTTTTTTTTTCGTTATTCGCCAATATTTTCGAGTCTACTCGATCAAATCATCTGCAATTTCCAGGAAAGTTAAGGGCCAACAAGCTCTTTCGATTGCCACCTCAACCATTCAAATCGATTCATTAGTTAAAAAGTTACAAAAAGTTTACACACACACACACACACACACACACACACACACACACACACACACACACACACACACACACACACACACACACACACACACACACACACATACATACATACACTCGGACATCATTCTGAAAATAGTCAGAATAGCTTCCTAGGACCTCAAAACGTCGACATCTGATGAAAATTCGATTTTCGTAAATCGGACCGAAACCAATAACTTCCCGAATTTTAAAAAATTTACAATTTTCTTAGCGGGGAGTTAAAAATTCAATTAACAGTACACGAAGAAAAAAATTAAAGAATTTTCACTAAATTTGAAAAACAAATTACAATCCAAGAAAGTAATCTCAATATGTTAAAAAAAAAAATCAAAACTTTAACATAACTTGAAGTAAAAATTACAACATATTATTTAGAATAATAATATCTGTTCATTATAAAAATTACTGCATTCAAGATAAAATTTACTAACGACGAAATGAAAACTATAATGTACCAATCATTTTTACTATTGTACTTAGTAAATATTATTTAACGCGCTTTGTTAAAGATTTATTCTGGCAAGTAATTTTGACAATCCAGATTGTAATTTTTGCAATCCAGATAGTAATTTCTTCCCCACTCCGAACGTAAGAATCATGCGCGTCGGAAGACGCGTATTCAGGTACTACTACCTACTGACGAACAGGACTCACGCACACACACACGCGCGCGCGTGCGCATACATAGGTTGAATAGGGAATTACTTTCGCACATGCACACATTACTCACACACATCTGTATACAAACGCGGAATAATTTATAATCAAAGCTTGAAAATAAAATTATTTGCCCGACGTTGGGATCGAACCTGGTCCTCACTGTTTCTTCACACCCTGACCAAGTACGTTGACAGCTCAGCCACAATGACGATTAGAAATTCTGAATTTATAGCAAGTATATGGGTAGGATACAACATCAATGGCATCATATACCCTGAACTTTAAATTACAATCTCAAATAGTAATTTTATCTCCCTGAGTACACGGAAAAAACAGTTCTGTAAAAGTTACAGAAAAAAATCTGTAAAATTTACTGATGATATTATTTGTAACATTTACAGAAAAAATATGTTAGTTCTACAAATTTATAAATGTTATTATTATAAATAACATAATGTAAACTGGCAGATAATATTCTGCAAAAATTACATATTTTTTCTGTAGATTATACATTATTACTTTCTATAATATTTATTTATGCGCGAGTGTGTGCATGAGTGCACTCGCGCGTATGTGTATGTGTACGTACGTGGATATATGTGTGCGCGTGTGTTTACATGTAGTCGCGCGGGTGTGTGCGCACCCGTGTGCATGTGTATGGGGGTAAGTATGTGCATGTATATTGCTCTGTATTTTTTACATAAATACTTCTGTGAATTCTACAACTCCACTATGTAACTATTACAGCCTCAAAATGTAGAAATTACAGATTTAGGTTTACAGAACTCACAATGTAAAAATTACATTTGTGAGATTTAACAAGCTAGTAGGTACTATCAATTTCTAGATTTAAAAAGAATTCAAATGCTTTATTTTTAAAGCTTTCAAGAGAATGGGTGTTTATTACATCTGATGGTAGCTCCTGCCATAACCGTATTGCAGATACAACAAACGAGTGCTCGAAGGTGATAGTACTAAAATTTGGTATTTTGAAGGCAACATTGTTATTTTTAGCTGCAAGTCTGTCAGACCGTCTAATGTCAGCATCCTCATCTCTATATATATCTCGTAGCGTTTTCGGTTGACCAGTCTCCAATATTTTAAACAAATAACATGCCAGAAGATAGTGTCTGTGCGATTTCATACTAAGCCAATTTAATTTGCGACGATAAGGAGTGATATGATCGTCCCGCTTAATATTAAAGATGAATCTGATAGCATGATTAACCATTCTCTGCAACTTACTATCAAGCCTTTTCGATAGGTCTAAAAAGACGATAGAACAATAGTTGATGATTGGCAAGATAGTGGCAGTAACCAATAGTTTACGACATGACAGGGTCAGGATATATCTTCTAAATTTTAAGCTATTTAACGCAGCATAAACTTTACGAGAGATCTGTGTGATATGGGCATCCCAAGAAAGATCATTTGACAGTTGTATTCCAAGATGCTTTGTATTATTTACATAGGGAATTATATTTCCATCAATGACGATTTGGGGCAACTGACAACTATCAAGCAATTTAAGCTTGCGAGTGCTACCCAGGATCATAACTTTTGTCTTTTTATAGTTGATCTCTAAATTGTTCTCTCTGGCCCAATCTGCTACAGCTTGAGCATCAGAAGTGAGACATGCGGCTGCGTTGTTTCAATTGAAAAGCTTAAAATTCAGCTAAGCCCATTTATCGTCTGCGAATAGACCATATTTGCAATGCTTCAGCCTCTTAACCACTCCATTTATTGCAATTAAGAATAAGATTGGGCCTGAGATAGAGCCTTGAGGAACACTTGAAGTAGTACTAACTGATCTTGAAGATACGTTTGACGAATCAATAACCGTTTGAGATCTACTTGATAGGTATGAGCAGAACCAAAGAATAGTTTCAACTGAAAAGCCCATGTCATACATCGTGGTGAAAAGCACTTTTGGATTTAAATGATCAAAAGCCTTTGTAAAGTCAAATAAAATGAGATAAGTGAGATCATCATTATCAATAGCTCGACGAATATCATCTGTTAAACTTAAAAGTGCAGCTTGATTGTTATGAAGTTTCCGGAAACCAAACTGATGATCATCTAGCAAGTTGTTTGATTTAAGGTAAGACAAAACTTGGTTTGCTACAATGCGCTTAAAAACTTTGGCCATATGAGACAGATTAGCAATGGGGCGTGTATCTGACATCGATTTCGGTGGCGTCGCTTTATTTAACGGTATAATAAAGACAGATTTTTATTTTTCCGGGAATATGTTTGTGTCTAATGAGCGATTTAAAATAGCAACCAAGCAAAGAGACACCTGCGCTAAATGATCTTTTAGCCACTTTAGGTCCAAGCCATCAGGACTTTTACCAGTAGACTCCGATAACGTTATGTGTAGACTTTTGGTCACATCAACGATGTCAATTTTAGACCAGCGGAAGTTGCATCTAACCTGTCTTCTACAATGAAGCGGCAGATTTAAAACAAAATCACTGCTACAAGATGGGTATTTAGTCAAGGTTTCGGCATAAAAATTATTTAACTGATCTGCACCGAAGTGGTCAAGCGGTGATGACTGCCTTGCTTTAACAATACCCAGTCGTTTGAGTTTCACCCATATATTAGATCCATATGGTTCATTAGCTAAGATGTTCTTGAAGTAAATGTCACGTGCATTGTTTAGTTTGATCTTCAATATTTTTCTCATACTTCTGTACAATAACAAAAGATTTCGATCACCAGTTATACGTGCTCGTTTGTAGATTGCATCACGATTTCGAAGCTCCAACTTAAGTTCATTTGTCACCCATGGACTACGTGGCCGACTTGACTTTCTCACCGAAAACGGTGCGAATTCATTAAGGGAATTTGATACTGCAGTAAGAAAGTAAGGTACGAGTTTACTTGGATCCGTGGAGTCAGTGTCCATCTCACGTAGATTTAGTCGTTCGTTAAGACTATAAGTCAGGGCTGCATGATCACAATTTCTAAAGTCACGAAACGTAACTGTCCTGTCATGTTTTTTTTTGGGATATCCATCTTACATTCACAGAGCAAATAATCATGACCACCAGCGAAGGGAGTAAAAGATTGTGAATACATGCCTATTTTATCTTGACTATCCACAATGATCACATCAAGCCATGAGTCGACACTATTTGTATGATATGTGGGGTTATATGGTACACAATAAAGTGCAGATTCTTTAATGAAAGACTTTAGATGATTTGATGACCACTCACACTTTAGTAGTTTTTGAGAACGACGCTTTATATCAAGAATGTGATCCCGAATCTGAGGGGATTTTAGGTTCAGTATAAAAGAGTGAACACTCTTCAGTTTTGAACTATTTGACGTTCTTCTGCCTTTAAGCTCACGTACACTCAAGACGTCATTTTCCAAATTTGGAATATTTAGTTTTGCAAAGACTTGATTTACAATTTCTGAAGGTGATAGCTTAGCTATGACTTGATCGGGCACACCTGAGATTAATAATTGTGAGGTTGAGACGTTTACTACAGATTTTTGGATAGCAGGCCCGTTCCAGCCAGAATCTAGTGTAGATTTAATTAGAGTGATTGAGGCAGCATTTTCATCACATATCTCGGCAACTTTATTTATTTTATCAGTAGATGACTGTTGAGCCTCAGCGACTTTCACCAACGACTCATTCACGGTAGCTAGATTATCAGATAACTTCTTTATATCTGCGTTGTTCTTGTTTAAATTTTCCATCATGTTTTTTATCTCATCACTATGTTTATTTAAGTCCTGGGAGACTTTACGAATCTCAAGGCTATTGTTGAAGGCCATATCAAGCAACAAATTCATTTTCTGGTCCGGAGTGTAACTAGTCCAATCCGGTTTTGGTGACTCACAAATATTTACTGCCGCTGGGATATCAGACATTGGTGAAACAAAAACAGAATCATCCCCCATCATGATCGATGGAGTTTTAGGTGATGAATTAAAAGATTCGAAGCTGGAATACGATGATCGATGACTCACCGACCTTGAGAGACTTGATGGTCTGAGGATGCTGGAATTTGAGTCTAATGGTGAAGACGTTGTAAAAGATTTTACACAGCAATTTCCTGGAGGCTTATTTTTAAGTGCTTCCTTGAGACAACTGCGATGGTAGGAGAGCTTGCAAGTAGTACAGGTTTTGTAAACTTTTGCAACTTTCTTGCATCTAATACAGTCCATAACAGAAAAACACAAGATTTATAGAATAACTGAATGCATGATGCAGCTTCTTATTTTGACAGGTAGTAAATAAACAACACGATATACTATATAAGTCACTAATTGCGCCACCTATAAGCAGTACCCAATTACTTTGTAGAAAGACGAAGGATGGTATTGTCATTTATGCTTTTAAATATACATGTCGCTATTTACGCCATCTGTGATCAACATCTAGACACCTTGCAGTATAAATAAGTAATGAAGCAGCTAATGTCACTCTAACTCCAAGCCACTAAATTCACGTCAAACTCGAGCACAATAACCTCAATTCCAATTTATAAGATAAAAAAAAATTATTGTCTCAGCCTTTACAGGAATGATTCCAAAGATTTTTGTAACGGGGTAAATTGGGTCATTCTATTGACCAAAATTGTGATTTATCACTGATAGCCACCTACCTTACCTGCTACCCCAATTAAGCATTCGATTAAGTTTTTCGACTTGTCGCCGGGCGCGCTAATAGAAAATACTCTCACGCTAGGCCCAATTATAATTAATCAGGGAGGGGTTTTCCGATCATTGCCGAAAATAATCGAGAGAAATTAATAAAACTAGAAGACAGCAGTGGAAAATGAGAGTAGTGACCGGAACGACCAGACTGAACAGACGTTCAAGACAAGAGTCCAGAGGATCGGGCAAACATCTAGACGCCCAAAGTTACAACCGGGAAGCACCGAGCCGGGAGGACCAAGTGACCACCAGAACAACTACATGGAATAGGACAACTACACGGAATAGGACAATTACATGGACCAGGACAATAACCAGACCAGGACAATTAATACTGGACAATCGACGGTGTAAGAATTCAGCATAAATCGTAATAAGTATTTTACAGAAATATTTCCAGAATATTCATTAATTAAATACGCAGTTATACGTCGTGTCTGCGAAATATTGTCGTGTCTATTTTCGTGTAATATGCAATCGGAAATCGGTCTTAACATAATTAGCTTTGTTATTTCCAGGCAGGTTGTATAAAGCATCGCCGGAAAATTCTTCAGGAATTTTCCAGGCAGTTTGTGAAAGGCATTCGCCGGAAATGCGATTACGATCTAGTCAGAATTATCTAGTCACTAATATTAGGATAAAATAATTATAATTAATTTAAGTAATTAATAAAATCAATTAATAAAGTATAAACGTAAAGGTGTCGTAAAGTAAAACGTGTTCAAGTTTTGAGTATTGGATATAGAGTCGGTGATTTGAATGTTAAGCGGTAAAATAAAATAATCCTAAAACCGTCTTAACAAAATGATTAATTAAATTGATAAAGAAAGTGGTAGTGGTTATAAGAAATTAATGTTAATTGATCAGTGATTTTAAAGTGTAGTAATTAATTATATGAGAATTAATTTTAGTCGGAAAATAGGTAATGAAATTTTATATTGTAAAGTGTGTGAGTGTGAATAGTGTAATTATGGAATTTGTTAATAAGTAAATAAGGTTTTATTCACGTAGAGGGTCAAGGTGACCGCGTGAAATAGTTATTAAGGTTTTGTAATCACGTAGAGGGTCCAGGGGACCGCGTGAATTAATTAGTTAAGGTTTTATATCGTGTAGAGGGTCTAGGGGACCGCGCGGGGAAAATATTAGCCACGTAGAGGGTCTTGTCGGCCGCGTGGAAAATAGTTAAGAAAAGTGGTGTGTGTATTATAGTCCAGGGGACTCAGAGTGAGTGTGTGTGTGATATGCCAAAGGTAACGGCTATATTTTAAACTATTGCGGGTCATTAATAAAATAAAAAGGTTTATATAAAAAGGTTTAATAAGGTAATAAAAGGTTATAAGAATAAAGGTTTAAATAAATATTGTCAAGGTTTAAATAAATAAAGGTTAAAATTGTTAATTGTGAAATAAATTAATTAATTATAAATTATCCTTCCTCTTCCTTCTCTTACAAATCTATTTTACACCGACCCTGACGATCCAAGATCCGGCTCTGGGAGGCCGTTATTACTTCCAGTGGCGCCCTTAAAAAGGACGACCAGAGTAGCAGCTTAGCCCTGTTATATTTTATGCAACCTGTGAAGGTTGCAACAAGGCACATGCAACAGAATCTGTAACAAAATAGCCCGAAGGCACAGGAAGCAGGAAAAATGTTTCGAATGTAGAGCACAAAATTTACGTGTGATTAGTACTTACGTGACTCTATATTACTTTATTAAACTGTACACGACCTGAGTAGAATTACGTTAGAGATGTAATATTTATTAACTACGAAACAAAAAGAAATGACGAATGTACTAACTTTTGATAATTCTAATAACGATTTCTACTTTTTGTATGATTAAACTATTTTTATTTGAACAAGTAAATATTGATTTTTCCAACCAAAAATTTAACGAAGCTTCAATGTAATTTTTACAGTTAACTTGAATTTTTTACGAGTGATAGTAATTTTCAATGTATATTGTAATATTTCATTTTAGGTAACATTTTTTAATACCTAATGATAATAATTATAAAATTTAAAATGAAATTTTAGTTGATACAATTGTACTTTTTATTAAGTGTGATAATACCGTTTTAGTTTCAAATAAAATAAAAATTACAATTTTAAAATAAAAATTATTAAAGTTGTGAGCAATCTTTGAATTTTCTAAGTAATTATCTCTAGGGGAGAGTGGGGTCAATTGAACCAAAAATACTTTAACATTTTTTTTTAGATGAATAAAAGCAAAATGATAACTTGTTTTTTTTACGAAATTATACTTTATTATATAGACTTTCATTTCTCATGAGCACATAACTTAAAAAGTGATGAAAATTTTAATAAATACGAAATTGTACAACTGCATCAAATGGTTCAATCGTCCCCTTTACGGGGGCAATTGAACCACTAGTCGGGGACAATTGAACCAATAGTATAAGAACCACAAACGAATGACTTTAATGAATAATTTACTATTCATTACAGCTTAAAACTGACATTACAATACTTCTAATAATATTGATCATTTTATATAACATTATATGTTATAACAATCACTTTTACAACTTCTGTCAATATAATTTTTTTTTTCTTGGTTAGTTTAGCTTTTTTTCACATTCAGTCAAGATGCGCGCGCATGTCTGATGCTCACAGCGTGATTCGTGTGGTTCAACCGTCCCCGAGAGTACTGGTTCAATTGACCCCATATGATTTTATTGAAATAATTAGTTTAAAAAAAAATATTCAAGAACTATTTTACTAGATGTAAAGTTAGAAATTTATGACTAATATATGAAAGAAGGTATTACAAAAAAAATTTTAAGATTACATTAGAAAATTAAAAACTTATTAAACAATTTGTCAGGAGCTGAAAAAAAGGTCAGATGCCTAAAAACACAAAAACTTGAATTTTTTAAAATTGAATTATCATATTGGTTTCAAATTTTGGTTAGACTAAGGTTTAGTGTATTAAAATATAATTCCAAGAGGACGACTCATTTTTTTATTTTTTTCGATTTTTTAAGCTTACTGGTTCAGTTGCCCCTTGGTTCAATTGACCCCACTCTCCCCTACTTGGGATTGTAATTATTATGATAAATAAAAATTACAATCTAGATAGTAATAATTGAAATAAAAAATTAATTTTTTACTAGTGATCGTAATTTTTTTTATGAATTATAATTTTTTATTTGAGATAGCAAATTTTTGGTTATGGTTGTACACTGAGAGACATTTTTATTACATAGTCATGACATTTATTTGTATTTAGCAAAACACGTATTACGATCATGCGCAAATAAAAGTTTACTGAATACGAATAAAAATTTTATTAAAATCCCGTTTCAAATTTTATTAGTATTTAATACGTGTTTATTAGTATCGACTACGTGTTTATTTATATACTAAATAAATTAATAATGTAAATAACTGATAAATAAATGTGTTAAGTCTAAGAATTTGTTGTATTTCATAGATGAATTAAAATTGAAAAATTTTTTATCGATAAATTTATTTATTAGCAGTAAATGACATCAAAATATCAAAAGTTATCATTACATTTGAAGTAAAAAGTGTTAACTAGGTTAGAATCCTGAATTTTAAACTTCAGGCGATTTTAGATACGTGGATATTTTTTATTAAATCACATAAATTATAAAATAATATTAATTTTTTAATAAATACATTATTTTTTACAAGTTCACAAATTAATTCCAGTATAGTTCATCAAACAACAACATTTTCAATTTTTGAAGTTAGATTAAATTCATGAAAAAATAATAAACACACAAAGCATATCGAAGAAAACATTACTTTTATTGAAAATTTCCTATTATTAAACGCCTCTCGTATATATTTTACAAACGTTTTTTTTTTTTTCAAATTAACAGCAGTCAAATTTGACACTTTCATACTAATCAAAGATGGCTCTCATAATACAAAGCTTGCGGTGATTTTGGTGGTTTAAATATCATACCTTGCTGAAACTTGCTTCATAATTACTATCTATTCGTTATTAATTTGTTATTTATATATATATTGATTCGATGTTTCTTTGGCCGCTGATATTTGGCCGGATGGATATTTTGTCATGGTTATTTTGTCAACTGATATTTCTTTTTCCGGTTATTTTGTTGCACAGATGATTTGTCGCGGTTATTTTGTCTTTGGATATTTTGTTCCGGGACCGCTAAATGGACATAGGCAAAGTAAACGGACGCTGGCAAAGGATTGGATAGCTTGACTCAAAGGGCTCTCATGTAATACTGAACCGGTCTAGGTTCGATTCCTATCTTGGGCGATCTATTTATCTTCCTCGATTCGTTTATAAACCTTTAATTAAGAAAATCCATTCCTTATCTTCCACCATACTTTCATGATCTATATATACACATATTCCTGCTTCAGAGCATTTTATATTTATACTAGCTAAAATCAGACAAAAATATAGATCAATATATAATTTTAAGTGGAGTCGTTTATTTCCGTAAATGGAGACTACATTTTATTTCATTCTGAAAAAAAATTCGCGATTCGAAGTATTATTTCTTCAATGAAGAAAGCAATTATAGTTTTTTCAGAAGATATTTATATTATACTAGCAGACCCGGCCACGCGTTGCTGTGGCTAAGGTTCTTGTCATATTACATTGTAGTAAACTATTCAAGAGGACCAGTAAGAGGTCATCAGTCATGAAGACCACCATACTTTTTTACATAAATTCCATTTGTAAAGAAACATGGCGACCTCCATGACTAATTATTGTTATTATTATTTTTTTTATTCAAGTTTGTAACAAATGAGTATATTACAAAGTTGTTAGTAAATAACATATGACACTTAAACTTATAAATGAGGTAGGTAGGGTAGATAGTTTTAAATTTTTAACAATAATATTTATTATTTTGAATCATAAATACTTTTAATTTCAATTTAATTTAGCACTAATTGGTGAACAATATTTTTGGTTAATCCGTCTTTAGCTAACACAAATAGATTCGACGGTTTTCCTACACGTGAACATGCAATATATAGTTGCCTACGAGAAAAACATGGATTTTCCAAATCTAAACCACAAATATACATTGTTTGGCCTTGAGACTTATTTATAGTCATGGCAAAAGCTAAACGAACTGGAAACTGTAGCCTTCTGAAGGGTATCATAGAATCTGACGGTATCATTGGAATACGTGGCAGCAGGACCACTTCTCCTTTAAACTTTCCGTTAAAATGGTTGCTTCAAGAATATTTCCGGTGATCTTTTTGATGACCAAACGCGTACCGTTGCATAGTCGAGGTGGATTCAAATTACGCAGGAGAATAATAGGTGAACCAATCTTTAATCGAAGATTATGTGGTGGCATTTCAGGTATATCTAGTGCATTTAAAAATTCAATTGGAAAATTTACACTTTTATTTTCATTAAGAACAGTATCGATTGATTTAAAAGACTTAAGATCGCCTGGTAACAACTGGTGTATCTGGAAGTTAATTTTGTCAACATCAACATTTTACCGTTCCCGGTAAAATAGAAATGCAACCAAATACGCAATGCATTAAACTGCCAGACAATTTCTGCACTGTTCTTCAGGGAAAAAATGAATTGATTCAGAGTATTTTTCCGAATATACAGAGAAATTACTTGAATCATGACTGGCTCAGTGAGCGGGCTATTTTGGCAGCCAAAAATGTTGATGTTGACAGGTTCCGTAACACAATATCCAACGATAAAATAACCGCGACAAAATAACCACGCGACAAAACATTCGCGACATATCATCCGAGTGACGAAATATCTGATGAACAGAATATCCGGATAACTAGAAATGAAATGAAATAAATGAAATAAAAATTAAATGAAATAAATTTGTTAACTTATTCATTTTTTTATAAATAATCATGATTACCAATGATTGAACCTAATATATTTATAAAAAACAAATTATAATTGAAAAATGCTAAATGATGTATTGAATATGACGAAGATAATTGTTTGTAATAATAACCTTTGCGACTCTCGGATGTTGTGTGAATAATTACATTACAAGCCGATGAGTAATACTCCACACAACGCCATGTTATACTAGACTTGTTGATGCTTTTTTTGGAAAATAAATATCCGTCAAGAAACAACTGCTTTTTGTTTTTTTGCGACAGTATAAATTGTAATGGCATAATTGCAACATATATCACAACGCCAAATAATAAATAAACAATTGTATAACCGCAATATAATTAGTGATTTTATTAATGATTAAATTTTATTACTGATCTTATAAGCGTCACGAGATGAAAAAATGCAATCATAAATACTACCTCACGTACAGATTTCCAACAACTATTATACTACCATTTTTCAATACATCGGTCTAGACGATAGTCTTTTCTAATTTCAACACCAAAGTGCAGACTCATCATAGCGCGCCAAATTACAAAAACTTGTGTTTATAATTTGAAACCTACGAAAATATACACATACATAAATGAGTGCAGAAAATCGCGCCTTTTTTTCACGAATTTTGTGTGTGTGTGTAATTACAAATCGCGCTCATTTATCACAATTTTTGTGTTCTTTAATTTTTTTTTTTGGTTATTTGGTCGCAGTTATTTTGTTTCACGGTTATTTTGACTATCGGATATTATTTTTGGGTTATTTTGTCGTGGTTATTTTGTCGTTGGATATTTTGTCGCGGATATTTAGTCGTGACACCACCGTTCCCAATATCTAATAATTGTTCCGATAATATTTGTGCTAATGGATCATTTTGCAATCGTACACGCATGTTTATGGTCAATCGAAGTGTTTCAACACTTCGCCATAAGAATGATTGTTTCAAACATGCATTAATCTCATCTGCGAAAGTAGAGCGAGGTATAACCGGTAAGGTCTGTCGGAAATCACCAGACAAAAGTAAGATAGCACCACTGAAAAGTTTATCATTACCGTTTAGATCTTGCATAGTTCTATGTAATGCTTCGAGTGAATATTTATGTGCCATTGTGCACTCATCCCAAATTATGATTGAACTCTTCCGCAACACTGCAGCTATTCCACTATTCTTTTTTATGTTACATATTGCGTTTAGTTTATTATGAATGTCCAAGAATCAACGATATTAAAAATGTCTTACCGGTCCCATCTGGTGCGTCCAAGAAAAAAAAACCTCATTGTTCAGCAGCAACAGTCAGCATAATCTGATCATAAATAATTTTTTGTTCTGCTGTCAGTAATGGCTCACTGTTCAGTGGATCATGTGTTTGGTAACAATATCAAACAATTCTTGATCGATTGATGGATCTGGAATTTCGGCTGAAATTATTTGATCAATTTCTTCTGGACGGATTTTATCTTGAAGCCAAATTAAAATGTGGGCATGAGGCAAAACTCGCTTTTGCCACTCAATCGAATACAACCAACAACGTGTGATACCAAAAACTGAATGTTTAACAATAAAATCAATTAAGGATTTCAATGTTTGTTTAAACACACGTGCAACTATGTCATGGCGATGAATTGCTTGTTGTCCTGGTAATAGTAAAGTTTGAATCTCTTTTCAATTCGGATTACATGTGAATGTAATAAACAAATGACAGCAGAACAAAAAATTATTTATGATCGGATTATGCTGACTGTTGCTGCTGAACAATGAGGTTTTTTTTTCTTGGACGCACTAGGTGGGATCGGTAAGATATTTTTAATATCGTTGATTCTTGCCAAAATACGGTCGCAACAGAAAATCGCATTGGCAGTTGCATCGTCCGGCATTGCGGCTACTTTGCTAGATGGTGGGCAAACGGCACATTCAATAATCAAGCTACCATTGGAAATTCATAATAAACCAAACGCAATATGTAACATAGAAAAGAATAGTGGAATAGCTGCAGTGTTGCGGAAGAGTTCAATCATAATTTGGGATGAGTGCACAATGGCACATGAATATTCACTCGAAGCATTACATAGAACTATGCAAGATCTAAAGAGTAATGATAAACTTTTCGGTGGTGCTATCTTACTTTTGACTGGCTCAGTGAGCGGGCTATTTTTGCAGCCAAAAATGTTAATGTTGACAAAATTAACTTCTAGATACAACAGTTGTTACCAGGCGATCTTAAGTCTTTTAAATCAATCGATACTGTTCTTAATGAAAATAAAAGTGTAAATTTTTCAATTGAATTTTTAAATGCACTAGATATACCTGAAATGCCACCACATAATCTTCGATTAAAGATTGGTTCACCTATTATTCTCCTGCGTAATTTGAATCCACCTCGACTATGCAACGGTACGCGTTTGGTCATCAAAAAGATCACCGGAAATATTCTTGAAGCAACCATTTTAACGGAAAGTTTAAAGGAGAAGTGGTCCTGCTGCCACGTATTCCAATGATACCGTCAGATTCTATGATACCCTTCAGAAGGCTACAGTTTCCAGTTCGTTTAGCTTTTGCCATGACTTTAAATAAGTCTCAAGGCCAAACAATGTATATTTGTGGTTTAGATTTGGAAAATCCATGTTTTTCTCATAGGCAACTATATGTTGCATGTTCACGTGTAGGAAAACCGTCGAATCTATTTGTGTTAGCTAAAGACGGATTAACCAAAAATATTGTTCACCAATTAGTGCTAAATTAAATTGAAATTGAAAGTATTTATAATTCAAAATAATAAATATTATTGTTAAAAATTTAAAACTATCTACTCTACCTACCTCATTTATAAGTTCAAGTGTCATATGTTATCTA